>NC_089585.1:141311525-141632948 GCF_019320115.1 Miscanthus floridulus
AAAGAATTTTCCAAAAGGATGGAAATCAAGATATGCACAAATTGATATGTGCCCAGTGAAAGTTCGAACAACTGCACATTGCGCAAATCGTCAATAGAAACCGAGATTATTGCACGACACAGCTGTAGTTTCATGTTTTCACTGCACTGTTGACTGTTAAGGCTGGTTAATACCTTTCGCTTCGTCAGTATTCCATATTTGTATTGCTCCAGTTGCTACACCAGCACTTAGCGTAACGCCAAACCTTTACTGACTCAGCTGGACTTGTAAAGCCTGTTAGGCTCTGCAATGTGCAACAAAAATCACCTGAAGTAGATAACTGATTGCCCAAAAAAGCAACAATGACATTACACGTATAGCAGCAGGATACCCTATAGGAATTACCACGAGAGCACCAGCTTTCCCTACAGCCCAAAGATTGACCTTTCAGATCATCACCACCCTTCAGATCCTCATCTTCAGTCAAAAAATTGGACTTTGCAAATAAATGTAAGCATGTATAGAGACGACGACGACAACAACAACAACAACAACAACAAAGCCTTTAAGTCCCAAACAAGTTGGGGTAGGCTAGAGTTGAAATCCAACAGAAGCAATCAAGGTTCAGGCACGTGAATAGCTGTCTTCCAAGCACTCCTATCTAAGGCTAAGTCTTTGGGTATATTCAATCATTTCAAGTCTCCTTTTATTGTCTCTACCCAAGTCAACTTCGGTCTTCCTCTGTCTCTCTTCACGTTACTATCCTGGCTTAAGATTCCACTACGCACCGGTGCCTCTGGAGGTCTCCGTTGGACATGTCCAAACTATCTCAACCGGTGTTGGATAAGCTTTTCTTCAATTGGTGCTACCCCTAATCTATCACGTATATCATCGTTCCGAACTCGATCCCTTCTTGTATGACCGCAAATCCAACGCAACATACGCATTTCCGCAACACTTATCTGTTGAACATGTCGTCTTTTCGTAGGCCAATATTCTGCACCATACAATATAGCAGGTCTAATCGCCGTCCTATAAAACTTACCTTTTAGCTTCTGTGGTACCCTTTTGTCACATAGGACACCAGATGCTTGCCGCCACTTCATCCACTCTGTTTTGATTCTATGGCTAACATCTTCATAAATATCCCCGTCTCTCTGTAGCATTGATCATAAATATCGAAAGGTATCCTTCCTAGACACTAGTTGACCTTCTAAACTAATATCTTCCTCCTCCCGAATAGTAGTGCCAAAGTCACATCTCATATACTCAGTTTTAGTTCTACTGAGTCTAAAACCTTTGGACTCCAAAGTCTCCCGCCATAACTCCAGTTTCTGATTCACTCATGTTCGGCTTTCATCAACTAGCACTACATCGTCCGCGAAAAGCATACACCAAGAGATGTCCCCTTGTATGTCCCTTGTGACCTCACCCATCACTAAGGCAAACAAATAAGGGCTCAAAGCTGACCCTTGATGTAGTCCTATCCTAATCGGGAAGTCATCCGTGTCTCCATTACTTGTTCGAACTCTAGTCACAACATTGTTGTACATGTCCTTAATGAGCCCGACGTACTTCGTTGGGACTTTATGTTTGTCCAAAGCCCACCACATAACATTCCTTGGTATTTTATCATAAGCCTTCTCCAAGTCAATAAAAACCATATGTATGTCCTTCTTCTTCTTCCTATACCGCTCCATAACTTGTCTTATTAAGAAAATTGCTTCCATGGTTGACCTTCCGGGCATGAAACCAAATTGGTTCATAGAGACCCGCGTTATTGCTCTCAAGCGATGCTCGATAACTCTCTCCCATAGCTTCATAGTATGACTCATCAACTTAATTCCCCGGTAATTAGTACAACTTTGAATATCCCCTTTATTCTTGTAGATCGGTACCAATATACTTCTCCACTCATCAGGCATCTTGTTCGATCGAAAAATATGGTTAAACAGCTTGGTTAGCCATACTATAGCTATGTCCCCAAGGCATCTCCACACCTCGATTGGGATACCATCCGGTCCCATCGCCTTACCTCCTTTCATTCTTTTCAACGCCTCTCAGACCTCAGATTCTTGGATTCTCCACACAAAGCGCCTATTGGTGTCATCAAAAGAGTCATCCAACTGAAAGGTTGTGTCCGTATTCTCACCATTGAATAATTTGTCAAAATACGCTTGCCATCGATGTCGGATCTCATCCTCCTTCACCAAGAGATGCTCTATTTCATCTTTAATGCACTTAACTTGGTTGAAGTCCCTTGTCTTTCTCTCACGAACCCTAACCATCCTATAAATGTCTTTCTCTCCTTCCTTCGTACTCAGACGTTGGTAAAGATCCTCGTACGCTCTACCCTTTGCCACACTTACAGCTCGCTTTGCAGTGTTCTTTGCCACCTTGTACTTCTCTATGTTGTCCACACTCCTGTCATGGTATAAGCGTCTATAGCACTCTTTCTTCTCCTTAATAGCCCTTTGAACTTCCTCGTTCCACCACCAAGTATCTTTAGCCTCGCCTCTACTTCCTTTGGTTACTCCACACACCTCTGAGGCTACCTTCCGAATGTTGGTTGCCATCTTCTCCCACATATTGTTTATGTTCTCTTCTTCCTTCCAAAAGCCCTCTTTGATAACCCTTTCCCTGAATACATCTAACGTCTCTCCTTTCAGTTTCCACCACTTTGTTCTTCCAATCTTAGCTTAGAAACGAGAAACTAAAATCGCTCCAAATAATCCAGCCGCTGTGAAAATAAACATAAATGGGGGCGACAATGCGATCGTACCTTTTCTCAATCAAGAACAGAAATCCAACAAAAGATCGTTCCTTCCTGAATCCACCGTGTGCTACAGAGTGTTGACCGTTTCAGAAACATATTGAACAGAGATTTAGTGCCGACGAAGTATCAAATCTTAATCAGTAAAGGAAAACAATAGAGGTTCAGATCCAGAGAATGAGAACTTATCTATGCAGCACATGATCCACATATGAACATAGAAGAAGTTAAGACCGACAACAAATTCATGTTCTTCTATAATAAGATAAGCGACAATGATGGGAACACCACAGTTATCAGCAAAGAAATTCTGAACACATATGAAGATGAAACAAGAGGCAGCAATATTATCAATATAACAAATACAACGCGTTTGTGCTAATTGATATACTGCAGAAACACTACAGAAGCTAATTCCATATTTCATTACAGCTAAGACAACATGCTAATACGTGGTTAACATGAGTAGACTTCATTTCCGTATAAATCTTAGTCAATTGGCTACCTAGAAATGGCTGCAGCAAAAGGAAATTATTGTTGCGGCATGCAGGTGCAGGGCATCATCTACATAGCCCTACCCCTACACAAACGGCCGCATCCCCTCCCCATTTTATTACCCTATCAAAACATATATATTATGTAGCAAGATAAAAGAGGGCAATTGGTCTATAGCTGTGTATGGTTGTACTGAAAGCAGAAAACAAAAATAGTAATCTACTGCAAACAACTCTTAAGAACCAAAAGAACTAAGGCAAATAGGCAGAGGAGGAGTTAACCTGCAAGCCGACGAAGCCGGAATGAAGGGACGGACAGCGTGGACCTAAACTAACCAAGCGGAACTACTAAAAGGGCCGGCGTAAACTACCCAAGCGAAACTGCGAACGAAGCAAAGAATAGACGACGGCATCATTCAGAGCTGAAGCACACAAAATTAAAACCTGAAATGAACCAACGGCACTAAAATAAGCATGCGAAAAAGGGGAAGCGAGGAGAACAGCGGAGGCGGCGGCGCAATCCCGGCGACCGTCGCGGGAAGACGCGGGCGAAGAAGACGCGCGGCAAGCGGAGCTGACGAGGAAAGAGGCGAGGAAAACGCGGAGGAGAATAGAGGGCACCGGGAAGATTCTAAAACGAAGATTCAGAGGTATATATATTGGTCGGCTGGCGGCTGTCGTCGTGGAGCGGCTAGGGCCTTATCCGGACTGAAGGAATCTCCAGAATCCAGTCGACAGAGGCTGATTCCGCTCCTAAGAAATCTTGGCTTGGGTAATCAGTGCCGCTAATTGAAGGGATCAAACGGCTGGAGTAATTTGGTGAGACGTGGATGGTTTTCTGGCCAGGAGTCGACGCACTTTGCAGTTAGGCCAGCCGACAGTGACTAAAAAAAACATCGTTCTAATTGAATTGGTGTGAAAAAAAAACACTGTTTGGACTGAAAAAGTAAGCCAAATAAACAGGTTTCTGGTAAGCCGAACAGGCCTTAAATAAAAATAAAAGGTGGCCAATGAAGCCGCTCACTTGAGTGTTGTACGGACTACGGAGTGCATACGCGTGTAAGGAAAGTCTGCCTACTGACTCGATCATAACCGCAAGTTTTTGATCCAACGGGTACCCATCTCACTCAAATGCCAGTTCAAGCATCTCCCCTGCCGTTCAATTCCCTCCGATCCCCGGCGGCCGGCGGGCCGAGGCGCTCGGTCGCTCTGACGGCCTGTCGGTGGCTCCGCACTCTGGACATCTGGTTGTCTGTGCGACACCGAGGTCCGCGCCTGCGCGGGAGGCTGGGAGGGGCCAAGGGGCGGCGGCGGCCAGGACACCTAGATGACCATCGGCCCTGCGGCCAGAAGACCAGCAACGTGCAAAGGCGAGCAGTTAGATTACTATCGGTTTGCTCCGCCGCTGGCGTCCATGGAGACCTTCTACCTCGACCTTCTCCGCTCCTGCGCGGCGCTGCCGCACGTCGCGGCCGTGCACGCCCACATCGCGCGCGCCCACCCGACCGCCTCCCTCTTCCTCCGCAACTTCCTCCTCCACGCCTACTGCCGCCTCGGGGCGCCCCACCACGCCGCCCGCCTGCTCGACGAAATGCCCCGCCGCAACGCCGTCTCCTACAACCTCCTCATCGCCGCCTACACCCGCGCGGGCCTCCCGGGCCACGCCCTGGCGACGTTCGCACGGGCGCGGGCAGCCGCAGGGTTCAGGGTCGACCGGTTCACGTACGCCGCCACGCTCGCCGCGTGCTCGCGCGCGCTCGACGTGAGGACCGGGAAGGCCGTGCACGCGATGGCCGTCCTGGACGGTCTCGGGAACGGGGTGTTCCTGTCCAACTCGCTCGCCAGCATGTACGCCGCGTGCGGCGAGATGGGCGAGGCCAGGCGCGTGTTTGATGCCGCCGAGGAGCACGACGACGTCTCGTGGAACTCGCTGCTCTCTGGGTACGTCCGCGCCAGCGCACGTGAGGAGACGCTGAAGGTGTTCTCTCTGATGTGCCACCATGGCATCGGGTGGAACTCGTTCGCGCTTGGGAGCATCGTCAAGTGTTGTGCTTCTGGTGGTGATGTTGGAGGGCACATTGCAGAGGCAGTTCATGGATGCGTGGTGAAGGCTGGACTGGATGCCCACCTGTTTCTTGCGAGCGCAATGATCGACATGTACGCTAAGAGAGGCGCCTTGATCAATGCTGTCGCGCTTTTCAAGCTGGTGCCAGACCCAAATGTGATTGTTTTCAATGCGATGATTGCAGGATTCTCTCGTGATGAAGCTGCCGTTGGTAAGGAAGTCATTCGAGAAGCTTTGAGTCTGTATTCAGAGATGCAGAGCCGAGGGATGCAGCCTTCTGAATTCACATTCTCAAGTATTCTGCGCGCGTGTAACTTGGCTGGTGAACTTGGATTTGGGAAACAGATACATGGTCAAGTACTCAAACACAGTTTCCAAGGCGATGACTATATTGGGAGTGCACTGATTGACTTGTACTCTGACTCCGGTTGCATGGAAGATGGATACAGGTGTTTCAGATCTCTGCCTAAGCAAGACATTGTCACCTGGACGTCAATGATTTCAGGGTGTGTTCAGAATGAGCTTTTTGAGAAGGCACTGAGATTGTTCCATGAATTAATACGTTATGGACTGAAGCCTGATCTTTTCACGATGTCGAGCGTGATGAATGCATGTGCCAGTTTAGCTGTTGCAAGGACCGGTGAGCAGATCCAGTGTCTTGCCATAAAATCTGGTTTTAACCGGTTCACTGCCATGGGGAATTCCTTCATTCATATGTGTGCTAGGTCAGGGGATGTTGATGCTGTGACTCGGAGGTTTCAGGAAATGGAATCACGTGATGTTGTCTCTTGGTCTGCAGTGATATCAAGCCATGCGCATCATGGTTGTGCGAGGGATGCTTTACGCATTTTCAATGAAATGATGGATGCAAAGGCGGCACCTAATGAGATTACTTTTCTCAGCGTCCTTACTGCATGTAGTCATGGAGGATTGGTTGATGAGGGACTCAGGTAAGACTTTGCCATTTCTTTCAGGTTAGAGCATTCAATCAAATTCCAGTGCAACTTTCTTTGCTATACTATACATGCCTCATACGTCCTCCTTTGATGATCGTATGCAGGTATTATGAAATTATGAATAATGAATATGGATTGAGCCCAACCATAAAGCATTGTACTTGTGTTGTTGATCTTCTTGGACGAGCTGGGAGGCTAGCTGATGCTGAGGCTTTTATAAGGGATTCTGCCTTCCATAATGACGCTGTGGTTTGGCGGTCTTTGCTGGCCTCATGTCGTATTCATGGAGACATGGAGAGAGGCCAACTTGTGGCGGATCGGATAATGGATCTGGAACCCGCTTCCTCAGCATCCTATGTAATTCTTTACAACATGTATTTAGATGCTGGCGAGGTGTCCTTAGCTTCAAAAACTCGAGACCTGATGAAAGAGCGAGGCGTGAAGAAAGAGCCTGGTGTTAGTTGGATTTAACTAAGGTCTGGGGTTCACTCTTTTGTTGCCGGTGACAAGTCCCATCCAGAGAGCAATGCAATATACAAAAAACTGGCAGAGATGCTTTCCAAGATAGAAAAGTTGTCGGGCACTGATAGTGCTAGCACAGAGTCAGATGGCGTCTCTAGCAGGGAGCAGAATTTGGTGGGTTGCCACAGTGAAAAACTAGCTGTGGCATTTGGAATGTTCCATTTGCCACAATCAGCTCCGATTCGAGTAATGAAGAACTTGAGAGTTTGCCGCGACTGCCACTCGACCATGAAGCTGATATCCGGGAGTGAGAACAGAGAAATAATCTTGAGAGATGGGATTCGCTTCCATCACTTCAGAGGCGGTTCATGTTCTTGTGGCGATTACTGGTGATGACCCGTAGAATTAGAATTGTTCTAGGTCTAGTAGTGAAAGGTATATTCATTATGCACATTACAAAATGCCAAATTGGTACAGGATGAAAGGAAAGACCTGTGCAGTAATGAATGTTTGACAATCTTGAAGTACAGGCAGTAGTTTATGCTTCAGAGGACATGCACAGCTAACACGAATCTTTTGTTTTTTTGGATCCAATTACAATTAGCTAACTTCTCAAATAAGCAAGGATTGTTGGATAATTTTGTTTTCATCCACCGTATTTCGGTTGCCATTTGTGTTTCGTGGGCTCAATTGTATCTGTTGTTGCGGCCCATATGTTATGCTACTACAGTATGTCACGTGGAGAGGATTCCATTTTGAGTTTCTGTTTATCTCCGTTTCTGTCAGCCTCGTGTTCTTCAACACTCGGATAGCGTTGTTCCCGGCGGAGTTGCCGGCGTGAGTACTGCTCGACGCAGGGGAGGAGGGATGCTTCTCTGAGATGTAGCTAAGTGGTAGTCCCTCGCCTCACTCGCACTCCCCACCAGTCCTCCACAGCAACTGTCGTCTCGTCGCTCACGTTGTGCTGCGACTCTGCGGGGAGAGGATCCCTTGGCTGTGTACAGGATGTCGCCTGTGGGCGGAGTAGGCTGCTCCGCCGGGCAGGTGCGCGTCTCTGATGACCAGTGTTGATTATTTCCCCGATGCGATTTAGTTTCCCCCATTTTACTTAGGTTCATCTGAATTCTGATGGCACTTCCATCCCCTTCTGTGTTTCTGTCAATTAGTTCGTCGTAGGTATATTCTATTCAATTGGATGCGGCATTTTTAATTGGCTATCAGTTGGTTGTCATGTAAATTCATTGTTTAGTGCTCTCATAAACTGTAGTTGCGTGATGATTATTTCTTCAATGTGATTCAGTATCACCATTCTATTCAGGTTCATGAGTTCATCTGATAGCACACTCATTCCCTTCTGCATTTCCTCCAGCTTGACGTTTCTGTTAGTTTGCCATATGTTTATTCTCCTGCATTCTAGGCGTCAACTTTAATTTGATGTTAGTTGATTGTTTATAAACTTTAGTTATGGTTGCTATGTCCACGATTCTTGTCCTCACATCTCCCTGTGTTGTCTGTGCGGGAACAAATTGGTTCTTGAGTTTTTGTTCTAGTGTGCTGTTGGTGCAAGAAAGTTTGAGAGGGAGAGGGATCTGTTGCATCTCCACTCGCTGCACATCCGGTACCTGCACTGCATGCATGGCCTGTTGCGCACATAGGAAAATCTCATCAGTTTCTGTATCTACCCACCCACCTTTTCTCTCTTCTTACAGTTTCTAGTTGCTCTGGACAGTCAGTCCATTATTTATTATTTTTTGTTTACTATTTCAGAGCACTTAATTTTTTTGAGAACCCTAGCTAATATTATGTGCTTTGTAATTATTCATCAAATCTCTTGTGTAGCAGTAATATATTAAGTGTCCTATTCGTTCTTTGTGTCTGTCTTGTAGTTCAGTAAACTCTTGTGATTCTTTATTCAGGTTTTAGTTTTTGGTAATTCTATGTTTCTGGATAAGTAGCCTTGATATATTTATTCAAGAGTCACTATTTTCAGACCTTGTTATGCATCTGAATCAGATAGCACCTAAAAGGAAAAATCATACAGAGCATGTTGACCATTCATTTTCTCTAAGATGAGGCTAGCACCACAACTTTTTTAATTTTGAAGATCTATAGAATAATGATAATGTAAGCATATCATTTCTTGAAAGCCTATTTTTATATTAGTTTTTACATTCTTATTAGTTTTGAGTTTTCTTTTTTAGGCTACTCTGTTTGCCACTCATTTAGAAATGTTGGAAAAGTTTATTGACTTTTGTAAGTGGAAGGTATGTTATCACTGATATTGAACATATGTATTAAGATTTTCCAATGTCCAAATCGTTTGAGTTTGTTCACTAGTATTTAGTTTTTACCCATGTTAGATGAATATTTAATTTATTGTTTGCAAGATTTTTTTGGCTAGATAATATGTTTTCAGTACCATTACATGTGAATTATTGTTTCAAGTTTCAGAGTCTGATCAGTTTTGAATATTTATTTTGTTGTGAGTAATATCCTATTATTTCAGTTATTCAGTATGCTATTCTATTTATTCTTGTTAATTGTTTGTTGTCTTATCTTGAACTTGGAAGGTTTAGTGTTTCAGATTTCAGTATTTTATTGTTTCAATTTTCAGTCTGAATATTTTCAGTCTTCAGTTGTGCTTCCTCTGAATTTTTCTCTCCACTATTTTGCTCTGTATTTCAGTCTGCAGTAATTTTCATTGCTGTCCAATCCTTCTTCGCAGTTGAAAGTTGCAGGCTTCACTGGCCGTGACACACCAGCAACATTTCACAATTGAAATTGGGGATTAAATTTTCTTACATGGAAAAGGTCACCGTCCAGTAGTTGCAGCAACTAGTTGGCAAATTTGACTTGACATCTCCCGCTCGTTCGTTTCTTTTTTAAAGCTTCATCAAGCTATTTTTTGTTTTCTGATCTTTGCTCGTGCTTGCTGCTAGGAGAGACTGAACAACCGTTTTTCAGCAGTGACCCATCCGTCAGCAGCTTATTTGGTTTTTCAGACTGTAGATAGCTGCTGCTCAGTCACTTTTCAGTTGGGGTGTTTTTTTCGTTTAGCACCGTGTCTGAAGAAATGCCAATGCTGACTTGCCCAGAACTCAAACATGCTCCATTTCTTCACACACGAACTCCTTTGTCGTTGCTGCGTGTGTTGATTGTGCTTTCGTTTGTACAAGTGTGAACCATTTCAGTTCTTTTTTGCTGAATCTCAGTTCAGTTAATAGAACCATGATGTGTCCCATGCACATTGCGTCTCCATACAATAGGCTTATTGCATACTGCAGAGGCCATCACCTCTGTCTCCATTTGATTTTTTTGAAGGACCTGCTTGGATAGGGTCTTGTTTGTTCCGTAAAAGACTGCAAAGTAAATAAGCTGATTATATGGTGCCATGGATATATGGATGCTGTCAGTCTCTAGGATTTTCACTGGCTTGGTGAACCGCAGACACCAAGACCGAACTAGTACTTTGCATCCTTTGAAAGAGAGTAAAGTTATTCAAAATGTCATCTAGAGATTGTCAGTTAATTAAAATGCCTTTTTTTAGTTTGTTCCTCATATTATTGTGTTTCAGTTTTTTTGTATTGTGAGTATCCTGTTATTTCCATGGTTTTCAGTATGCTATTCTATTGATTCCCGTTGATTGTTTGTTGTCTTCTCTGAATTTGGAATCTCAGTTTATGTATATGTTTTATCACACTAAATGTTCACTTTATTTCATATATTGGCGCCATCATTTTAATTGGTGCTCATGAACCATTAATAGTGTTTTCTGATTAAATTGAGTTCATCTTTCCATGTTACACTTTTTTTTTTGCCAAAGTAGGCTAATCTGATGGATAAGTCTCATGTGTGGCTGGTCTTTGTAGGGCTATGATGCTCACATGGTCATGGTCCTTGTGGCTGTTTTTCTGTTTTTAGGACAGCATCTTAGACTAGAGGACAGCATCTTAGAGGACAGCATCTTAGAGGACAGCATCTTAGACTAGAGGACAGCATCTTAGCTAGGACAGCATATTAGCATCTTAGACTAGCATCTTGGCATATGCTTGGCTGGCTAGCAGCCTATAAATATGTAACCCCAACCCCTTGGGTTGGCATGGCATTTGTGTGAGCTTGTGTGAGAAATAGACAAGAAAATTGCCCCAACTCCTAGTGTCATCCTCTCTCGATGAGAGTAAGAATTCTCCTACTACCAAGAGTGAGAATTCAGCGACTAACAAGTGGTATCAGAGCCGTATTATCCTGTAGCCTGAGCATCTCTTGCTCATCTTCTCTCCCAGCCCCACAACAGCCCCAGCTATTGGCAGCAGCAGCTCCTCCGGCCGCTCCTGTTCACTCCTCTCCCAGCTCGTCTGAAGCAGCCCTCTCCCCACGCAGCAGCCCCCCGGTAGCGCGTCATGTCCGCAGGGCAGTCTCAGCGCTCGGTCGCCTCGAGCACGCGGCGTCGGCAGGAGGCCGAACTTGCCGCGGCAGAGGAACGCGAGCGAGCGGCGGCAGAGACCGCTGCGGCGGCGGCAAGGGCGTCGAGGCTAGCAGCGGCGGAGCTGGCAGCAGCCAGAGCGGAGGCGGAAGCAGCGGCGGCGGCGAATGCAGCGCGTGCGGCGGCGGCGGAGGTCGAGGCTCTGCGCGGCAGCATCGGCAGCTCCATTTCCGCTGACGACACCGCCGACGCGGACCTCGAGCTGCTAGAGAGGGAGGCAGCGCGAGCGCGGGCGGCGCAGTGGACAGCCGCGCACGTCCACGAGCGTGGCGGCAGCCCAGACAGGCGCGGACGCGCTGGCGGCGCTCCTGGAGGAGGCGCGCACGGCGGTGGCGCTCCTGGGGCAGCCGCGCACGCCCACGAGCGCGGCGGCAGCCCAGACAGGCGCGGACGCGCCGGTGGCGCTCCTGGAGGAGACGCGCACGGCGGCGGCGCTCATGGAGGAGGCGCGCACGGCAACGGTGGCGGACGGGTCGATGGAGAGCGCGGCCTTCACAGGCAGCGTGGCTCTCTCTCCCCGGATCGGTACCGACGGGTCGATGGAGAGCGCGGCCTTCACAGGCAGCGTGGCTCTCTCTCCCCGGATCGGTACCGTGGTTACCACGGGCTCCAGGCTGTTGTCAGGGACGTCGGTCCCGGCGGTGGGTGGCCTACCCTCACCAAGACCAACTACGTCGAGTGGGCTGCGGTGATGAGGGTAAAGCTCCAGGTGCGGCACATGTGGGAGGCAGTCTGGTACGGCGACGTCGACTACGACCTAGATCGACGGGCGCTGGATGCTCTCATCGCTGCAGTCCCGCCCGAGATGCAGTTCTCGCTTACCAGCAAGCGGACTGCCAAGGAGGCTTGGGACGCCATTGCTGCGGCACGCATCGGCAGCGACCGCGCCCGCAAGTCCACACTGCAGGCACTTCGCAAGGAGTGGGAGAACCTGGCTTTCAAGCCAGGTGAGGATGTTGATGACTTTGCTCTCCGTCTCAACACTCTGTTGCAGAAGATGGTGCAGTTCGGCGACGACACCTACGGCGAGGAGAGAGCTGTCGAAAAGCTCTTCCGCTGCGTCCCCGAGAAGTACAAGCAGATGGCTCGCTCGATCGAGTCGCTGCTGGATCTCTCCACGATGTCGATCGAGGAGGCGATAGGTCGCCTCAAGGTCGTCGATAGTGATGAGCCACAGTCCCTCTCAGGGTCCATCACCACTGGCGGGAAGCTCCTTCTTACTCGGGAGCAGTGGCTTGCCAGCCAGGGTGACCGGAGGAAGGGGGAGCCTTCTTCCGCGACAGGCGGCCGCAAGCGTGGCAAGCCACGCAAGGCGCGCAGAGACGCCCAGGCCGGGGCGCGAGGACGTGGCGAGGGTGATGCCCGCGGAGGCGCCCAGGGCGGCGCCGCCGGCAGGCACAAGCCGGCACGAGACGACGCCTGCCGCAACTGCGGCCAACTTGGCCATTGGGCCAAGGACTGTCGACAGCCACGACGCGGCCAGGCCCACGTCGCACAGGCGGAGGAGGAGGAGCCGGCTCTGTGCATGGCACATGCCAGCATCGAGCTACCTCCAGCGGCACCGGCCGCAGCGGCTCTCCTCCACCTTGATGAGCCAAAAGCACACGCCCTCCTCGGCGACAGCTCCGGCAACGACAAGACTGACGGGTGGTGCCTCGACACCGGCGCCACCCATCACATGACCGGTCGACGGGAGTTCTTCACCGAGCTTGACTCTAGCGTCCGAGGCTCCGTCAAGTTTGGGGATGCCTCCGGCGTGGAGATCAAGGGCGTCGGCTCCATCATCTTCACCGCCGTGTCTGGTGAGCACAGGCTGCTCACCGGAGTCTACTACATCCCCGCGTTGAGGAACTCCATCATCAGCTTGGGACAGCTGGATGAGAACGGTTCGCGCGTGGTGGTTGAGGACGGAGTCATGAGGATTTGGGATCGTCGTCGTCGCCTTCTTGCCAAGGTATCCAGAAGCGCAAATCGACTCTACGTCCTTAACGTGCAGGTGGCACAACCCCTCTGTCTCGCTGCTCGTCGGGACGACGAGGCGTGGCAGTGGCACGAGCGTTTCGGGCACCTTCACTTTGAGGCCCTGAAGCGGCTCAGTGCCACGGAGATGGTGCGAGGCCTGCCGTGCCTCGACCATGTGGAGCAGCTCTGCGACGTCTGCGTGTTGACGAAGCAGAGGCGACTCCCCTTTCCCCAGCAGGCGAGCTTTCGAGCCAAGGAGAGGCTCGAGCTCGTGCACGGGGACTTGTGTGGCCCGGTGACACCGGCCACACCGGGAGGACGACGCTACTTCCTGCTGCTCGTCGACGACCTCTCCCGCTACATGTGGGTGATGGTCCTCGGCAGCAAGGGAGAGGCTGCGGACGCCATCAGACGCGCGCAGGCTTCTGCGGAGGCGGAGTGCGGCCGCAAGCTGCGCGTGCTGCGCACCGACAACGGCGGCGAATTCACGGCGGCTGAATTCGCGTCGTACTGCGCTGACGAGGGCATTCAGCGCCACTACTCCGCGCCGTACAGCCCGCAGCAGAACGGCGTCGTCGAGCGGCGCAACCAGACGGTTGTGGGGATGGCTCGGGCCCTCCTCAAGCAGAGGGGGATGCCGGCTGTCTTCTGGGGAGAGGCGGTGGTGACGGCCGTCTACATCCTCAACCGCTCGCCTACCAAGGCACTCGACGGCAGGACGCCGTACGAGGCTTGGCATGGGCGCAAGCCGGCGGTCTCCCACTTGCGGGTCTTCGGCTGCCTCGCGTTCGCCAAGGAGCTTGGCCACATCAGCAAGCTCGACGACAGGAGCACTCCGGGAGTGTTCATCGGCTACGCGGAGGGCTCGAAGGCCTACCGCATCCTCGACCCGAAGACACAGCGTGTGCGCACGGCGCGCGACGTTGTGTTCGACGAAGGGCGAGGATGGGCGTGGGACAAGGCGGTGGACGATGGCTCGGCTCCGACTTACGACGACTTCACTGTCGAGTACGTCCACTTCGAGGGAGCTGGGGGAGTAGGCAGCTCTTCTTCGGCGAGCGCGTCTACCCCAGTCCCCGAGCCTCCACCGACCCCGGCGCCTGCTACTCCGACAGCTCCACGCTCTCCAGCCAGGACCTCGGCTGCGATGAGTTCTTCGCCGGCTCCACCACAGCCGGCAACGCCACGCACTCCAGCACCGACAGGCACCTCTCCGGGCACGTCTACTTCAACACCAGCTCGTGTCGAGCATAGCCCGGTTGAGCTCGCTACTCCGCTCTCTCACGACGAGGAGCGCATCGACGCGTACCACGACGGCGAGCCGTTGCGGTACCGTACGATGGAGAACCTTCTCGGCGACCAGTTGGTGCCGGGACTGGTGCCTCATGACCTGGAGGACCTGGAGGCGCAGTTGCACCTTGCGTGTGACGACGGCGAGCCTCGGTCATTCGCAGAGGCCGAGAGACACGCGGCATGGCGCGCCGCGATGCAGTTGGAGATGGATGCGGTTGAGAAGAACCGCACCTGGGAGCTTGCTGACCTTCCTCGTGGTCATCGCGCGATCACCCTTAAGTGGGTGTACAAGCTGAAGAGGGATGAAGCCGGTGCCATCGTCAAGCACAAGGCTCGCTTGGTGGCACGAGGTTTCGTGCAGCAGGAGGGGGTCGACTTCGACGACGCCTTTGCTCCCGTGGCACGGATGGAGTCCGTGCGACTCCTCCTTGCGCTAGCTGCCCAGGAGGGCTGGCGTGTTCATCACATGGACGTCAAGTCGGCATTCCTTAACGGCGACTTGAAGGAGGAGGTCTACGTACACCAGCCGCCGGGATTTGCGATCCCCGGCAAGGAGGGCAAGGTGCTCCGCCTGCGCAAGGCCCTCTATGGCTTGCGGCAGGCACCGAGGGCGTGGAATGCCAAGCTGGATTCCACGCTAAAGGGGATGGGCTTCGAGCAAATCCCGCACGAGGCGGCCATCTACCGACGGGGCAATGGAGGTAATGCCCTGTTGGTGGGTGTCTACGTCGACGACTTGGTGATCACCGGCACCAAGGATGCGGAGGTGGCGGCATTCAAGGAAGAGATGAAGGCCACCTTCCAGATGAGTGACCTGGGGCCTCTCTCCTTCTACCTGGGAATCGAGGTACACCAGGATGACTCTGGGATCACGCTTCGACAGACCGCCTACGCCAAGCGCGTCGTTGAGCTAGCTGGGCTCACCGACTGCAACCCAGCTCTCACTCCGATGGAGGAGAGGCTGAAGCTGAGCCGCGACAGCACGACGGAGGAGGTGGACGCTACGCAGTACCGGCGTCTTGTGGGGAGCCTTCGCTACCTCGCCCACACACGGCCGGACTTGGCATTCTCCGTCGGCTACGTTAGTCGGTTCATGCAGCGACCGACGACGGAGCACCAGCAGGCTGTGAAGAGGATCATCCGCTATGTTGCGGGGACTCTCGACCACGGCCTCTACTACCCGAGGTGCCCTGGGGCGGCACACTTCGTCGGGTACAGCGACAGCGACCACGCCGGCGACATCGACACCAGCAAGAGCACGAGCGGGATCCTCTTCTTCCTCGGCAAGTGCCTCGTTAGCTGGCAGTCGGTCAAGCAGCAGGTGGTGGCCCTGTCCAGCTGCGAGGCCGAGTACATAGCGGCCTCCACCGCTTCGACTCAGGCGCTTTGGCTCGCTCGACTGCTTGGTGATCTCCTCGGCAGAGACACTAGAGCGGTGGAGCTCAGGGTGGACAGCAAGTCCGCTCTGGCCCTGGCAAAGAACCCCGTGTTCCACGAACGCAGCAAGCACATCCGGGTGAGGTACCACTTCATCCGAAGCTGTTTGGAGGAAGGGAGCATCAAGGCGAGCTACATCAACACCAAGGACCAGCTTGCGGACCTGCTCACCAAGCCCCTTGGGAGGATCAAGTTCCTTGAGCTCTGCTCCAGGACCGGGATGGTTCAACTCTCCCACAAGACGCCGCACAAGACTTAGGGGGAGAATGATGGATAAGTCTCATGTGTGGCTGGTCTTTGTGGGGCTATGATGCTCACATGGTCATGGTCCTTGTGGCTGTTTTTCTGTTTTTAGGACAGCATCTTAGACTAGAGGACAGCATCTTAGAGGACAGCATCTTAGAGGACAGCATCTTAGACTAGAGGACAGCATATTAGCATCTTAGACTAGCATCTTGGCATATGCTTGGTTGGCTAGCAGCCTATAAATATGTAACCCCAACCCCTTGGGTTGGCATGGCATTTGTGTGAGCTTGTGTGAGAAATAGACAAGAAAATTGCCCCAACTCCTAGTGTCATCCTCTCTCGATGAGAGTAAGAATTCTCCTACTACCAAGAGTGAGAATTCAGCGACTAACATAATCTGGGGCCCACTTCAAGTGTTTCCTTGTGTTACTATGCTCCGTCATTGTCTTCAGCAGATAACTTCAGTTCAGGTTATATGTACCGCGAGTAATGCTAAAAGTTTCTGTTCTAGGCTTCTTGCAGCCAGAGCGCTCTTCCCTTTTCTGTCAGTGAACGAGAATCCATAATAGCAATATAGACAGTTCAGTTGTACTTCAAAAATCATTTTCCAGCACTGTATCTGTTGGCTACTATGTTTCTGGTGCCTTTTGACTGAAAAAGAAAGGAACCATCTCTGACTGCAAAGTTATTCAGATTCAGTAGCCTGCATATACCCAAGCTTTCAATTACACTGCAATTCTCTGGTTCAGAAATTGGTGCTCGATAGCCATAAATTATTAAAAATTTTAATTCTATCAATATTTATTTTATTGCTTGCATGATTTTTTTCAGTAATCGGTTCAATGATTTTTTGTCAGTGGTCTACGTGTGTGCTGGTTCTAAACTTTTGGTGTTTAGCAGCAGTATCTGTCTTTACAGTATTGCTTTTAGAATGTCCATTTCTGATAAGCAAATAGCACTTCTTTTCTTATCTTTGGCTCTATCTTCCTTCCTTTTATTCTTTTTTTTTCTTGGCCTCCAAGTTGATAAGTTTCAGTTAGCTTGCCAAAAGGAATCGGAGTGGTTGGATGTGTACAGAGGGCACGTGACTTTTCCTGTGAGTAGTTGCGTTTGGGCAGAGAGGGAGAATCTGGTTTGATTATTTTGTTACTTGTCAATCAGTTTTTTATTGCTCTGCATAGAAAATCTGGTTGATTTTATCATATTTTTCAATCATTGTTTCTGTGTCGTTTTATATACATATATCCTACCGATGACGTGTTTAATTATGATTGGCTTAAAAAGTGGATGATAACTGTATCAACTATCAACCGAGTGATGGGTAGTCACTCCCACTAATAATATGTAGTCTTTTTTTTAGAGGTGACAGATACAGATGCAGTTAGAGCGGATATGTGCAAGCCCATAACAGCCCATTAATAATATCCAAAAGGATATTATACAAAGTTGGGCTCTGGGCTGAGGAAAACAAGGCACCAAAATATAACCGACGCTCTTACTCCACAGATGGGCTACTGGCCCAATACAGATTGCATCTCTCTCTTTCTCTCATCTTTTTCTCCCATTCTGGTGCAGATCGCAGCTACCAGCGACGACGAGGTAAGCCGGCGGCGGCGAGCGCCGGCGCGCAGTCCGTGCGCCGTCTAGAATCCCTCGGCCATTCATTGTTCTGGAGACCTCTAGCAAAGACCAAAATTATCAGAGCTGGTGAATTGTGTGTATGCCTGATCTGAAAAAGGTATTGAAACAGTCCCTTAAGACACTACGGATTTAATGTATTTGGTGATTGTTTGGAGTACTCTCCAATAAACTCATCAAGTGAAGTTTTTTTTTTTGTTTCTGTGTTTTTGGGTTCATTGTTTGTATCAAATACTTGCTTTTACTTATTTTTTTTGGTTTATGTTATCAAAGTTGATATTCGAGCTCATAGGAAAACTTAGATTAGGTCACATGCCATCAGCCTTGACATAAAACCTGTATATGAGACCGTCAGATCTGTAGATTCACGTTACTTTTACTGCATCATTTTTTGATCCACATTTTGCATTTTTCTTTTAAAAATATTTCTACTTCACTGCTTCAACGATGATAAGAAGTAAAAGGGGTGATGATGATCTCACAAGAACTTATTTCACAGGAAGCTCGAAGAAGAAGAAAGCTTATCTCACAAGAAACTCGGCAAAGAACAGAAGAATGGATGATCTCACAAGAAGCTCGAAGAAGAATAAAAGACTTATCCAACAAGAAGGTCAACAAAAGATAAAACAATTTGCAGTGAAGGGGAGACAACTGGGTTACCGGTTTCAGGTCTGATGGTCTTTTATTTCACTCTGCTCATGTTTCTTACAGTTACAGCCCTATCTGACACTCACAGTTGAGTTGCACTTGCAACGTGTCTTTAACAAAGGTGACCTTGATGTGGAATCAAATGAAGATGCCTTGAGTGATCTCAGCGATGAAGTTGTATCAAAATTGTCTAGAAGCGTTGTCTCACTTGTTCTGTCTGATGGTGATTATGTGCTGTTGTACATTTCTTACTTTCAGACATTTTAAACATCGTAATTATGATTGATTAAAATTCTGATCCTGTGCAGGAGACACAGAGTTTTTTACATGCTCGGGCATAGCTGTACAACTTTCAGGGTTTCTGACTTCAACAAGCTTGGTTAAAGCGTTAAATGATAAAATAAAAAACCATGGTAACTTGAAGGTTGATGCAGCTGATCACCCTTTACTAATTTTTCTTTTTAATATACATAAGTTAACTCGTGACCATCGTTTACACTTCTGTTTTATCATTGTAGATTGTAGCGCACCATGAAGACAATGTTGTCATGGTATTTTTGGGTGGATATGATTTAGACCATGGCATTGCTACTGTCAACGTCAAGGACTTTCCTGATCTTGATGCTGTAGTTTTTCGAAGTCTGGATGACATTTCCACCCCTTACCAATGTTGTAGCTTTGGGCCGTGACAACTTTGGCAAATTATTATCTACACGTGGGGTACTGAAGTTTGAAACAGGCAGAGCTTTCCCATCACATATTATGTCCACTTGTAAAATCTCTAAGGTACATTTGCATTGTCATGAGTATTTGAATCTGTTTCTGCGGTTATATTCAGTAAAGTACATCTCTTGAGCGGGAAAATGATGTTTTACCTACATATTTGTTGTTTGGTTTCACTTTATTTATTCCATTTACAATGTATCCTGTAATTAGTTTCTTATGTTTGATGCTAGGAATATGAAGGTGGGCCACTTTTTGATGTTCATGGGAACTTTCTTGGCATGAATCTTTCGGCCTGTACAGAAGGAACCTTTTGCTTGCCAGAGGTAACACTTAGTGAACAGTGGATTAACATTATATGGCTAGAGGATAAATCTCCTGCATACTTGAATTCTTTTAAAATCAGGTATGTCTTTATATTTCCACTGGGGAAACTATTATCTCCTATCAATTTTCTGCTCCCTACTTGATATAATGATGTTGTCAGTTTTGTGCTATACAATTTACAGGACATGTTGTTTTGCAATAATAAGCAGGATGGATGTGTGTTCCTTTTGTAGCTTTTCTGGTATTTGTTGCTCATCTGCAATTTCCAGTATAGCCCTTAATAAACACTTTTCCACCTGTAAAGGTACATTTTTTGTCCTATTGGCACATGCCCAATGTTGAAGCAGTGTACCTGTCTAAGTGTCTAATTTAATTAAAGAAATTTCCTATCCACTATAATGGTCACACTAAGTGGACTATGGTGTCACCTGACTTAACGGTTTTATCTAGCTGTCGGTCAGTTCTCTTATGATGTCACTTGACTTAATGGTTTTATCTAGCTGTTGGTCAGTTTTCTTGTCTTCTTGATATTTGTATCCATAATACTCCAGGTTCTTGTTAGTCTTTTCCTACAATTCAAGTTATGTAGGTGTTGCATAATAATGTGCTGGTTTGATCAATTTTACTTGTGGGTACTCATATTGATGTTCTTCTACAGGGTTGGAGAAAGTTCCAATGCTGTGATTCCTAACTCTCATCATGAAGGTGAGCAGCGACACTTTAAACGTCAAAATAATTTTGTTATGTGTAATTATGTTCATTTATAATGGTATCTATTTGTAAAATTGTCTCAGATTGTACAAAATTATCTTTAACATTTGTACACTCATGATAACTATGGATGGACTTAGCTTTTTGCAGTTGCACTTCATAGATTTAGTGTTAATCAGTAAAAAAAAAACTCTGTTCTTAAATATGTTTGAGTGGAATCACTTAGTGTGCTCAACTCAGGTTGTCATATGTTGATCGTGTGTGCTGATATTCTGCACATAACTTCATGTGAATGTTACTTATTATTGTACCCAACATTAGCATATATTAGTGTGAGTGAATTGACCTATTGATGTTGTTGCACCCATAGTCACAAAGTTTCTGGGTCGATGGGGTCGAGGTACGGGGTCGCGGTACGTGGTACGCTACTCGTGAGAGATTTTTACACTTCGGGTCGAAAATGAACCCATGAACCCGGGTTGGGGTCGACGAACCCGGGTCGAGGGTCGAAGGTGGTGAACCCATTTTATGTGACTATGGTTGCACCAGTACCCAGAGATGGGCTTAACAAGGATCAATTTGGCGATTTAGAATCTTTGGGTTATCCCGAGCGTCCAAAATCAATGTTAACTGGTGAGCCAATTCATGTAAATATTGGCTCCACATGAGTTGTGGTCTTTTAATTGTTGTCCCACTTACAAGTATTGTACAATGTGTTTTGATCCAGATGACATTATTTTGGCTAATAATTTTGAAGAGCCTTTCGGCGATATATATGGTAAAGGTGTCTGGAGCAAACTAAGCCGAACAATTGCCTCCAACATGCATGAGAATATCGTTGCACTTGCTTCATTCAATGGTGGGTTTACAGTACTGTGCTTTTTACTATCTCATATCTGTATCTGATCACAACTAACTAGTGATCAATTATGTATCCAGGAGGAAAAAGGATTTTTGCATGCTCAGGCTGTTTTATTGAATGGAATGGATGTACCACTATTCTGACTGCAGCGAGCTTGATTAGAGATTCTGATTGTGAATATGATATTGTGAAAAACTTGAGGGTTGGTGCTTCTAGCTATCATTTTATCCCTATTCTTTTATGAATTAGTGAAGTCTTAATTCTTTTGCAGATTGAGGTGTTGCTTCCAAGCAAAAAACGAGCAGCTGGGATATTACAACATTATAATTTACATTACAATATTGCTCTAGTCAGGGTCAACGATTACCGTCCTAGCTATAGCCATCCACTAAAAATTCAACATCAGTTGCTTAAGGATTGTGAAGTAGTAGCTGTGGGGTGTATCTTCAAATCCGGCGAATTAATGGCGTCAAGAGGGGAAAAGGCTTGCATGATGTACACATATGATTGCAAATTTCTTATGTTTTCTACTTGTACAATCACTAAAGTAAGTCTGCAAATCTTCTCTCCTATTATTACACAGCTGATGATCCTGGTTGCATTGGACTGTGTGTTAATTAGTTAATTACCATATCTGTTTGACATCACCAATGAAAAACTTCTCCTGTTACTTGTTAGGCTGGCATTGGAGGACCCCTTCTTGATTTTGATGGAAATATTGTTGGCATGAACTTCTACGACAAGTACGCAGGTGGAACCCCGTTCCTACCGTGGGACGTGATCCTCGATGTCCTGGGACATTTTAAGAAGAAAAGGTATGCCTATTTCTTTTTGGGTATATTTAAGTGCTTGTCATGCAGTGTGTTTAGGTCTCGAGGACTTACAAGAGTTGTGCAAGCGATGTATTATAGAAGGTTCTGTAAAGCATCATAAATCAATTAACTATATTCTTTGGTGTGTTTATTAGGACCGTTGATGAAGCTGGCCTTGATGATTATGCATCTAATAAGCTTGACTGGACTATTGCTGGTGATCGCAGTGTCATGCTTAATAGGTATTCTGATGCATCCAATAATTACTATAAGTTCAATGTTCTGTACTATGAATTTGTGGATGACATTACAGTGTGGCCATATTGTTGAACTACAGATGGCTTGTGCCCTTGCCGACTTGATATCGTCCTGATGATCTGAAAAGGCATGACTACAAAATGGAACTAAAAAATGTGAGGCCCCGCAAAATATTCTTGTGAATGGAGTGACATCACTTCAAGTTTAGAAAGCATCACGTCCATTTCTACTCCATTGAATTTACTACCTCCATATATCTTATCTGATTGGTCTGTTTGGGTTGACGAGCATTCAGAAGTAACCTGGTGCCATATGTACTAATCTTAATTAAAATGTCACTGTCTTGGTGTTAGTTGTGTAATTATATTTGGGTCTCTGGCTGTACTGTATGTCGATTCAAGCCTTGTTTTGTTTAATTTAGGCCTGGTTTAGCTGGTGAAAATTTTTAGGAAATGGTACTGTAGCACTTTCGTTGTTATTTGACAATTATTATCCAATCATAGTCTAATTAGGCTTAAAAGATTTGTCTCGTGAATTTCGTCTAAACTGTGTAATTAGTTTTATTTTTTATTTATATTTAACGCTTCATGCATGCGTCCAAAGATTCGATGTGACGGGAAATCTTGAAAAATTTTGTAAAATTTTAGGAACACTCCTATATCACGCCGCCGCTTGCACCATTTCAGAATTGACACACGGTGGCATGCCAATTCTTATTCTTACAAATGGCGCTTCATTGACATTTGACTTTGACAGTTCAAATTACACTGGTACTGCCACGGTAATGTAGCAGCGATTCGTACACGCTGCTGCCATTGATAAGTTTGAATTCCATTTGAAAATGAATCACCGGTGTCGGGGACCTAATACCGGGGTACCCCAGAAGGCGGAACCGATAACCACCAAACGTGAAAAATTTCCGGACGCATAAAGGCGTCATGTCATCCCTTGTTCGAGTAACAGGAGTTCGGTTCCGCCTCGCCCGACGCTTATAGGGCGGGCTCGGTCTCGCACGAGGGCCGAGGGATAAACTCCGTCTCGCCCGACCCCTCGAGGGCGGGCTCGGTCTCGCCCGAGGGCTAAGGGATGAGTTCCGTCTCGCCCGATCCCGGAGGGGCAGGGTCGGCCTCACCCGACGCCTTTGTGGGGTAACCCTGTCTCGTCCAAAGGCTCAAAGCCAAACTCCGTCTCGCCCGACGCTTATAGGGCGGGCTCGGTCTCGCCCGAGGGCTAAGGGATAGATTCCGCCTCGCCCGATCCCAGAGGGATAGGGTTAGTCTCGCCCAAGAGATAGGGATTGATCTCCGCCTCACCCGACGGCCCAGAACGAGCCTCGCCCTGATCGATATCTATCCCTCATAATGATGGGTACAGGACGAGACAAGACATTCGGGTCAACCATGGCTCCAACGACCATACCCTGCGCCCTGGCAGGAAAAGGACTGCCAGGGAACGACAGGACTGATGCTTTAGACCCTTCCGGGCGCCGCAGAGCCCAAAAGGTATTGCAGGTGTGCACGCCTCACCCTGTAGAGTTGTAGGCGCCGCCTTCAGCTCTGGGACATGGAACCCAACAAAGATATACGACAACCGCTACGCTCCAAGAACGGATTTGTTATCTCCGCGGACGACGGGTATTCCGTCACCACGCTGTGGACCCGAGGGAGCGTCGCCCGCTTCCCGACCCCTCAGGTCCTCCCAGTCGGAAGGCCTTGGCCACGGTGCCACACCGGACCCCGACCCCGAACTCTCCCAACAAGGAATCATGGGAACCAGAAGGCTCACGGAGCGGGGCTGGGAGAGGCTCATAAGTCAAAACCACCGTACTACAGCCCATATCCTGCGCAGGGCAGCGTTCTGTGACTAGCCTGACATCCTACAGAGACATCGACAATATCGTAAGCACTTATCTTCCTCCGCACTCATCAGGATGGAGGACCTGATCGGATAAACGTAAGCCACAAGACTAAGTAGAATACGCATCCCGGAGTCTTCACCCTTGTAAAGCCACCCCTTTCATCTATAAAAGGGGGTGCACATCCTCCATCGAAGGGACGGGGAAAAATGATAGTACGCACTCATACACACATTCAAGCAGCTACGAAGCTCTTGACCACCTTTGAATCCTTCGATCAGAGACTTGGGACCAGTCCCTCTCTCAGCAGTTTGTATCCCTTACTACAGACCGTTCATGCTGCTAATAACACAAGCAGCAACAAACTGGACGTAGGGACGTTCCGCCCGAACCAGTATAAATTCTGTGTCCTTTAGCGCACCATCCGAGCCTAACGCGCATTACTATAAATTCACTTGCCGGTGCTTGTACGAAACACCGACAGTTGGCGCGCCAGGTAGGGGCTTTGCGCGTTCCAAATCAGGTCTCGGATGACCACCCACGCAATCACCTGGGCCCCGGGCGCACACGTGCGTTTCGGCGACCTGGATTTCATCATCACACTAGAAGGAGAGCTGGCACTGACTCACTCAGCCGCCCCATCTCCCCCTTCCATCAACCTCAGCCATCTCAGGCTTGAGGGTCCATCGGGCAACTCCCGGGAAGACCCATCACCCAAGGAGGCCTCTCACAACGCCACCATGTGTCCGGAAGGGTTCGTATGGAGCGCCCCGACAGCGTTTCCGTTCGGTCTCCGCAACATTGCGGCAACCGCTGGCCGCCTTCTGGCGCTACGTGTGGTTCAACCACCCACGGACATCGAGTTCGTGGGGGCGATTGAGCAGGATACGGAGACCCTCTACGAGCTCCTCAATGAGGAGCCTGTATCGCTCTCCAGCTCAGATTCCAGTAGGGGGAGTCACCACCCTTCCCGGGAATGCTACATGACGCAGACCCCTGAGGGTCATGCCGAAAGCGCCTCCAGGGAAGTGGCCACCCCTACAAACAATCTTGACAGTAGATCCAGGGAGGAGGGGACAGCCCCATCTCACTTGAGGATGGAGCAGCTAAAGGCTCGTCAACAGGAAATCAATGAGGCCGGGCAAGGGCTCGCACGGGAATACGCGGACATCAATCGCGAGATTGAACGCCGCAAAGACGGGGGGCGCGCGCGCGCCACTGCCCGCACCGTACATCAAAGGATCCTCACCGACGATGGGGCCTTTCCTCACTTTGCTCGAGCCAGCCAGAACATCGCCGCAGCGACCGCCTTGCTGCATGGTCTCCCGGAGGCCGCGACGTCCGAGGATCGACGCGCTTATCGGGAGATTCGCACGTTGCTCGAGCGTGCAGCCGCGCAGCAGGCGGAAAGTTCGTTGTCTCGACGACGCGAACCCGACACCAGCCAGCGCGCACCTTCAGTGCGCCCCACCAAGGACGCATCCGTACACCAAACACCGCCAGCCGACGGGCAGCCCTCCGTCGTCCCTATACATCAACGCCTCGGCCGCGGCCGCGACGTACGCAACATCATCGACGCCCGGAGGCGTGCTCACGGCGACGAGGGAGAAGCAGCGCGCCGCGGCTACCATCCCCGACGTGGCGGGCGCTACGACAGCAACGAGGACCGAAGCCCGAGCCCCGTTCTGCCAGGCCCTCAGGCCTTTGGCCGGCACATCCTCAACGCTGCATTCCCTCTAAGGTATCGACCGCCTACAAACATTCCTAAATATTCTGGCGAAACAAATCCCGGGCTTTGGCTCGAAGACTATCGGCTTGCATGTCAGGCCGGTGGTGCGAGTGACGATAATTTTATTATTCGCAATCTCTCGCTGTTCTTGGCCGACTCGGCACGAGCATGGCTGGAGCACCTACCGTCCAATGCCATTCAGAGTTGGGTGGATCTGACTGAGATCTTCGTGGGTAATTTCCAGGGCACGTACAAACGCCCTGGAAACCCATGGGACCTCAAGAACTGCCGTCAGAAGGCCGATGAAACCCTCCGCGGGTACATCCGGCGCTTCTCCCGACAGTGCAACGAGCTCCCGAACGTCGCCGACGCTGACGTGATAGGAGCCTTTCTGTCCGGAACAACCTGCGAATCCCTGGTCCACAAGCTAGGACGCAGGGGCCCGCGAACTACCAAGGAACTTCTGGACATCGCCACCAGTCACGCCTCTGGAGAGGAGGCAGTCGGAGCCATCTTTGATCGCTTCGACGGAAAGACAAGGCGGGACGAGGACGTCAGCGAAGGCGCCTCCAACCGTCCCGCCAAAGGGAAAAATAAGAAGTAATGGCGCGACAACTCGCTCGCGGCCACTGCCGACCGCAAAGGTGGCTGGAAGCCCGCGGAGGGCATTCCGAACCACTTCGAAAAAATGCTCGAGGGGCCATGCCCAAACCACGCCTTTCCGGCCAAGCACCTATACAAGGAATACGGCCTTATGCGCAAGTACTTGGCTGGGGGTCTGAGCAAGGAGGAGCAGGGGAAGGAGCCTGTTCCCACCACTAACGACACGGAGGAAAAGGACGATGCCTTCCCAACTCCGACTGGTGCCCTCATGATCTTCGGAGGATCAACGGCCTACGACTCCAGGCGCCGCCAGAAGGTCGCACGTCGAGAGGTCTATACCGCTGGACTGGCTATACCAGCCTATCTCCGGTGGTCGGAATCCGCCATAACCTTCGATCGAACCGACCATCCAAATACCATCCCACACCCGGGAAGGTATCCGCTTGTCGTCGACCCAATCGTCGGTCCAAAGCGGCTCACCAAGGTACTGATGGATGGGGGCAGCGGCCTCAACATCATGTACGCCAAGACGCTCGACGAGATGGGCGTCAACCGAACGCGCCTCCGCCCCGTCCGAGCGCCTTTCCATGGCATCGTGCCAGGAAAGCAAGCTGTGCCGCTAGGGCAGATTGACCTGCCCGTCACCTTTGGGGATCAATCCAATTACCGGACTGAGACCCTCACCTTTGATGTAGTGGGGTTCCCGGGGACTTTCCACGCCATATTGGGGCGACCATGTTACGCGAAGTTCATGGCCGTACCCAATTACACATACCTGAAGCTGAAGATGCCGGGCCCCCATGGGATCATCACCATCGGCACCTCCTTCCAGCGCGCTTACGAGTGCGAGGTCGAATGCTGCGGACACGCATCCGCGGTCATCGCATCCGAAGAGCTCGCCACCCTCAGGGAGGAGGTCATTAAGGGGACACCCGACGCAAAAAAGTCGTCTGGATCGTTTGAATCGGCAGAGGGCTCCAGGGGCGTCCTCTTGGATCCCAGTAGCTCCGAGGGCAAGGAAGTCCGAATCGGGACCGCGCTCTCCTCCGCATAGGAAAGCGCGCTCGTCGACTTCCTCCGCGCCAACAAGGACATCTTTGCGTGGAAACCCTCGGATATGCCGGGCATCCCGAGGGAGGTCGCTGAGCATACTCTCCAGATCCTCCCGGGCTCCAAGCCAGTAAAACAACGCCTGCGCCGCTTTGACGAGGAGAAACGCAGGGCCATCGGTGAGGAGATAGCCAAACTACTGGCCGCAGGATTCATCAAGGAAGTATACCACCCAGAGTGGTTAGCAAATCCTGTACTTGTTTGGAAAAAGAGCGGGAAATGGAGAATGTGTGTTGATTATACTGGCCTCAACAAAGCGTGTCCAAAGGATCCATTTCCTTTGCCACGAATAGACCAAATAGTCGATTCCACCTCGGGGTGCGAAACCCTCTGTTTCCTGGACGCATACTCAGGCTATCATCAGATCGCGATGAAAGAGTCCAACCAGCTCGCGACGTCTTTTATCACGCCCTTCGGATCATTTTGCTACGTTTCAATGGATTGAAGCTCGGCCAATATCCACAATCAAATCCGAGCAAGCTGTGCTGTTCTTTCTCGACATCATCCATCGCTTTGGAGTACCGAACTCCATCATCACAGACAACGGCACGCAGTTCACCGGTAGGAAATTCGTTCGTTTCTGTGATGAACAACACATCCGAATCGATTGGGCAGCCGTCGCGCACCCCCGGACGAACAGACAGGTCGAGCGCGCAAACGGCATGCTCCTTCAAGGCCTCAAACCCAGAATTTTCAACCGGTTGAACAAGTTCGGCGCGCGTTGGCTCGCTGAGCTCCCGGCTGTGCTCTGGAGCCTAAGGACAACTCCTAGCCGGGCCACCGGCTACACACCCTTTTTCATGATCTACGGCTCCGAGGCCGTTCTCCCGACAGACCTCGACTATGGAGCACCAAGAATCAGAGCATATGACGAACAGGGAGCCGAGGCATCTCACCAAGACGCCATGGACCAGCTGGATGAGGCCCGCGACATCGCCCTCCTCCGTTCAGCCAAGTACCAGCAAGCGTTACGGCGGTACCACAGCCAACGGGTGCGGGGTCGAGCCTTCAACGTCGGAGACCTCGTCCTCCGCCTTGTGCAAAGCAACAAGGATCGCCACAAACTCTCCCCGCCCTGGGAAGGGCCCTACATCGTCGCGGAAATACTTCGCCCAGGCGCCTACCGGTTGAAAACCATCAAAGGCGAGGTCTTCACCAACGCCTGGAACATTGAGCAGCTACGTCGTTTCTATCCTTAAATAAGCTTACACTTTTCCTTATCAATTTTTGTCTTAACAGAACCCCGATCCTTAGTAACTACCGACCCCTGCAAATCGCGAGGGGTCAGACCTCACTCGGGGGCTGGCATGTGATCGTAACATATGTCATGTGTAATACAAGTATTACGCTTGTAAAAAATTCCTCTGTTATACTTGCAAACATTTTCTAAGTTTTCCATTCGCCTCGTAAATGAGTCTCGAGGGCTAAGATCTTGGGAACCGATTCTGAATACAACTGGTAGGACTGTGAGACACCCGCGCCCCAGCGGCTGCAACCTCTTTGCTCACCAGCTCAATCAGAATTAGTTCGCCCACGTTCCTAGCTTCCTATGACTTAGACCATGAGAAGAGTTGGAAACCGTTAAAATGACTTGCCATAAGCAAAGGATGTAATTTTGTTCATTACAAAAAAGTTTTGCACAAATTCACCACTTACAAAGCGATGTCATTACAAAAAAGGAACAATATACTCTGAGGACTGTTTACTCGGGGGCTTCCCCACAATGTTATTTCATTACAGCCTCGGCTCAGCTCTACCACAAGTGCTACTGCGGTCGCCGTGCCACGCTCTCCATCGGCGACGTCCGGGGCGTGTACACGGGCCAGCTCGTCTACTGCGGCCGCCGTGCCACGCTCTCCATCGGCGACGTCCGGGGCGTGTACACGGGCCAGCTCATCTACTGCGGCCGCCGTGCCACGCTCTCCATCGGCGACGTCCGGGGCGTGTACACGGGCCAGCTCGTCTACTGCGGTCGCCGTGCCACGCTCTCCATCGGCGACATCTTCGCTGGATCCTCGAAGGCGCCACCATCTACGACGCCTCCGCCGGAACGTCCGGGGACTACACCATCGTCGACAGCCGCGACCCCGACAGTGACGCCATCGCCATGACGTCTGGAGACTACGCCATCATCCCCAGCCATAACCCTGACAACGGCATATGGGCAGGAAACGCCTCCCGCCAAGGGAGGAGCACAGCGAACGACGACGCAGTCAACGACGTACGACGCCCATCGGCGCCTCCTTTCCTTCGGCAGCAGCGACTCCTCAGCAAGGGCCGCGCGCACCATCTCATCTACGTTGGATAACCTTCGGCTCGACATCACGCACCAGAATCACGAGCAAGTTTGTAAGTTCTCTATCTCTCTCTCTGGCATTACTCTTCCTCACTCAGGAACCACCGCGACGCACGGACGCGTTTGGCGGAAAGGAAGAAGAAGGAGAGATAGCGGCTCGGAGGCAGAAGGGGAGGTGGGATGAGAACTCCTCTCCCCCTCCCTATTTAAAGAGGAGGCGCAGTAACTAAGGAAAGGTGAAAGGTCGGACGAAAAACCCTCTCCCTTCCCCTTTTTTAATACGCAATCAATGCTGATTGATATCTGAGGGGACGCGCCAGAGGTGACGGGACGAACCCCGGTCTACGAAGCGTCCCTCTTTGGTCAAACTGAACACTGCCTGGGTATGGCCCGCCACTGACCCGCTCCAGACGCAGCGATTAAGGCGCCCACATAGGCAGACAACTTTTTCGCCTCCCCATGCAGGACCACGGACGACTCGATGACGGGACCCTTCAGATCTCTTGGGCCGACCGTTCGTCCCAGAAGACACGATGAACGAACGACTAAAGAAAGATAAGCCTCTCAGCTCTCACATTTTGTGCGTTAAAATTTGTTCGCAAGATTCCGACCCCGTCAAATAGCAGGGGCGTGAACATCACTCGGGGGCCGTCGAGGATGACAACCAATCCAGACATCCTCTTCACCCGACCCCTCCGTACGCTTGAAACTAAGAGCGCGACATACAGGCACAAAGCCTTGAGTAAAACTGGATGAACTAACAAACCCTACGCCCCGATAGCTACGGTGTTTCTGTTTACCAGAAAAATCCTACTCAACGCCCCTCGCGTCTCTAGTTTCGACATCTGCCTTCTCAAAGAAGGGATCGGAAGGGTCCGCCTACAGAGTCTCCCCCAAAAGAGAAGCTGTCTTATCAACCCCCGCCTTTATTTTCAATTAAATGTTGCATTCAAAACATTTCATATGCAAAAAATTGCATCCCAACGATTCGTGTCACACCACGAAACGGCTGTCGCCTCATTCGATATAGGAAACCATAGGCTGAGGTTCGAAGGTCGGCCCGCGAAGGGCTCGAGGCCGCCTCATGCCGAACAGGGCCAGGGAGAGATAACCAAGACGAGCCCCAGCGGCCCTGCCTGACCCCGCTCAGAAGCGAACCGAGACGTCTCGACCTTCTCTTGTTCGATTCTAACCTCGAGCCAAACCCACAGAATCTCCATCGAGGAGAGGCCATCGGGCCCCCTGAGCTTATCGAATGACTCAGGCATCTGCCGGGAGGCGGGTTAAGAAGTTGTGGAGTGCCACCAGAGGGCTCTGCCGACCCCATCAGCAAATGATGGACCCGGATTCCGCACGAACGTACCCGTTAGCGAGCTCGTTGAGCGCGGTACTCAAGCCGTCGAGGCAAGTGTCGTTCACTCAGCCCCTCCGATTGCGAAAACCGAGGACGGGGTAACACGCAAATAACGGCCGACCCCTATCAGACCCTAACAAGGCTCGGGGGCTCGGGCCAAACAAATGCAGGGACACAGGTTCAGAGGCCCCACCTTGCCGAGCCCATAGAGTCCCCAGTTGGGATTTCTGTTGGAAGACAGGATGGGGATTATTGCGACGACATCCATTGTCACCAAAACCACAATTCCGATCTCCAGTAACACCCGACCCCAGCAGGTGCGGGGGTCGGACCTTACTTAGGGGCTGATAAGGTACGGCTACCTCCTCAATCTCCTCGCATTATAATCAGCGGCATAATTCAGGGGGACGTATTGGTAAGACCGTAAAAAATCAAATCGCAAAAAATCAAACAAAACGAAATTAAGACGCAAAAGCACGAAAGACGTCCAGACTCGAAAAGTACCGACACTTGTCCACATATTACATATAAGCTGTTCTCAAAATTGTTCGATTAATTACTCCCGCGAAGGGAGAACCATTTCTTTCAGACTGTCTGCCAGGTTCTTCGCAAGGGGAGCGACCATCTTCTCCATTTCCTCCAGCTCTTCATCCTCGTAGGTGGACGGAAAGCCTTCGCTCATCACCCTCAGGTTTATTTCCTTCTCATAATGGGCGTGGGCGACGGTGAAGGCCTGGGTAATCCCGGCGTGAAAGGCACTCTCCTCAAGTTGGCCCACCCGAGCCGTGATACCTCCGACACGAGCCGCGAGCGGGCTGGTCTCCACTGGCTCCGTCACATTCAGGGTGTTAAGGACCACCCCGACCGCAGCTTGTAGAAGATCATGCTCATCGCTCTCCGCCTAAAGGGCCCTGCGCGTATAGGCAGCCTCTTTCTCCAGCTTGGTGGCGATATTCTCGGCACTCAACTTTCCTTTCACCGCGTCATCAAGCTCCGCCCGGAGAGAGCGGATCACCTCGACGTCCTCGTCCACCTTCTGCTGGAGGGCAGTGGCCCTACTCTCGGCCTTCTACCGGAGGTCCCGCTCCATCTCCAGCTCCTTCAGGACTTCGCCGGCCTTCTCATTGGCCGCGGCATTCCTCTGTAGCAGCTCGTCTCGCTCTTTTTGGAGTCTGGCAATCTCCTCTCCATCTAGCTTGGACCTCGCCGACAGGTCCTCGAACATCCCGTGCGCCTCCTCCGCATCCTGACGCGCCTGGGCCTCCCGCTCCTGGACGATGGCAAGTTGGGCAGCCATGTTTGCTCGCAGTCGGGCCTCCTCGGAGAGGCGATCCCGCTCCGCCTTCTGCTCATGGAGGAATTGGGATTTTTTCCGGCTACGAGCAACAAGAATCTGAAGAAGAAGAAGACTGATATCAGAAATGCGAGAACCCACAAACACACGAAGAAAGAAAAAAGAAAAAGTCCAGAAAATACCTGAGAGGTAGGGATAACGATCTCACGGAGGGCTCCTCTGGCCTGGTCCAGGGCGTTCAGCATGGTCGAGATCCCGATGTCAAGACCTTCTCGCTCCATACTCTCGGAATGATCATCGAGCGAGAAAAGAGCCGACGTCGGGTCCTGAGCAGCCATCCACTGGAGCGGCGGCTCCCCCCGCGCAGGGGAGCGGCTTCCTCCCGACAAAGGGGCCGGTGGCGGCTCCCTCCTGACCCTGTGCGGCACCACCGCCGCACTCAAGGACCCTCTGGCTGGACCCTCCTCCGTCTGGACTACTTCGGGCGCCACGGGCGGATCCACATGGGCACTTGGCGGCGCGGATTGCACCACGCCCTCGGGTGCCACCACGACCGCGCCCGGCTGATCCTGGCTCGGCGCAGTCACGATCACCGGCGGCATACGGTCCTCGGCCGGCTCTTCCACACCCGCCACGGAAGAAGCCGCTCGCTCAGTAGCCTCCGCGGGCGTGGGAGCCACCATGGACGACGTCGGTTCGGCCAACGCGGCCCCAACGTCGGCACCACCCCTGCCCGAAACAGGGGTGACTCCAGGCGACGCCGTCTGTCCCGCTTGAAGGGCGAGACTCTTCTTAGGCGCCAGCCCCAGGGGGTGACCCGTCCGCAAGAACCTACACAAAGGTAATAACCGTTAAGTCAAAATAAAAATGGAAAAAAGATGAAAACAGAGGAGTCAAGAGCTTACGTTGACGTCCTCGGCCGGCGGAAGCATTTTGGGGACGGATCCCCAGATCCCTGCCCGGACTCATCCGGACGGGACCGTTTCTTGCCCGCCCCCTGCTCCGGGGCAGGGGGGTTCATCTCGTCGGGCGCAGCGCCGGAGTCGCTCCCCTCCATCATCTCATCGGGTGCGGCACCGGAGCCGTCCCCCTCCCTTGTCTCGCGGGGCGCGGCACCGGAGCTGCTCCCCTCCATCACCTCGCAAGGCGCGGCATCAGAGCCGGGCGCGCCTCCGGTACTACCCTCTTCCACGATCGCCTCAGGGTCGGCGGCAGCAAGCCCAGCGTCCCCCATCCACCGATCCTCGGCCGGCACGCCATGCGAAGCGGCGGACTCGCCGGCCTCCACTGACCTCATTGATTCGCTTCCCTCTGCGTGAAAAGCAAAGGGCCCCTGCACGGGTGGGTGGCCACTTGTCAGCGTTTCCTCATCCTCTAGGACGCCCCAATCCACGTCGACGGCTACCTCGTCGTCGCCGTCATCATCATCATCATCGTCGTCATCCTCACTGCTCACGTCCTCTCCCCGATCCCGTGCCTCCTGCTTCAGTCGTTTCGCCTTCTTCATCTCCTCCTTTGCTTTCTTGTCCCGCTCGGCCGCGAGTCGATTCGCCGCCGCCACAGCCCTATCCTTCGGCAGTGGAGCCAGACTATCCTTGAAGACTAGCCCCCTCGGCTAGCCCCAACATCACAAAAGCAAGTATTAAAAAAGGGAGATTCAGGAGAAAGAAAAGAGTACAGGAGAAGAGGGCTTACGAATTCGAAGAACCCAGGCTCCGACCGCATTGGGGGATGACCGGGCACCGGATACACGATGTCGAGGACCATGCCGGCAGAATCCTTCGTCGGCTCCGTCGCCTCCTTGACACGCTGCGCCACTTCCGAATAAGGGAGCGCCTCGTCAACGAGCACCGTCCCCTCGAACGATACCCCTGGCATCATCCGATGCAGGGGAAGCACACGCGCCATCAGTGGCGCCACCCTCCTCGCGTGGTAAGCACCGATAATCCCCGACCCCTTTACACCCCGACCCTTCAGGGCATGGAGGGCGGAGAGAAGGTCGGAGATGTGCTTCTTGTCTTTAGCCTGGACGCCCCAGCCCCATGACGTCGGAGCATCCACAATAAGACGTCCGGTGTACTTCGGTAGGGGGGCACTCGCATCATCCCTAACATAAAACCACTGCGAATGCCATCCCTTGTTGGATGTAGCCAGACGCATGTACAGGTAACCCTTCGACCGGGTATGGCGCAGATGAATGCTGGCACACCCCATCGGCGCGTTCACTTCTGTCCCCCCAATCTTCCTCTTCGACAGACTAACGCTAAAGAAATACCGCCACAAATCAAAGTGGGGATCGATCCCTAGGAAACCCTCGCACAGGGCAACAAACGCTGCCATATGCTGTATCCCATTGGGAGTTAGATGCTGCAGCTCTACCTCATAGTAATCTAATAGCCCCCGAAGGAATCTATGCGCGGGTACCCCGAATCCCCGCTCATGGAAGAGGGCAAAAGAGACGACATACCCTTCAGGCGGCACCGGCTCACCCTCGTCGCCAGGAAGCAACCACTCCTGGACGGTGGATTGTGGGCGGAGAAGGCCACGGCGGACGAGGCCCTCCAGACGCCGGGAAGAGATGCTTGATCTGCCCCACAACTCCATTGAAGCAGTAGGGGGGAAGGGCAGGCGCGAGCTTAACGGTGGCTAGAACACGAATGCAGGCCGGTCGACGGTGGCGGTGCGGGCGTGAGGGGCTGGGAAGATTGGCGACGGATGTCTCAGAACGCAAAGGAAGGGGAGCGAAATACGGGACCCTGGGGGCGAACCCCGCGGTTTTATAGGGGGCGACGGATGCGAGAAGGGCAACCGTCCGCCTCGATCTCCGGGCCTGCCACGCGCGCCACCGCGTCACGTCGTGGGACACGCGCCCGCAGTTCCTATCCTCTCACCCCAAAAATCTCGGCAGACGGTTCGCCTTCCCCAAGTGAAACCGGACTCTCTACCCACCAGGGAAGCGCTAGCCACAAAGGCCTGTTTTCTTCTTTCTTTGGACCACCAAGGGCCCTGACACTCGCCGACCGGCCCAACTAAAAAGGAATCCACGAACGGTCCGCCTTCAAGGGCAGAAGCACCAGTTATGACAGCTCCAATTCAATCCCCAGCGAACGGGACGACACGACCCACTCGGAAAAACACCCGGATGAAGAAAAACTAGGTCCTTCAGCCTTACCCACGAAGGGGCCGATATAACCCCCCGGGCGACTCAACTCGAGTCACCCGGGGGCTCGGGGGCTACACCCATCGGGTGCGCTCGCGCGCACCCTCCGGCAAATTAGCTTCGGCGAAATCAAAAACACCCTCCAGGCGGTTCTACCCGAATCACCTAGAGTCTCGGGGGCTACTGTCGGGGACCTAATACCGGGGTACCCCAGAAGGCGGAACCGATAACCACCAAACGTGAAAAACTTCCGGACGCATAAAGGTGTCATGTCATCCCTTGTTCGAGTAACAGGAGTTCAGTTCCGCCTCGCCCGACGCTTATAGGGCGCGCTCGGTCTCGCACGAGGGCCGAGGGATAAACTCCGTCTCGCCCGACCCCTCGAGGGCGGGCTCGGTCTCGCCCGAGGGCTAAGGGATGAGTTCCGTCTCGCCCGATCCCGGAGGGGCAGGGTCGGCCTCACCCGACGCCTTTGTGGGGTAACCCTGTCTCGCCCAAAGGCTCAAAGCCAAACTCCGTCTCGCCCGACGCTTATAGGGCGGGCTCGGTCTCGCCCGAGGGCTAAGGGATAGATTCCGCCTCGCCCGATCCCAGAGGGATAGGGTTAGTCTCGCCCAAGAGATAGGGATTGATCTCCGCCTCACCCGATGGCCCAGAACGAGCCTCGCCCTGATCGATATCTATCCCTCATAATGATGGGTACAGGACGAGACAAGACATTCGGGTCAACCATGGCTCCAACGACCATACCCTGCGCCCTGGCAGGAAAAGGACTGCCAGGGAACGACAGGACTGATGCTTTAGACCCTTCCGGGCGCCGCAGAGCCCAAAAGGTATTGCAGGTGTGCACGCCTCACCCTGTAGAGTTGTAGGCGCCGCCTTCAGCTCTGGGACACGGAACCCAACAAAGATATACGACAACCGCTACGCTCAAAGAACGGATTTGTTATCTCCGCGGACGACGGGTATTCCGTCACCACGCTGTGGACCCGAGGGAGCGTCGCCCGCTTCCCGACCCCTCAGGTCCTCCCAGTCAGAAGGCCTTGGCCACGGTGCCACACCGGACCCCGACCCCGAACTCTCCCAACAAGGAATCATGGGAACCAGAAGGCTCACGGAGCGGGGCTGGGAGAGGCTCATAAGTCAAAACCACCGTACTACAGCCCATATCCTGCGCAGGGCAGCGTTCTGTGACTAGCCTGACATCCTACAGAGACATCGACAATATCGTAAGCACTTATCTTCCTCCGCACTCATCAGGATGGAGGACCTGATCGGATAAACGTAAGCCACAAGACTAAGTAGAATACGCATCCCGGAGTCTTCACCCTTGTAAAGCCACCCCTTTCATCTATAAAAGGGGGTGCACATCCTCCATCGAAGGGACGGGGAAAAACGATAGTACGCACTCATACACACATTCAAGCAGCTACGAAGCTCTTGACCACCTTTGAATCCTTCGATCAGAGACTTGGGACCAGTCCCTCTCTCAGCAGTTTGTATCTCTTACTACAGACCGTTCACGGTGCTAATAACACAAGCAGCAACAAACTGGACGTAGGGACGTTCCGCCCGAACCAGTATAAATTCTGTGTCCTTTAGCGCACCATCCGAGCCTAACGCGCATTACTATAAATTCACTTGCCGGTGCTTGTACGAAACACCGACAACCGGCGACCCATGCTAGTGTAGTTCAGGCCCTGTTCGGCTGGTAGAATTTTTGGCTGAAACTAGTTGAAAAATACTGTTTTGGCTAAATTGTTGTGAGAGAAAAATATTGTTTCGGCTGAAAAAAGAAGCCGAACAAACCGAATATGGGGTAAACCGAACGGGGATCGAAAGCTTTTGTTATCTCCTGGTGCTTGTTCAGATACCCATGGCGAATGGCATATTTGAACGAGCCCTGCAATTGCACGTTTAGACGTTTATTAGTCAGTATCGTCATTGCAGAAAGCCAGAAACCACCAATCAGAGCTTGAGAACCACTAAAACGCAAATACATACAAAATACCCTTCATGGTTCCGTGCAATGGGCTCTCAGCCGATGACAGCTGGGCCCAGGCCCACACCCACCTGTCAGATACTTCCTATCACCACCAGTGATATTGTGACGTAAGCATATAGGTCACGCAGTGCTGACCACGTGCTACGTTATATTTTTTTTCTTAAGATAAAAAAAAAAGCTAGAGTTGAAGTGGCAACTGGCAATCTTGCGCAGGAAGGTCGGACAACCTTCCGCAGGAAGAAGCTTGGAACTTGGAGGCACCTCCACTCTCCCTCCCAGTCCCATATAAATGGCCAAATGGGTGTTTGCCCAGAGCATCACCTGGCATTCCAAATTTCCAATGTCAGACACGAGAGCAGTCAAGACTGTCAAGCAAGCACACAAACACCCACCCAATCGTCAGGATAACTGGAGAAGCAGACCAGAGCCCATATGGGACTCTCCTGCATACCATCGCTCGCAAAGGTGCTCCCCAAGAAGCCATCCTCACCGTCGTCTTCCGTCAAAGACTCCCACGACGATATCACCAAGAAGCAGCAGCAGCACCACAAGGAGCAAGGAGTGAAGCAGGATGAGGGGAAAAAGAGGAAGAAAGAGCAGAGGAGCAATCTTGACAGGGCCGCCTCCACCACTCCCTATTTCCCCTTCCATTCTAGGCCAGGACTCCTCTAGCCTGCCTAGTAGGAAATCCATGTACCGTATTGGTAAATCCTAACTAATTGGATTTGGAAGATGTGCCATTTTTTTTAGATTGAAGATGTGCCATTTATGATCTGGAGTATCATATACAGGCCCGGTGCCTCATGATTAGGACTAATCTTGTGAGTTCACATCAAGATGCGTGGATCAGCATGATTCTAGTTAACATCTGGCACTAAATGCTATTGTATGTTTCAAATCTCCTTGTTTTCAAATCAAGTGGCAGTTGCTAGTTGCAAATACACCCTACTGTTAACCTGCACGCAATTTACAGCTATGTACCATGGAGGCCGTCCTAACTATATCATAGTATTACCTACGTCATTCAAGCGAAAAATTCTGCAGAACCGGGACTTGCAGCCCCTTGTTCCTTGTCGAGACGCCCAGTGTCATACCAACAGAAACAAGGGTTTCCAGTGACCTTTCGCTGTTTGCCACGAGATCAGCATCAAGTTGGATCGCATCCTGCCACACAGAGTCAAAGTTAGTTTCGTTTTAGAATTTGTATGTATGAGTGGCAGCAATTTTTTATGTGTATAAAATGGACAGATAGCTAGTGAGCAGAGAAGCATGAGAGAACCTTCTCGAAGACGCATATCACTGTGCTCCCTCCAAAGGAGAAATACCCAAACTGGAAGAGAGGGGAAAAAAAAGATGGAACAGATAATTTTACACCTTCACACAAACATCAGAAGAAATTATCACAATATATTAAGAGGAAATGCATGAAAAATACCGCATCTCCTTTGTGGATGTAGTCACCCTCTTTTTTCACGAACGTGATGCTTCCTACCATGGTTGCTCCAATCGCAACAAATGCTACCTGAACCATGCCATCAGAAACAAGAAAAGTCATTGCATCAGGCTGTATTGACTTTATTATCAGTTCATCTCAAAGAAACGGTAAACAAGAAATATGCAGAAAGACCCTGATAAACAATCAAATTTAACATACATTGACAAATTCAACTGTAGCATCAGGTCAGACCAGTTCGAACTATTCAATAAATACTGGGGAAGATTCTAAACTACATGAGCATTGCCGCATTGGACACCCTTTTCTGTTGAGTTTGCTGACAACTTTAGGAGGTAAATTAATCCAATATTCAATTAAAAAAATTGATCCAACATTCCAACATAAGAATGTAAAAGAGCAAAAATGCAAACCTTTCCAAACTCGGAAGTTGATATTATTGAGACAACTCTTTTATTCTCAGTGAATACATTGCAATACTTGCTATTCACAGCAATGGGATTGACCTGTCAAATGCAAATAGACCAGCATCAGTAAGATGCTGAGAAATGACAAGAAATATAACATAACACAAACATGCCGATATACTTCCGATATTAGTATTCTATACCGTGTACAGGCACCCAGGAATTTCCACAAATTTCTCCACAATTCCTGAGACTGGCACATGAAACCTATGGTAATCCTGCACATTACAAAGTGTTAATATTCATGATTCCAGAGTATATTTTCGACAAAACATTGAGCTTTTAAAAGTAAGGATTTTTATCTTAACAAGGAGATTAAAAGTTGTACCTGAGGTGCAAGCCGGAAAATGACCAATGATCCATTGCTTAAAGCATCTGAGTGCACACTGGTCCCTAGGAGACCCTCAATTGAAAATTTGCGGCCCTAGGAACAGAAGGCATACTATAGTGAGACATCAACTAAACATTCTACCATATGAAGGATCACGCGTTGTGCTTGTATGGACATGTCTCAATAAGTCTCATCTCTTAGTCAAATAGTGCCTTCACCTTGATCCAAAGCCTTGTGCTCTCATCAACGGAACTGAAAGCCATTAAACGGCTATCAGCAGCACAAGTAGCAACACTGTCTTGGTCACCATGTGCAATTGGTCTGGCACCAGGCTTCAGTCCTCTTATGAAAAATTCATTGAAAGTCTACAAAGAAAAAAAAAACTAATTCAGCCCATACAAAAGACTATTCAAAATCAAATCAAATGTGCTATCCCATCAATGTCTATTATTACTTCATTCCGAAAACATTGGTGTTATAGGAAGTCCAACAGATAGTGAACATGATGGCTTGAATTACTACTATAGATACATACCTTAAAACTTTCAATAGGGTCCTTGACCTCATCCATATTAATTTGACCCTGCAGTTATATACAATGAATATCTAAGTTGACAACAATGGTTTATATAAATGCAAATGATCAAACTACATTCAGAATTTCAGATAGATAAGCAACAAAATGGATCAATATCAAGACCAAATAACTAGCATTTTAGCAAGAATCAACAGAGATAGTCAGGCTATTGACGAAGACTCATCCATGGACCAAATTCCCACACAGTTAAGATTGAGCTTAAAAGATACAGATAAAGACTGATTTTTGCTCCCAAAGAAAAAACAAATGAAGACTGGATTTTGCATTACCTCCAAGGCCTCTATGTAAATTAAAAAATAGAAATTGAATGGGGAAAAGGGTTTGTTGTTCTCCTGCTTCTGTGTTTTCTATCATTCACCAAAAGCAGGCCTTCAATAACCAGTATACATTTCTGGGATCACACCTTCTTCACATAGCCCATATTCTATATATATCTTTGCACAATTTGAAGGATAGGAAAATATTGAGAAAGCTTCGTAAAAGTACACTATTTTTTTAGAGTTTTGTTGTAATTAAAAGTTCTATTCCATATATATATCCAAGGACAAGGACTTTTGACTCCATACTACTTATGTTACTTGAAAATTAAAAGTGAAACAACCAAGTGCTGGAATTAACACAGCTCTGACATATAATGATTTGTGTATCTTAAGTGTTGGCACAGAAAACCCCTGCACATGTGAGCAATCAGCTCACCAGCACACTCACACTCACACTCTCACTCACGGCTAGAGATAGAAGAAGATGAGAACAGAGCACACACAGCACAAGCACCAGCACGGCAGCACTGAACTGAACTCTGAATGTGTTGCAACTACTCCTACATGGCTGAGATCAGCCACTACAACTAGTGGCCTATTGCCATACATCTACTTGTACTAACTAGTACATGAAGTAGTTGGCCTATTGCCATACTTCAGCAGTAGTCAGCAGAGCTGACCAATTGCCAACTCTACTGCTGCAGCAAAACAGAAGAGAGGGGCAGCAGCAGATTATCTTACAGTAAGTGCATTTTCATTGTAATATGGAAAGAAAATAAGAACAAACAAAAAAAAAAAACAGACAAACAGCATATGAGCATAACTCAGGCAGAAGGTGGCGGTGGCACTAAGCAATTACAACATAAACATGGGACCACAGAATATTTCCACATCACATGATCTCTAGGGTTCGTTAGGTTTGCAAATCATGTGCAACTGTGCATATTCTTCATCAAGAATTAAGGGCAGACCCAGTGCCGGAGGCTCCCACATGAGTGGGGTCTGGGGAAGGGAAAAACCGAGGCAAGCCTTCCCCCCGCAAAATCTGCGGAGAGGCACCTTCATCAAGAATTAAGTAAAAAAAAAGGTTTAGTCATACTCTGCACCTTAAATAACTCAAGGAACTTGGGAATATCTTTTGCAGATTCCGGTGAGTTCATCTTTTTTCCTTGCTTCTCAGATAGGTTCTTCAAGAGGTCTTTAACACCTGCATGACAACATTGTGAGTACATTGAATGAATCTGTATACTGGCTTCTAAGTAGCCCATAGTTATCTAGGTTACTCTTGCCTACAGACTACAGCTACATAAGCACAAGGGGGTGACGAGCTACAGGAATTTTGTCTTCCCTTTTAAATGCAAGATTGTAATTGGTGACCAAACAGTTGGTTTCTTGTTCATGACCTGCTTCACCAACTAAATATCAATTGCAGGAAGCTTGTTGTACATCACAACAGATCAATTCACAAACCAGCATTATTTAGTATGATTCCATGGTTCCATCCTTAGGAGTGAAGCAAATACAGATCATTTTCGGTGAGTCTATCTAGTGGACCTCAGCATATGATCATCTAAATTAATAGTGGGAACATGAGACAAACTAATATTATTCGATCCAACGTACCTGTATTTATAAGAGTGAGGCCTACTTTTGATTGGTACAAAGCCCTCATGGACAATACAATTTTTCCATCAATAACTTCTTCGACTATCCTCTTTGTTCGCCGGTCAAAAACCTTATATCACAGCATTGATTTAATGAAGGGCACAATACAACTAACATATCTTGCATCACTCAAAACTTTTAAGTTAATCTACCATATGGAACAACTTAACACACCAGAATATGTGAAGCTGTAGAGCCGGAGCGCAAACCAACATCGTATGTGGAGTAATGTGCCCATTCACTGAGCTTGAACATCCACCTGCAGATGACAACTATGTGACTATAGTATAAATTGCTCATATTTTCATGATATTTCATAATAAACAAGATAAAATGGTAGAAATAAGACTAGACACATCAATGAATGAAGCATCTTACCCATAAGAAGCCTGCTTGTCAGTTAGAAATCCACCAGTCATAATCTGATTACCAGTTCCCTCATCAAAGCAAAGTGTCATATGTATCATATCATTTATGTTATCATATTTCCCAAGATCTTCACCACAGACAGGGCAGTTACTTATAAGTGGTTCTCTGAAAAAGAGGGCAGCATAATCAATGATACTGCTATACTTATGAGATAAGCAATAATTAATTTCAAAACATAACAAAATACAAAGTAGCAAATTGTTACTTTTCTTGTTGATCAGCCAGTAGGGCTGCCAGTTCATCTATGTCAACTATGCCATCACGATTTGTATCTGCTTGACGGAAAAGCTCTTCAATCTAATGTATGAAAGAAATTAATAAGATGCACAAACAGAAGGGACTGAATACAGGGAACATACTCTCCAAGAAAATGGAATACAGTCTAACCTTTGCAACTGCTAATTTATTACCAAAAGCTTTCATCAAGTCTGAGAACTCAGATAAGGAAAGTGTTCCGTCTTCATCATAGTCCTGTTGCAGTGCGGGAAATGTTATGTCTTGGAGGGTGGAACACAAAGAAATAAAGGCAACACACGCAAAAGGAAATTGACGAGCATCATATTCGAAAGAATTCAGCAACATTGTGATCACTGGGCATTAAAGAATATTGTCTTTGAGTCGGACACTTGGTAAAAGCAACAGCAACAACAAAATTAGACGAGGTGCAACTGCAGTAAATAAGGCATATTATAATACAACTATACAAGCACACTCATTGCAGAGCATTGTCTTTTAGTACACCAAGTCCTAAATGTTTTTTTAACACAAAAATCATCAGTCCAGGACATCCCAATAAATGTTTCTTTCAATTCTGCTGGAACTCTACCTCAGTTCTTAGTTTAACTGCTTCAGTACCAATGCACTCGTTACAGCTATAAGCTATTAATATGATTCACATCTAAATATCACGAGCACACAATTATTAAAAATAGCATGAAAAACGTTGGCATGCTCCATTCTTCCAATGATGTGATTCGTAAGTAATAATCACATATGAAGACAATCAGTATTAAAAGAATACCACTATAGCTAAGACACGGCGGGCAAAGCTTTGTTCTGTTTCAACAGGGTCCTGCAATGGAGTAAATGGACAAAAATAAAATCAGTACATGAACGGTGCTCTGTGAGTTCTGATAAAAAGACAAATAATCAAGAACAGTTACTTCGATGTGACAGGAGATGGATATGCTGCCCACGTTAGTATTGGGTGACGATGGGTCCAACAGAGGAAGGTCCTCAGAGTGTTCCTCCAATTCCTGATATGGAAAAATTCAAGTTCAGGAGCATTCCCAACATAATATCTACATTAGAAAAGGAAAAGAAAGCTAATAGTCTTAATCACCAACAAGCGGAAATAGTGTCTCCAACTTAAAAAGACAAAAAAAAATCCCTAGGGTCTACTCTAGCTAAATGGTATGCCGCCTACTAGACTGAAGTGGACATGAGCCTCTCCAAAAGAAAATAAGAAATAGCCCGGACAGGGAGACAAATATGATTTAAGGATGAGATGAACAATAGTGTTACCTTAGTAAGCATTTCGAAGAGATCAACTTCGCAGTAACCAACCAAAGTATTCTTTGAAAATCGGTTCGTCTGCAAAGTAGAAGGCATGCAAAGTCACTGTCTATATATTTTAATATTTGCTTTACCTCCATCAATAAAAGTTGAAAAGGCACTGTCTATATACTTTAATATAACTTTACTTCCATCAAAAAAAGTTCTTATGAAGCTGTCCAATAATTTGCTTGTTTGGAAGGATGTATGTATATAAATAAAATGATTACATTGTAACAGAAAACCATACAGGTATGCACGTAGACTAGCATGCTTTTAGTTGATGAAAGGGCAGCACTCAACATACTTTTAATTATTCCAGGGGCCGCATACCTCAAAAACGGAGATACGTGCAATATGAGGTCCATTTGTCTCTACTATAACCTTCTTCTCCTGCAAATTTATCAGCACTATGATAACAATTTTTAAGTAGATGAGGAAGCAATCTTAAATTGACATTTCAGTAGGTTCACAGAGAAAGTGTGAGGCTCACTCACCGAGTCCCACAGAGGCCTGTGCGTACTGCAAGAAAAGAAAAAGGTTCACATATTCGAATCGAAACTGGTACTAGTAGTAGGTATTACTGGATAGTAATGTCTCACTACGGTGGTAATAAATGCATTTCAAAATAAAAAAAAAAGTACAGACAAAGCCAATTCACAATATGAAATGCATTTCTTAATTAGAAGGAATCAAGGAAGTACAGGCAAAGCCAATTCACAATATGCAGTGGGTGGTACTGGTTGTGGTAGTTTTCAGTAAACCCGCGTGGAAGTTAAAATTTACTAAATCGGAGGGCACAGACAGACATTTGAGAGTTACCAATTGGAGGGACACAGCACACAGACATGAGAGTGAGACAGGAATATTCTTGCAGAGGAATGGGATGGAATGAAACAAGGGTACGAGTATCTCTCGAGTAGTGAAGGTAGTGAAAGGAAAGCAAGGAGGACGCACTTGTCGGACGTCTCGGTGCGGTACGTACGCTCGCCGAGCGACAGGCACGCGAAGAACTTGTCCTTGAACTGCATATCCGCCTGCCCCACCAACCGAATCAGAGGATCAAACACGGAGTCAGAGTCAGAGTCAGAGTCAGAGATGCGATACGAATCAAATCCACGGGTTCCGCCTCGGATGGCCGCGTCGAAGCGGAGCGAAACTTGGTGCTATGCTAAGACATGTGCGTAGCAGCGGAGTTGCAGCGCGCAGCCTACGTACCTTGACTATCCGGATGCGCGCGATGCCGGCGAAGCCTTCGGCGGCGAGGGCCTTGGCGGACGCGGAGTCGTCGCCGGCGCCGCGGCGGCGGTGGAGGCGGTGGCGGAGGCGGCGTCGGAAGCGCGCGAAGCGCGAGGGCAGTACCTCGCCGTAGCCGTCGCCGTCGCTGGCGTAGCCATTGGGCCGCGACGCCGCGTGGCCCATCCGGTTCGGACAAGTTGGAGAAGACGAACCGCGCGCTCGTAGTGGGTGTGGGGCTGTGGGCGTCAGACGAGACGAGACGGCTGGGCAGATGGGGGAGGTTGGAAGAATCGACGCCCGCCCACCAAGGCCAAAGCCGAGTCCCTTTTCACATGCTGACATGCCTCGCTTTCTTTCACCTGGGCAGGCAGGCTTTGTGGGTGTCAATGTCATGCTCCTCCACTGCTGCCTCCATCCACCATCTTCCTCTAGACTCTTAAGGAGCGTTTGGTTGACGCTTCTAAATTTTAGTCGTGGTCCTATTAAATATTTAGACATATATATAGAGTATTAAATATATATTAATTATAAAACTTTTTACGACTAATTTGAGAGACGAATCTTTTGAGCCTAATTAGTCCATGATTTGACAATGTTTTGTTATAGTAAACATGTGCTGATGACAGATTGCTTAGGCTTAAAAAATTTGTCTCGATTATGTAATTTGCTTTTTATTAGTATCCGAACACCCCATGCAACATCCTCTCGATACACCTCCTAAATTTTAGTAACTAGATTCAAACATAACATTACTCTGCGTTCGGCTGGTACGGAGGAAATACTGTTTCCGGCTAAATTTTACTGTTTACAGATTATTTTTCTTATATATTCTTTCAGATTTATCCAGATTTCTCTAAATTTCTCCAAGCGAACGGGGACTTTGGAGTTTGGAGTTTTTTTTTTTTTCTGAACGGTAATCGGCCGCTTCTTGTGCTGACAGTCCAGGACAGCAGCAAAAGTAGACGATGATTTGTGACGTGATGCACGATTATATAAAAAAAATCAGCAAACCCTTTTCTCGTGCACTTGCATTTGTTCACACTTTTTGCAATGGGAAGCAAAGACTGAGATTAGCTAGTATTTTAAAGGTGTGTTTAGTGGGGGAGGCGTAAATTTTTGGGTGTCACATCGAATGTGTCGGAAGGATATCGGAAGGGGTTTTTTATACTAATAAAAAAATAAATTACAGAACCCATCAAAAAACTGCGAGACGAATCTAATTATACTAATTAATCGGGCATTAGCACATGTGGGGTTACTGTAGCACTTAAGGCTTTTTATGGACTAATTAGACTTAAAAGATTCGTCTCGTGATTTTGCCGAGAACTGTGCAATTAATTTTTTTTCGTCTACATTTAGTACTCCATGCATGTGTCCAAACATGCTCTTTTACTGTAGGAGGCAAAAAAAAAATTTTTTGAAACTAAACATGCCCTAAGCATATATGCACATGCTGGCTCAGCATAGTAGCCGGAGTTGAAAGGAGGTGTCTTTTCACACGTTTATTTATGGTTCAAATTCTTACTGAGTTAAGGAACCGAAAATGCAAGCCTTCTCGTCCCAAGAATACAGGCATGATTTTTTTTTTTTTTTGCTACAAACAAAAACAATGAAAGCAATGAGCAACAAGTCTAAGATAGACTAGTAGAGTAGGCATACAAGGAAAAGTCAAAGTCACTGTTTATTTCGGCGGCGGCAGTGCGTTTCAACCAAATAAGCCAGAAAAGCCCGCCAAACACACAGTGACCGTCGGCTCATCACAATCGTGCGTCTGCGTTGTAGTATCGCCAACAGTGTTGTTCGAAACACGACCTCATACCGGCGATTTAAAAAACATGACTCGTTGTCGGGGACCAATACTAGGGTACCCAAAGAGGAGGAGTTAATGACCATCAACATTGATTCATCCGAGCAGTCAAGAGCGCGACTACAGCTCCAACCGACCCCCAGGCATGCAAGCTCCGCCTCGCCCGACCCCGAGGCCGCAGGCTCCGCCTCGCCTGACCCCGAGGCCACGGGCTCCGCCTGTCCGATCCCAAGGCCACGGGCTCCGCCTTACCCGACCTCTGGGGGCGGGCTCCGCCTCACCCGACCCTTAGGTTCGTGCTCCGCCTCGCCCGACCTCTAGGGTCGGGCTCCGTCTCGCCTGACGGAGACCCATACCGCTGTCAACCACTTCAGGTCCAAGCGTATGTGCCTGGGTCAAAACTCTGACACCAAGGAAGAGGCCGGCACGCCCCGATGTAACCCGCGGCCATGACGGATCATACCTAAGGATTCACATCAGGAACAGCGTCGGGCGTACCGGTGATATTCTGTCTAACCCCCGTACGAACGCTGACAGGCACGTCAGCTCACCACGACGTCCGCTACGATGGAATGGAACGCCATGACCGGCAGACAACGCTTGTACATGGCGCCAGTGACGGATAGGGCCGCGGCGTGGAGCTGTCCCTGTTGACATCTACATGGGTCGACAGGACTCACATAAAGGACAAGAAGGACCCAGCGATTCTAAAGGCCTTCCTCTTAGTCTTCTTTTTTCCTCCACTATAACCCGTGCTTTCCCTTGGCCTATAAAAAGGAAAGCAGGGCGTCTCATAGAAGAGATCGACCCATTGAGGACCGATCTGATCCGACCTCGAACTGATTAGATCCAGACACACACAAGAGCAGCAACCGAGCTCTCAGCACCCTTTCACTAGAGACTTAGGACATGTCCCTCTCTCACCCGTTTGTAACCCCTACTATAAACTTTCGGTGCTAATAACACGAACAGCAGCGACAAACTGGACGTAAGAACATTCTGCCCAAACATGTCAGTCTTCCAGAATTTGCTAAGTTCAGTGGTCAAGATATTATAAGTATAATAGAACATGTCAGTCGGCATCTTACTCAGTTGGGTGAAGCATCCATTGAAGAAGCTCATCGAGTTCGTTTCTTCTCTTTGTCCCTGTCAGGCCCAACTTTCACCTGGTTTTCATCGTTACCAATTAATTCTATTACCAATTAGACTGACCTAAAGAAGAAATTTCATACATATTTCTATATTGGGACAGGAGAAAAGAAAAATCACAGATTTGACAACCATAAGACAAAAAATTAATGAATCGGGTGCTGAGTTTCTTCAGAGGTTCTGAGAAACAAAAAATTTGTGCTTCTCATTGAATCTAACTGATGTTCAGTTAACTACTTTGGTTGTTCAAGGAATGTTGCCAACATGGAGAGAAAAACTGCTTGGGCAAGAGTTTGACAATTTAGGTCAGTTGGCTCAACGGGTGGCAGCACTTAATAGCCAATTTTAGAATATGCGCAGAGATACCTGATTCTAGAAGAATGCTGTAATTGCTAAAGCTTATAATCCATATTTAGTTGATGATGATGGTGAGGATGATGAAGAAGAGATGGTTCCAAATACTTGGGGAAAAGGAGTTGAAGAAAGTTATGGTTTTGACGTCATAAAATCAGACAAGCTCTTTGATTTCTTGCTTGAGAAAGGACAGATTAAATTGCCCGCCAATCATGTTATATTACCTCCTGATCAGTTGAAGAATAAGAAGTTCTACAAATTTTATAACACTACTTCTTATTCTACTAATGAGTGCAGAATTTTCCAGCAACATATACAGAGGACTATTCAGCAAGGGAAGCTTAAATTTGATACACCTTAGAAGATAAAAGTTGATGATAACCCTTTCCCAAAAGATCAGAATATGGTTGATGCTAAGTTGCTTAAAGGAAAGACTAAAGTTCTAACATCAACTAGGGCAAAAGAAACTAGAACAGTTGATCTAGAGATATAAATGTCAGCTGATGAATATAGAGAAGTTAAAAGGCGTCATGACCAATAGAAGAGCCGATATGAGCAAGGAGAGATGTCAAGAAATGGGGCGATGAGGCCGCATGTTACATCTCGAATCTTGTTGAATAAATGGCAACGATAGAAAGAAAGGGATTATCAGTGTTGGTTGGAAGAGAAAGAATATCAGCGTCAATAAGAAGAATAGAGGTATGAAAGAGAACAAGTTGAATTATATTGGAATTATCCTTTTTTAGACATTATTAGAATAAAGGTTCGAAATTGCCTACTAGAAATAATTGCCTAGAGTGTAGTGAACAATATTGGGAGTTTAGGCAATCTCAAGCCAACCACCAGTCTATCCATGCTCGAATGAAGTCTCATCATGATAATATGGATCGACGCTTAAAAAATAGAAGTGTTCATGATCGGCTTGGGAAGCGAGTTGTTAATCAAAATTTAACTGATTATGAAGAAGAAGGTGATGAGGAAGAGCATGTTTGGTAGAAAAGGGCAATGGTGTCCAGTAGGTTTAACAAGAAGTCAGAAAAGAAGAGTACAATGCTTAAGGAATAGAGAGCTAGAATAGGCTCAGAAATCTGGTAAACCTCAAATATGGCATGATAAACAAACAGCCGATAAAGGTCAACCATCGGCTAATATTTAAATGGCTTTTCTTTTGCCGTTAGAATTTAGAGCTCCAGCAGATCAAGAAGTCTATTCAGATTTTGATGAATCAGAATATAAGGAGATGGTTGCCAAATTGATAGTGATATAGCAAGCTATATTTGATAAGCCAGTCAAGCATCGGTACTTGAAGGCTTTATATGTGAAAGGTTTCATTGATGAAAAGCCGATGAGCAAAATATTGGTGGATGGAGGTGCTTCTGTTAATTTTATGCCTTATACTACTTTTCGCAAACTTGATAAGTGACCAGGAGATTTGATTGAGACTGACATGATGCTTAAGAATTTTGGAGGTAACACATCCAAGACCAGGGGGTAATAAACGTTGAATTGACAATTGAAAGTAAAACTTTGCTCACTACATTCTTTGTCATTGATGAAAAGGGTTCACATAGTTTACTCCTTGGTCATGATTAGATTCATGCAAATTATTGTGTACCATCGACTATGCATCAATGCTTGATTCAATGACAAGGAGATGATGTTGAGTTGGTTCATGCTGATGATTCTATGAGTATAGCAACAGCTGACCCAATGCACTAGGAACTAGAAGATTTTGAGTGTTTTTCTAGCAAGCGATAGAAAGGAGGCTTCATGAAGATCAATGATGAAAGCCAATAGGTCTAAGTAGTCAGCTCTAAGAGTTTGTTTTAATGGATAATCCAATAGATGGTACAAATAGTAAACTAGGACATGGCTTTACGTCGACCGATAAATTAGAGGGGATAGATATTGGTCCTAGAGATAGGCCTAGGGCAATGTATGTAAGTGCTAAGTTGGATCCTGAGTATAAGCAAGAGTTGGTATATTTATTAAAAGAATTTAAGGATTATTTTGCTTGAGAATATTATGAGATGCCTGGTCTAGATGGATCAATTGTTGAACATCAGTTGACGATCAAACCTAGATATTGGCCATTTAAACAAGCTCCGAGGAGATTTAATCCAAATATTCTTGATGATATAAAAAAGGAGACTGAAAGATTACTAGAAGCAAAATTTATCCGATCATGCCGTTATGCAGAGTGGATATCGAGTGTTGTTCCTGTGTATAAGAAAAATGGGAAGTTAAGAGTTTGCATTGATTTTAGAGATTTAAACAAGACTACACCCATGGATGGTTATCCGATGCCAATAGCCGATATGTTGGTAGATGCAGCAGTCGAGCACAAGGTTATTAGTTTTATGGACGGCAATGTAGGATATAATCAAATTTTTATGGCTGAGGAAGATGTAGCAAAAACAATTTTTAGGTGCCCTGGCGTAATTGGCTTATTTGAATGGGTTGTAATGACTTTTGGTTTGAAGAATGCTGGTGCAACTTATCAAAGGGCAGTAAATTATATTTTTCATAACTTGATCGGTAGAATTGTTGAAATCTACATTGATGATGTGGTGGTGAAATCCAAAGGGTACAAAAAACATCTAGCTAATTTGCGGGAGACTTTGGAGTGCACAAGAAAATATGGTTTAAAGATGAATCCTAATAAGTGTGCCTTTGGGGTATTAGCTGGACAATTTTTGTGTTTTATAATCCACGAGAGAGAAAATAAAATTGGTCAAAAAAGTATGAAAGCAATGGATGAGACAGTACCCCCGACTACTAAAATAGAGGTACAATTCTTGCTTAGTAAGATTAATTTTATTAGAAGGTTTATTTCAAATATGTCAGAAATGGTTTTGCTATTTTTTCCTTTATTGAAGTTGAAAAATGATCAAGAATTTAAATGGGGTGATGTACAACAAAAGGCGTTTAAGGATATAAAAGAATATACGAAGTGTCCACTTGTGCTGGTCCCTCCTCAGTAAGGTAAACCTTTTAAGTTGTACATGTCAGCCGATAGCCAAACAATTAGATCGGCCTTAATACAAGAGTTTAAAGGAAAAGAACGAGTTATTTTCTATTTAAGTAGAAGGCTTTTGGATCCAGAAACAAGATAGTCTCCTATAGAAAAGGTATGCTTATGCTTATATTTCTCTTGCACTAAGTTGCGATATTACTTGTTATCGGCTGAGTGTACAGTTATTTCTAAGGCTGATGTGATCAAGCACATGTTGTCAGTGCCAATATTAAATGAGAGAATGGAAAAGTGGATTCTTACATTATCAAAATTTGATTTGAGGTATGAATCGGCTAAAGCAGTTAAGGGGCAAGTAATAGCCGATTTTATTATTCGGCATTATAAACCAAGTATTGGCTATGTAGAACTGATACCTTGAACATTATTCTTTGATGGATAATCATGCAAGCAAGGTGGTGGTATTGGCATTATTATTATTTTACCTCAGGGGGCAAGTTTTGAGTTTGTTTTTCCAATTAAACTAATGACTACCAACAATCAAGCAGAATATGAAGGTATTCTTAAGGGGCTTCAATTTCTTCATGAAGTAAAGGCCGAGTCATTTGAAGTATTTAGAGATTCACAGTTAGCTATTAATCAGTTAATCGGCCTATATGAATGTAAAGATGATATTTTGAGGGGATACTATGATGAATGCCAGAGGTTACTCAAGGAGTTTCCCCATATTTCTCTCTAGCATATTCCAAGAGCATAGAATCAAGAGGCTAATCGGTTAGCTCAGAATATGTTAGGTTATCAAGTGTTTCAAGAGATCTTAAGTAGTGAAACCTTGACTAATGATTAGAGAATTGAAATAGTCGATTACCTTAAGAATCCATCATAGAAGGTTACTAGGAAATTAAGGTATAAATATACTAAGTATGTTTTGTTAGATGATCAGCTATATTACAAGACAGTCGATAGGGTGTTGCTTAAATGCTTAAATCAAGAGGAAGCTAAAGTGTTGATGAGTGAAGTATATGAAGGGATATGTAGAGCTCAACAATCGGCTTATAAGATGAAATGGATTATTCACAGATTTGGATAGTTTTGGCCAATAATACTAGAAGATTGTTTTGAATATTACAAGGGGTGTTAGGATTGTCAACGTTTTGGTAATATTTAGAAATCGCCTACATCGGCTATGAATCCAATAATTAAACCATAGCCATTTCGAGGTTGGGGAATTGATTTAATTTGCTAGATTTTTCCACCTTCAAGTAAAAGGACATAAGTTTATATTGGTAGCAACAGATTACTTTACCAAGTGAGTTGAGGCAATTCCTTTAAAGACAGTAACCTCAAATAATATGGTTGATTTTATCAAGGAACATATTGTGTATCGTTTTAGAATTCCTCAAACTATTACTACTGATCAGGGAACAATGTTCACATCAAAAGAGTTCAGAGATTTTGCTACCAGTACGGGAATTAAGTTATTAAATTCTTCTTACTATGCTCAGGCTAATGGCTAGACAGAGGCGTCTAATCAAATTATGATTAAGTTGATTAAGAAGAAAATTAAGAGGTAATCAAGGAAGTGGCACTTAATACTCAATGAGGCATTGTAGGCATACATGATGGCTTGCCATGGATCGATTAAATCATCACCTTATGAGTTAGTATATGGACATAATGCAGTTCTTCCTTGGAAAATCTAGACTGGATCAAGATGTGTTATATTACAGAATGATTTGACAGCTAAAGTCTATAATAATCTAATGATGGATGATTTAAGTTGTCATTGGCTGCGTGCTCTTGAGAATATTAATGCCAATAAGTTAAGGGTTGCAAGGCATTATAACAAAAAAGTCAAGAACAAGCAGTTGGTGAAGGAGAATTAGTCTCGAAAGTAAAATTACCGATTAGGTCTAAGGACAGCAAGTTTGGTAAATGGTCATCTAATTGGGAAGGTCCTTATCAGATTAGTCATTGTGCGCCTAGCAATGCTTACATTTTGGAAACGCTAGAAGGGAGAGAAAAATTTGATAGAGCGATCAATAGAAAATATCTAAAGAAGTATTATCCTAGCGTCTGGGTTAATGCTTGATAGCCGATTTGTTAGTCATTGGCTCTAATAGCCGGTACCAGAAAGGTATCGTCTTTAATTTAAAAATTAACCCAGATGGGTGAAAGCCGATACAATGTGTATCGCCTATAGAGCAAAAACAAGCACAAAGACAATCCACATAACATTATGGCAGTCTCAAGGACGAGTTCATAAAGAAGGCAGAACTAATTCATTGTCTTTGTTTTCATCATAAGGCAGCCAAGTCAAGATGTTTGCATCAAATCCTCTATAGAATTTCTTAAAGAGATGGCCTACATCAACAGCAATTGTTATTGTTGATGCAGCTTCACCATAATTCATGCACTGTCGAGTTTTTCCTTCTTTTCCTTTATAATCTTCAGCAAAGTTAGAAGAAGGAAAACTCAGATTTTTGAGATCGGGTCTTACAATCTTGTGCATATACAGGTTCAGTCATAGTTGTATGAACCACCAAGGGCCACTAATAGTATGCAATGGTTTATTCTTTAGCAACTGGACAGCTACCTGGTGCATTAGATGATAAGCAGATTGTAGCAGGTATTTTTCAAGAGGGATTTCATTGTCAACGCTAGACGCTCTAGCAAGTATTTATGATTGAAAGTTGAACCACAGAATGATCCACAAAAGATGAATCTTTCCAGCCATATGTTCAAGAAAGCTACATGTTCCCTTTCGGCAACAGTTGATCTATCTCTAATGTGGTTCAAAATGTAGCTTGCCCATCCTGTGTAGTCTGATATTTTGGCTAATTTCTTGGATCCAACACTTAAGAAGTCATAAGGTTGCATTGATCCTGTTGTTCTAAGGCCGGTCAACATATAAACATCGACCAAAGTGATGGTCATTGGACCACGACAAAAAACGAAAATATTTAAGGTGTTGGACCAGAAGTAAGATGCAGAAATCAGAAGTGAATCATTTCTCTCCATTCCAGACAGTGAGAGTGTCAAGCATTGATTCAAGTCATAAATCTCCCAATTTCTAGCCTTTTCCTCTGATACCCTACGAAATCAATCTCTCCATTCCTTAGGTATTTTAGGCTAATTTCTGAAGGGAATTTTGGTGTTCTAGGACAAATCTACTATAGATTGTTTGAAGAAGATTCGGTTGGTTTCTTGACTGATAAAGTCAGATGGATCAGGGTCACCCATAGGCCTAAGATAATAGACAATGGGAACAATAGCCGATGGAATTAAAATTTTATTCCTTATTTCCTAGAAACTAGATAGAATAAATTTGAGAAAAAAAGGAAATACAGGGTAATGACTAATATTTAGAAGACAAGAACTTGAAAGCATACCTCAGGGACGTGGTCGTTGGTCGCCATTGTAGCCAAAATGGATCTGAATATGACGAAGGTTACTTGAATAACAGATTGATAGAGTAGAGGATTCGCTAGGGTTATGGCCTTGGCGATGGCGGCTTTGGTTGTTGAGGCTTGCTCGAGAAAGAAGGGGAAAGCGAATAAGCCGAGTGAGTGGAAAATGATACTGTTGGGGTATCTTATAAAATTTAGACCGAGAAATCAGGAGTCACGCGAATATTTTGGAATAAATGATTGCGACACGGTGAACAGGTAAATAGAAATTTTGGAATAAAATCATTTTTATCCCAAAATTAGGGGACATGTGTTTACACCAAAATTTAGAAAGAAGAAAGCAGGAACTCAAAGCTTATAAGATTATATCATCAAGGAATCGATCAGATGTGAATTGATATCAGCTGGTTTTGATGCAATGTCCGAATCAGCTATTTTATAGATGACATCAGCAGACAACCTCAATGGACTACGTACGGATGGCGTCGAGGAGAAATATGTCAGACTCTACAAAAAGGAAAAGATTATGGTCCAAGTTATTTTTAAGTTAGGAATATTTTCTTTTGTTCCAAGAATTGTAATGAGTTATATTTGAGTAGGATTCATGTTTAGGTTCTGGGTATAAATATTGGACCTCGGATATTGTACAAAAAATATGGATAATCAATCAACACAATCACCTTTTCTGGCTTCACACCAACCCTTAGGAGTAGGAGTACTGTAGAAACTCGAAGAGTTCTTCAACAAGCAGGGCTACATCAACTAATCGACCTCTGACTTGTCTGTGAGTACCGTCATGACTTGTATTGTGCTTGTAAAGCTGTATTAGCTTATTGATGTTTTACAAGCCACAATATAAATTAGTTATCGATCTGTATCATAATTCGTAAGGCTGCATCAGCTGATTGATATCTTGTGAATCATAATATAGATCAAAGTTATTGATTTTGTGTTAAATAACTTGTTTAATACAATATCCCTAGTTATCGAATCTATTAAGATTAGTAAGGTTTTCCTTGTTGTTTTTGGTTGATTCATCAGTTATCGATCTTATTATAATTAATGTTTTATTAATTATAACAAATCACCTGATTGAGATAGAGATAGATCGGCATCATATCATCTTAATTGGTTGCCCTTTGGTCTAGTCACGCTTTAAATCTCATAATTGACGACTTAATTCTGCAAGATCAGTCATTTTATCTCTATTCCAATAAAACATAGTATGCATCCAAAGACATGTTTCAATCTTAAATAAACTCACTAGTTAATGAGATCTAATCTAATGATACTACCATAGCTGCATCGACCCAGTCAAACCTCACCGGTAAGACTTCAGATTAGAGATTATCAATTAGTGGTTTTGTTCATGATCGAGATATGTACTCTGTTTGTTTACTATGCATGCATCGGCTATTTTAGCCGATTTGCTTGTGCTTTCACATATATAGCATGTTTTTTCATGAACCTGTCAATATATAGATGGTTTTATAGATTCTTTGGTTTTAGTTTGTTATTATTGTCATAGCTGTATCGATTCGATCGAACCTCACTGTTGATGGTAACAGATTAGATTCAGAGCGTTTGTAGATTCATTTATACTAGACAGTCGATTTGTTCGCATGTTATATCATTTCTCGATAAACTTATCGGCTCAAAGCTTTACACTTGTTATATCCATCTAGCTGGTGATGTTTCTTTATATTACTTATATTTGGGTGTATTGCACTTGTTCTATCTGGATTAATCAATCATAATAAAACCACTATGACCCATGAGTATAGGTTATTTTGAATTCATACCATCATCATTGATATTAGCCGATAATCTTCGATTCAACGATCCTTGTTTTACTGATATATTGGATATAAACTATTTAGTCGATAGCCCCATCAAATTGGTTGCTTAGCTGCATATTTGAAACTATCTGGAGCAACACTGATATGTTCTGCCTTAAACTACTAATAAAATTTTTCTCTCCTTATCAATTGCAGGTCAAATTGACTACATGCCTTTGGACTTTCAGAACTGACTGGTCTTGTGTTTAAGCCAAGCAGATCTCCAATCTCATTTCATTTAGATGGTCTAGCTTGCTGTGTGTTGGTGGTATCGCCACATTTTTGCACCAACACCGACCCTCTCTCGCGTTGAGACCTAGAAGCTAGGGTTGCGGAAACAAACACTGAGTAAAACAAGTCGGACTATAAGAAATCTATGTCCCAGCGGCTATGGCATTTTTGCTCACCAGCATGATCAAAGTTTATTTACCCGCACCCTAAGCTTTATGGTCTTAACGACAGAAAGGGTCAAAATGCACTAATGTTTTATATGAAAAGGGGAGAAGGGCTAAAATCTATTAGCCCATAACGAAATATAAGAGCTTATCCACTTAATACAAGTTTATTGCCTAGCGTATCTGCCTAACTAATTTCTTAGGGGGGATCTCATCCTCTATCTTCATAGGTAAGTCCTATGTCGATGGGTCACATAAGTCAATCGGACGGCTTGGCCGTTGCTGAGAGATGGGTAAGTAGTAGGATGCACCATGCGGGTTATTCTGACTCCATCACGAATGACGGACCTGGATTCCACTCGAACATATCCGTTAAGAGCTCCCCAAACCCATCACTCGTGCCATCGAGGTAAGTCCTATGCCAGCGGGTCACCCAAGTCGATCGGACGGTTCGAGCTGTTGCTGAGAGACGGGTCACCCTTAATTTACGCATGTTTTCTCTTATTAATTTCGCTATCAAGCCCCCAACCCTAGCAACGACAAGGGGTCGGGCCTCACTCGGGGGATGGCAAGAGTGTCTATTTTGGTAGACATTCTGTATGCCTAGCCCTTTCTCAAGCTAAAAACCTAGAGGCAAGGTGTGCGGAAACAAACTCTAAGTAAAACTGGTCGGACTACAAGAAACCTACGCCCTAGCGGCTACGGCGTTTTTGCTCGTCGACGTGATTAGAGTTTTTGTCCCTGCACCCCAAGCTTTAGCCTCCGCCTTCCCAAGAAGGGTTTGGAGGGACCCACCTGTGGAATCTCCATCGAGGAGAGGCCAGCAGGTCGCCCAAGTTGATTGGACAGCTTGGGCCACTACCGAGAGATGGGTAAGGAGCAGCAGGGTGCCCTAGGCGGGCTATGCCGACTCTATCATGAATGATGGACCCGGATCCCACTCGAACATATCTGGTAAGAGCTCCTCGAACCCGTCACTTGAGCCATCAAGGTAACTTTACCAACCCCCATTCTACTTTTCAATGCATGACCATTCATTCATCCATTCTCATGCACACATTCATACATTCATCACATACATCCAAGCATCACATATGCAATTATTGGATCACAATGCTTCGTGTCGTGTCACAAAGCGGTAATCATCTCATTCGATATGAGTGGTGACTGACTGAGGTTCGAAGGCTGGCCCACGAAGGGCTTAAGGTCACCTCACGTCAAACAGAGCTAGGGGAGAAAACACAGATGAGCCCCAATGGCCTTTGCCCAACTGGCTCAAAAGCAGACAAGGTCATCTTGACCTTCTCATTCGATCCTAACCTCGAGCCAAGCCCATAGAATCTCCATCGAGGAGAGGCCAGCGGGCCACCTAAGTCAGTCTCTGAAATGACTCAGGCATATACCAGGAGGCGAGTTAAAGAGCAGTGGAATGCCATATGAGGGCTATATCGACCCTGCCATGAATGATGAACCCGGGTTCCACTCGGACATGCCTGTTAGCAAGCTCTCCGAGCGTGACACTCGAGCCATCAAGGCAAGTGTCGTTAGCTCAGCCCTAATGGGGCTTAGGGGCTCGAGGCACCCGACCCAACTCGGGAATTCGACCGACCGAGGTTTGAAGGCTGGCCCACAAAGGGCTCGAGGCTGCCTCACATCAAAAAGAGCTGATAAGAGTGTCTATTTGGTAGATATTCTCTATGCCTAACCCTTTCTAACACTAAAACCTAGAAGCAAGGTGTGCGGAAACAAACTCTGAGTAAAACTGGTCGGACCGTAATAAACCTACGTCCTAGCGGCTATGGTATTTTTGCCCACCTGCATGATTATAGTTTTTGTCCCCAGGTCCTGAGCTTTAGCCTCTGCTTTCCTAGGAAGGATTTGGAGGGCCCACCTATGGAATCTCCATCGAGGAGAGGCCAGCAGGTCGCCCAGGTTGATTAGACGGCTTAGGCCGCTGCCGAGAGACCATTAAGGAGCAATGGAATGCCACATGAGGGCTATGCCGACCCCATCACAAACGACGGACCTAGATTCCACTTGGACATGCCCGTTAGTGAGCTCAATGAGCGCATCACTCGAGCCATCGAGGCAAGTGACGTTAGCTTAACCCCTTCGATTGCAGAAACCGTGGACGGGGTGACGAGCCAACCCTCGACTGGCCCCCACTACTCGTGGGTGCTCGAGGAAAGTTGGTCTCGTAAGGAGACCAAATGCACAATCATAGAACGATGGCTCAGATCCTAGGAAGGGGGTACGTGTGAAAACTAAGGATAATGTTTCTAAAACAAGAGACGTTTTCTCCTACTAGTTGGCTATCCTCTCCTCGATCTTTAGTGACACTCGACTCCTGCGACAATAGGGGGTTGGGCCTCACTCGAGGCCTGATAAGGGTATATATATACCCTTTCTAAAATAGTCGCCGTGCCCGACCCTTTCTCATAATTAAAACCTAAAGTTTGCGGAAATGAACGCTGAGCAAAATCAGTCGGACTACAAGAAACCTATGCCCCAACGGCTACGACGCTCTTACTTACCAGCGTGACTAGAGTTTTCTCACTCGTACCTCGAACTCTATGGTCTTAATAATAGGAAGGGTCGGAACACATTAAAACCTTTTTACACATAAAAAGGGAAGAGAACAAATTTATTCAAATGAAACAACAAGCTTGTTTGAACAAGATAGAAGGGTCGGAACTTGTCCACTTATTACAAGAATGATCGATCGACCTATCTAACTAACTAGCCCCTCTAGGAGAGAACTATGTCTTCTATCTTGTCTGCCAGGTCCTACGAAAGGGGAGTCACTACCGTCTCCATCTCCTCTAGCTCGTGGACTTCATAGCCGGGCACGTAGCCATGGCTCATCGCCTCCAGATTGATGTTGTCCCCATAATGAGAATGAGCAATCACGAAGGACGGATTGACCTCGGCGCGAAGGGCACTCCTCTTGAGCTAGCGCACCTGAGCCATGATCTCGATGGCATGAGCCGCGAGCGAGCTGGTCCTCTCTGACTGTACCACCTCGAGGTCATCGCAGACCACTCCTAGGGCGGTGCTCAGGATATTGAGCTCATCACTCTCTGCCTAAAGATTCCTCCTCACCTCGGCGAGATCCATAGCCAGCCCAGCAGAAATGCTCTCGACCTCTAGCTTCTAGGTCATCGCACTTTCGAGCTTGGCCTAGAGGGAGCCGACCTTCTGCTGCACGTCATCACGCTCTTGGCAAGCCTAGTCACACTCTTGAAAAGCCTAGTCACGCTCCTCACAAGCTGTGCCATGTTCTGAGCGGAGCCTCTCCTAGGTTTGGAGCAGCTCATCCCACTCCTTGCGCAGCCGAGCGATCGCCATGGCATCTAGGCTCGCCCCTTCTCTAGGGTCATGAGATTCTCCTTGGCCCCTAGCTCTAGGTCCCTTTCCTTCTCAACCTCGGCCAGAAAGTCAAGGAACCACTGGTGGGTCGCGGCGTCCTTCTAGAGAAACTCATCCCGCTCCTTCCTGACCCTGGCGGCTTCCTCGTCGTCCTTCCACAACCTCGCCAACAGGGCCTTGAATGCTTTCTTGGCCTCATCAGCATCCCAATGGGCCTCGGCCACCCACGACTAAAGATTGTCCGCCTCCTCGGCAAGGGGAGTCAGCTCGGCCACCCTCTGCTGGGCGGCGACAAGTTGAGTTGTTATCTCCCCACATAGTCATGCCTCCTCGATGAGGCGGTCCTAGGCCTCCTTCTATTGACAAAGGAACCGAGACTTCCCCTGACTGTGAGCTATGAGGGACTACAAGAAGATGATGGCCATAATACAAAAAATAGAAAAAGGAAGATAAGGGCAAGAAGCAGGATCAAGCAATACCTAGCCGGAGGGAACAACAACATCATGCAATGTGCCCATAGCGTGGTTCATGGCTTCAATCACAGACGCGATCCCTATGTCGAGGCTCTCCCGCTCCAAGCTCTCTGCGGTGTCGTGTAGGGTAAAAAGCGTCGACATCAGATCTCGCGGATCCGCCCATTGGAGCAGGGGCTCACCCCACATGGGTGAGCCACTGCCCATCGATGTTAAGCCCAAGGATGACTCCCCACCAGCTCCAAGCACCACCGAGCTCTCTCCCAGCACCATGACTCCTGGGGACCCCTTGGCCATGTCCCCCTCTGTTTGGCCCACGCCGAGCGCCGTCGCTTGGGTCGCCGATGGCACAGGTCATGTCGGTGCCTCAGGCGCTGCTGTGGTTATGCCTAGCTGTGACCCATCTATCATGGCTGCCACCACCTCCACCTGCGTCGATGGGGCCATGATCGTCTATGCCGTGCCCGTCATGGTCAGTGCCACGAGGGCAGTCGTCAACCCCATCTGTCCTGCCGTCAGCAGCAGTATCACAGCCATCACTGGCTGCTCTCCAAAGGTGCCCCTTGAGTGCCCTCATCCACCCATCCCACCAAGGGCATAGGCGCCACCATGCGCAGCACCTGACCGGCCAGCGACGCGGTCACATTAGCGCCGCTTCTACCGAAATGGGCACGATGCTAGTCAATGGTTGCTGCCTCAATTGGAGGGCGATGCTCTTCTTTAGTGCCAACGCTAAAGAATTCTGCCGCCTGCCGATGCTACAAGGGATGAAAGACATAAGTCATGATGAAATCCGACTAAAATAGGAAAAAAACAGAGGAAGTAATAACTCACCTCAGCGCTGTGGGCAGTAGATGCATTTGGGGGCGAACCCTCTGACCTCGCTCTGCCTTATTAGAACGAGGCCATTTTGAGCCTGCCCCTACTTCTGGGCAGAGGGGCTTGCTCCCCTTGGCTCTTGGGGCGCAATGATAGAGTCGCCCGCCTTCGCTAGCACCTCAATCACAACAGCAGAGCCACCTACCCCTATTGGCTCTTGGGGCAGGCCGATGGTACAGCCTGTCTTCGCTAGCTCCCCAGATGTACCCTCCCCTCCATGGAACGAGGAGGGTCCCAATGCCTGTAAAGACAAACCGATACCTATCAGCACATCCTCATTCTCTAGGTTGTCCCACTCGATATCATCGGCTACCTCATCGTCGTCGCCATCGTTGTCATCATCATCATCATCGCTGTTGGTGTCCTCCACTCGTTCACGAGCCTACAGCTTCCGTTGCTTCTTCCTCTTCTTGTCCTCCTTCGCCTTCCTCAGCTGCTCGCCCTCGGCGTGATTCGCCGTCCTAATGGCCGAATCCCTTGGCAATGGCACCGGGTGATCCATGAGGATGAGATCCCTCGGCTGGTCTCGCCCCTCTCAAAGTTAGTATCAAGGGTCGAGAAATCAATTGAAGAGAACGTAAGAGAAAGGAAAACTTATGAAGATGACGTAGCCTAGCTCCGGTCGCATTGGAGGATGTCCTGGAACTAGGTAAACGAAGTCGAGGGCAGCACCCATGTCATCCCACAAAGGCTTCATTGCCTCCTTGATGCGTTGTGTGATCTTAGAGTTGGGAAGCGTCCCCTCGGCGAGCGCCATTTCGTCAAATGATGCCTCGAGTGCCATAGCATATAGCAGGAGCATGCGCGCGTAATCAATGATGTCACCCTCCTTGCATCGTAAGCCCCAATGACACTCGACCCCTTTAGGCCGTTCTCCTTCAAGATGTGGATGGCGGCGATGTGGTTTCAGATCCTCTTCTTTTCCTTCTTCAGGACGCCCCACTTCCTCCACTGCTCTTGGGCCTCTTTTGATCAGGCGCCCGGTGAACTCTGGCAGAGGGGTGGTGGTGTCATTCTTGAGGTAGAACCACTATGAGTGCCAACCCTTATTGGATGTCGAGAGCCACATGGACGGGTACTCACCGCTCCCATTGTTCTGAAGTTGGATGCTGGCGCATCCCATCGTCATGTGTAGCTCCTGCCCGTCGCTTTTCTCCCTCTTCTTCTAGAGGTTGACAATGAAGAAATGTGTCCACAAGTTGAAGTGGGGGCTGATCCTTAGGAAACCCTCGCATAGCACGATGAACATCGCCATGTGCTGGATCCCATTGGGATTGAGATGCTTCAACTCAATCTTATAGTAGTGCAGCAGCCCTTGAAGGAATTTGTGGGTGGGGATCGTGAGCCCATGCTCATGGAAGTGGGCGAATGACACCATCTAGCCATCAGGCAGTGACTGCAGATCCTTGTAGTCGGGCAGCAGCCACTCCTTGGCCGAGGTTCGTACGTGGAGAAGACCATGACGGATGAGGCCCTCCATGCGCTGGAAGGTGATGTCAAAATGACACCATGGATCCATTGGAGGTGGGGCGAATGGATGCAGGCTCAATGGCGGTGAAGATACGGAGGCAGGAAACCTAAGCAATGGCGGCGATAGTGTGGCTATGGAGGCAAGGATGTAGGCATGCGTATGAAACCTGGAAGGCTAACCCTTTGGTTTTATAGGGACGACGGGTGCGAGGAAACTAACCACCCACCTAGATCTCCATGCCTACCACGACCTGTCACCACGTCTTGTCATGGAGCGTACACATGCAACCTATGGCTATCCTCTCAAAGAACGCGCTGGACATTTCGCCTTTCCAAACGGGCCACGACCCACTATGAGTAAGAGGGATACGGAGCCGAAGACACCTCTACAGATCGTCTGGGCCTAGGAGTTCCAAGGTTGGCCCACCGACGGGTTCGACAACCGCTTTGGGCACCTTTAGAGCATGGGGTGGAAAAGGATGGGCCCGCTAGCGGCCAGTACTCGGGCGCATGAGAGCCGTGGGATCCCGGTCCATGTTTGAGTCTCGGCCGGATACAATCCATGATTTTTCCTCGAAGAAAGGTAGAGAGCCCTCGAGATCGGTCGAACGGACCCAAGAACTATATGGATTGACCGCTGAGAATCTAGAGTCAATCACTAGCTGACCCAAGTCAGATCCTCACGAACGGGATGCTGGGGCCCCGCTCGAACTAGCCCATTAACAGCTCATCGAGCACCATGATTCGTCCACAGAGGGAAATCATGGCACAACTCGGCCCCTCCATTTTTATCGAAAAAACCGCTTAAGCGAAGACAATCGCAAAGACAAGCTGACCCTCGATCGAACCCCTGCTATGGGCGAGGGCTCAAGGAAAGTTGGACTCGCACGGAGACCAAACGCATGGTCGTAGAACGACAGACCCCTGTAGGGGTTGAGATCAGGAAAAAGACCTTTTTTGACCCACCAAATCTCATGGCTATACCCCCGAGGGGTCTGATCATGATGAAAGGGAATCACCGTCCCTAGGTGACACCATAGGTGACAAAATAAGGCCAAGGCCCTCATTGTCCTCCCATTCGGAGAAGCCTCCGAATAGGTATTCTACTCCTGCTTAGGCTCGAGGGCTACTTTCGAGGACCAATACTAGGGTACCCAAAGAGGAGGAGCAAATGACCATCAACATTGATTTATTCGAGTAGTCAAGAGTGCGACTATAGTTCAAACTGACCCTAGGCGCGCAAGCTTCGCCTCGCCCAACCTCTAGGAATGGGCTCCGCCTCGCCCGACCCTGAGGCCACGGGCTCTGCTACGCCCGACCTTGAGGTTGCGGGCTCTGTCTCACTCGACCCTTGGGTCCATGCTCCACCTTGCCCGACCCTGAGGCCACGAACTCCGCCTCGCCTGATCCCAAGGCCGTGGTCTCTGCCTCGCCTAACCCTTGGGTTCATGCTCTACGTCGCCCGACCTCTAGGGTGGGCTCTGCCTCGCCTGACCTCAAGGTTGTGGGCTCCGTCTCACCCGATGGAGACCAATACCGCCGTCAACCACTCCAGGTTCAAGCGTATGGTCCTGGATCAAAACTCTGACACCAAGGAAGAGGCTGGCATGCCTCGATGTAACCCATGGCCATGACAGGCTATACCTAAGTATTCACATTAGGAACAGCGTTAGGCGTACCGGTGCTGTTCTACCTAACCCCCATACGAACGCTCACAGGCGCGTCAGCTCACCACGACGTCCGCTGCGACAGATTGGAACGCCATGACCGGCAGACAACGTCTACACATGGCGCTAGTGACGGATAGGGCCATGACGTGGAGCTATCCCTGTTGACATCTACAAGGGTCGGTGGGACCCACATGAAGGACAAGAAGGACCTAGCGATCCTGAAGGCCTTCCTCTCTCCCTCTCATTCTTCTCTTTTTCTCTGTTGTAACCCGTGCTTTCCCTTGGCCTATAAAAGAGAAAGCAGGGCGTCCCATGAAAGGGATTGACCCATCGAGGACCGACCCGATCCGACCCTGAACCGATTAGATCCAAACACATATAAGAGCAGCCACCGAGCTCTCAGCACCCTTTCACTCCTTTCACTTGAGACTTAAGACATGTCCCTCTCTCGTCCGTTTGTAACCCCTACTACAAACTTTTGGTGCTAGTAACACGAGCAGCAGCGATGAACTGAACGTAGGGACATTCTGCCCGGACCAGTATAAACCTTATGTTCTCTAAGCACACCATCCGAGCCAGACGCGTAATACTAGAAATTTACTCATTGGTGGTGACTTGAAACACCGACACTCGTGTTCCCACCAGCCCGTGCGCTCGCCCCCTCCATCCGTGCGGGTGCTCCTTCGCCATCGCTCCTTCCCCGCCACCTTCTCCCTCCACCTCACCACCTCCCTCTTGACAGCCGATGGCATCCTCCCTCCCGGTAGCCGGCGGCCTCCACCGAGCTCCAGGACGCCAGCATGCTCCACCAGGCTTCGGACTCCCGCCTAAGCTCCCGGCCGCCTACCTCCCGCTAGAGGCTGGATCCCGTGGAGGCTGTGTCCGTCCTCCACCAAGCCTCCTCCCTCAGGGTCCCGCCGGCCTCTACCAAGTTGCCGAAATAGGTGGTGTTTAAATCCAGGGAGTAAAGTTTAGGGATGTAACATCGGGTGTCACATGGGGGAGTCGCATGGGGTGTTCGGATACTAATAAAAAAAATAAATTACAGAATCCGTCAGTAATTCACGAGACGAATTTATTAAGCCTAATTAATCCGTCATTAGCGCATGCTTACTGTAGCACCACATTGTTAAATCATGGACTAATTAGGCTTAAAAGTTCGTCTCGTAAATTAGTCGTAATCTGTATAATTAGTTATTTTTAGTCTATATTTAATACTCCATGCATGTGTCAAACATCCGATGTGATAGAAAGAAAACTTTAGGGGAAGAAACTAAACAAGACCATAATCTCTATAGATAAACGTCCAATTTATTCAGACAGCAGATTCTCCGGATCGCTGAATCTTGCTCAGCTCATAAGCAACGCTCAGTAAAGCTCAAACGGGGCCAAAATTAGGAAGCTCCTGCGGTCCATTTCCACGGTGAAAAGTGGATGAAGGAGCTGGGCTGTATAGGCTTGGGCGAGCTAGCTATGACCCATCAAGACGAAACTCACCTGCTGGGCTATTCAATCCATCTTGTATTTGATACGGCCCGTTTCGCATCAGGCCCGACTTGCAGCGCGCTCGCGCGCGCGCGCGCGTCCCTCTCGCATGATCACATCCGCCTTATCCGTCGCGGTGCGGCTCGTGTGGCACATCGCGCGTCCGGACTTGCATTGGCAGTTGCCACCCACCAAGCTGAGCAATCCCTCGCCGCGCCATGGAAGCCCTCGCCTCGGCGCCCCGGGCGCTCTTCCCGCGCGCGTCCCCGGCGGCATTATTGGTCGCGACGGCGGCGGCGGCCCGGCGCCGCTCAGCCGCTCCCATCTGCAGGGCCTCCGCGGCGGCCGGGGAGGAGACGCCGCCGGCTGCTCCCAAGGCGGCAGACGCCGCGGCGGCGCCCAAGAAAATCCTCAAGAAGAAGCCAGTCTACTCGAGTAAGACGACAACAGCACCACCACAACCCTCATCCCTCTAGCTCATCCGTCATTGTTTAATTGATTGTCGTGTAGCTATAGTGAGCTGAGCTCCGGCCATGAACTGAACTGACTGAGGGTCATTGCTTCTGTCTCGTGCGTGCATGCAGTGAAGAAAGGGCAGATTGTGCGCGTCGACAAAGAGAAATACCTCAACAGCATCAATGTCAGTTCAACGACTCCTGGTTTAAAATCTCTCGGTCCTTGCATTGCATTGCATTGCGTGTGCTACTACAACATATATACTTTGCTGACTCGTGTACATGCCTGATCTGTATGTACGTTATTATATACTATATATGGTTTCAGTATCTGTCGGTGGGACACCCACCCTTCTACAAGGGGCTGGACTACATATACGAAGATCGCGGCGAGGTGATTAATCAATTTGCCTTTTTATCACACTACTTACTTGCTAATTGCATATATGCTTGCCCATGTGTACGTACCTGTGTACCTGCTGATCGTGATCGTCGATCACTTCATCAGCACAGACCACAGTGTATAGTACAGTAGCTGCAACTGCTAGTGTTTCATTCTTTAGATAGATAGATAGATAGATAGATAGATAGATAGATAGATAGATAGATAGATAGATAGATAGATCACATCACCTTCTCGTCCTTTAATTTCATACCAACCAATGCGAGTGTGCAGGTCTTGGACATCAGGAACTTTGAAACCGGAGAATACGCCCTGGTAATTCCTCGTTAATTACTTACAGCTGTATAGCTGATTCAGTTCGTGCTTTCTGCCTGCAGCAGTAGTATGTTCAGATCAGTGTGCGTGTCTTGGTGTGATTGGATTTCCGGACGAGTGAATGTAATGAAAAAGAATTTGTCTTCCTCTCTCTTTTGCACTCAGATCGCTTGGGTAGGGATTCCGACGCCACCGGCATGGCTACCAACATACATGCTCATCAAGGTATCTGAACCTACTACCATCACTTGTTCATTATTCTGTTCTGCTGCATGTGCCTGCAGTACGTCTGAATAAGTAGAAGTTAGTAGTAGTAGTAGATTCAGGTGCTGAAACCAATGCAATTGCCAATTTGCCATGCATCATCGGGAAACTATACCATTCATCTCTCACTCTGTGTGGCGTGTGGTTTGTTGCATTGCAGTCGGACAAGCTCGACTACGAGAGGATATGATGGCCGGCGCCCGGCGGCCGGCCTCACAGTCGCATGGCACGCCGTAGCATGCATGCACGCGCCACCGCGAAGCCATGCATGTTTCCTTTCCTTGGGGTTCAAAACACGGTGTTGTACATAGATGCCAATGCCAACACAGTCGAGAGGCAATTCTGCCGTTACTCCACCTCGGCTGAAATAAGGAAGACATCGAAAGCGACGATGACAAGATTCATAATTGCTGTTGTACAGCACTTCTTACTATATAAACCCACATTTCGTATTATTACCTTTTTCATGCCACGTAACTTTGTCATCACGACTCTAATTTCATAATCAGCGAATTAATTGATGAGTATGTCGTGAGAATCATAAGCTTAATTGGGCTGTTAACATTTAATTAGTGTTTAGCACTTTAGCCTCATCTCCGGATGAACTGGCCACCTAGCATCAGGGATGAAAACAAACGGAAACAAACGGAAAAAAAAAAACAGGAACAAGACTAGGAATGCTAGGAATGAGAATGAAAATGGGGTATTGATATAATGCTATGGTTTAATATGCCTATTCGGCATGTTATGACTCAAAGTGCATCATGGGCTTCTTGATGCCCTCTCGTGAGGATTTCCAAAATTTGGAACTAATGTTTTGGAGGACGACCTTATGCTACAATAACAACCACACTGAAATATATCTTAGATGCGAACGGATCATAATTCAGTTGGTTAGGTTCCTTATGGTGGAATCTATCCACCCGGGTTTAAGTCCTCGACTTGGCACATGCGCTCGTATTTTCCTAGATTTATTCCAGGATTTAACGGTGCTATGCTTTCAGTGGTAGACGACGTAGGTGCTCATAGGGATATGGTTTGCGTACGTGTGTTCATAGGGGTGAGTGTGCGTGTGTGTTGTGAACATCTGCGTTGTACTGTGTAATTCTCAAAAAAAATATATCTTAGATATTGTCAATGCGGATCCATCCTTCCTAAATACGAGATCCCGCAAAATATGTATGAAAACATTTCGTCGTGCTTCCCATCATGTTTTCGTATTTTCCACAATCGTCTCAGGCATCAACAAATTTTGTTTGCATGGGTTATATGTGGCTATCTGGCGTAGCTCCTCAGTCAAGTGTTCTAACCAAACATACACTAATATACACTAAATGCCATCATAGCGTCATGCACATACCGCCACAGAGCTGTGGTACCACAAGATCGTCATTATGTTAATATCAACTCCAAGAGTTCTCCTAAATTCTAATATAGAGGGCATCCTAACAAAAAAAATCTCTCTAAAATATTTCTCTCTAATAGCTCGTCTATATAAAATAACATATAAGTATAAGTTGGACAACATGTGACCCAAAATTTGAGGAAAAGATAAGACGATCTAGAATCCGTTAAATAGGATGTTGGATAGGGGAGCGTGGATTTTTTCACATAAACATTAATTCTAACTTCAAAAGATGGATAAGAGAACTCTTAGAGGCCTGTTTACACAGCTCTTCCATGTCTGGAAAAACTTAGATTGATTTAGCAACATGTCATTGCATTTTTAACACTATTGAATGAAACCTATGGTGTTTTGATATTATAAAAAAATCTTACATATCTTGTCGGGCTTGAAAAACTAGAAGACCTTTTTGTGAAGGTTGACGGGCAAAATCCATCCTATATTTAACTTATTTAATCGAAATGTACTTGTAACTAAAAATAACATGTACTGTAAAATTAATTTTATATAAAACTATTTTGACAATACAATTGTAGAGAAAACCTTTTTCTTAGCTACTAGGCTAGTATAATCTTATATTATTCATTCAATTCGAACCTGTCGTATGCACTGGCGGAGCTACATACAGGCCAAAGGAGGCCATGGCCCCTACATGCTAATTGAAAACTTCATTAAATAGCTATTAAATTCATAGTTAAAATTAATAAATATGGATATTAAGTAAGAAATTAGTGCTAATGGTCCCCTCTTGTTTTCCTGTCAAGCTCCACCACTAGTCATATGATGCTATCTTGTGAAAGTTAACTAAATTTTTATATTGTCCTACCATGTGTTTACACCAAAATTTGGGAAGAAGAACGCGGGAACTCGAAGCTTCCAGGATTGTGTTATCCAGGAATCGATTAGATGTGAATCGGTAGCGGCTGATTTAGATGCGATGTCAGAATCAGCTATTTTATAGATAACGTCAACAGATGACGACAATGGGCTATGCTTGAATGGGCCAGGAAGATGTGTCGGACTCTACAAATAAGAAAAATTAGGGTCCAAGTTATTATTAAGTTAGGAAGTTTTATTTTATTCCAAGAATTGTAATGAGTCGTATTTGAGTAGGACTCCAATTTGGTTTTCGGGTATTAATATTAGACCCTGATTATTGTACGGAAAAAACGAACACTCAATAAATACAATCTTTCCGGCTTTCTTCATCGTATTAGGAGTAGGAGTACTGTAGATCTCGGCGAGTTCTTCAGCAAATAGGGTTGCATCGACTGATCGACTTCCATCTTACTTGTGAGTACCGTCACGACTTGTATTGCGCTTATAAAGCTGCATCAGCTGATTGATCTTTTATGAGCTATAATATAAGTTAGTTATCGATCCATATCATTGTTTGTAAGGCTGCATCGACTGATTGATCTCTTACGAATCATAATATAAATCAAAGTTATCGATCTTGTGTTAAATAACTTGTTGTTTAATACAATATCACTAGTTATCGAATCTGCTAAGATTAGTAAGATTTTTCTTACTATTTTTGGTTGATTCACCAGTTATCGATCTTGTTATAATTAATGTTTTATTAATTATAACAAAATCACCCGATTGAGATGGAGATAGATCGGCATCATATCATTTTAATTAGTCATCCTTTGATCTGGTCCCACTTTAAACCTTATAATTTATGGCTTAATTCCGCTAGATCGGTTGTTTTATCTCTAATCCAATCAAACATAGTATGCATCCAAAGACATGTTTTAATCTTGAATAAACTCACTAGTTAATGAGATCTAATCTAATGACACTACCATAGCTGCATTGATCCGGTTGAACCTCACTGGTAAGACTTTAGATTAGAAATTATCGATTAGTGGTCTTGTTCATGATCAAGATATGTACTCTGTTTGTTTGCTATGACTACATCGGCTATTTTAGCCGATTTGCCTATACTCTCACACATATATCATGTTTTCATGAATCTGTCAACATATAGATGGTTTTATAGATTCTTTGGCTTTAGTTTGTTATCATTATTATAGCTGTATCGATCCGATCGAACCTCACTACTGATGATAACAGATTAGATTCAAACTGTGTGTAGATTATTTTATATTAGACAGTCGATTTGTTCGTATGTTATACTCTTTTCATCAAACTTCTTGGCTCGACACTTTATATCGACCATGTTTCCATTTAGCCGATGATGCTTTCTTATATCGCTTCTTATAGATACGTCGGATATCGACTATCGAGCTATACATTTAGAACTGTCTGGTGCCACACCGACATATTCCACCTTAAATTACTGATAAGATTTTCTCTCCTTGTCAATTGCAAGTCAAATTACCTGGCTCGTCGTTGGGTTTTTAGAATCGGCTGGTTCTGTGTTGAAGCCAAGCAGATCTCTGGTCTCGTTCCACTCAGATCATCCGGCTTGTTGTGTGTTGATCACATCGCCATATTTTTGTGTCAACACCATGACTAGTTACTAGTTGAGGCTAAAATTAACCTAAATTAGATGTAATTAGTTAGCTAGTTGGCTAATAACTAGTTGAAGACTTAGCTAAATAATTAACCTCACCTATTAGTAATCAGCAAGGCTAGTGCCCGGACGTCCGGCCCCAGGCCTGCATCTGGATGCAACTCCCGTTTGACGCACTCGCAGCGCCCTGTCTCATCCCCTGCGTAGAAGTGCGTCCGCCGCACCCATATAACCGTTGAGCCCACACACTGCGCCCGCGTCACCACGTAGGGTCTCATCCACGCCGCGCCTGCGTGGCAGTGTCACCTGCGGCGTGGCTCGCAGCATCCTGGTTGTTCTCCACAGCCAGGTTTTGCACTCCCTATGCTATGCCATAAGATTCTGCTCCAGGATCTCCGGTGGGGGCACCGGAGGCAGCATGTCGTAGGGGAACGGGCCGCGTACGCCAGTGCGGACGTAACCCTGCGCGTCCTCCGGTGGAGCGCTGCCGCCAGCTTACCAGCTGACGCCGACGCGCTAGCTCTCTCTTCTTCGCTTGACAACCCTACATCCAGATCTACTTTCGCAAAATTCATATGAAACAATTGCAATATACGGCTGAAAACAGATGAAACATTTAGAACATACACTTACAACATACCTATTGCAACATCCAGATAAAAGCACTTACAACATACGTCAGAAAAAAGATAAAACATTTTAAACAAACTCTTGCAATATACGTGCATAGCTATTGCAACATTTGCGACATCTGGATCACCCTTTGCAACATCCATACGAAGCAGTTGTAACATACATGTGAAACACCTGGAGCATACGTTTGCAACACACGTTTTCAGCGCAACATGACGCGGGCGGCGCGGCGAGCTGACGCGGTGGAGACGGCCACGACAGCGGATGGCGACGCCCCGGCGTGGTGGAGGCAGCTGCGGCAGGTGGATGGAGGTGCCTCGGCGTGGAGGAGGCAGTCGCGGCGGGCGAAACGAGTCCGCGTGACGCGGTGGAGATGGCCGTTGCAGTCAAGGCGCACAGCACGGGCAGGCGCGAATCCGCGTGGGCGAGGGCGGGCGTGAATCCGCGCGGGCGAGGGCGCACGCCGCGTGCGGGAGCAAGCGGAGCGAGGCGTCTGGATGGATGGCCGCCCGTTTCCCAACATTAGTGATTAGCTATTCTGTTTAGATACATTAAAGCTAATTTTAACTAGTTTTTAAGCTAGTTGGCAACTAGACCTCGTATCAATAATCATTATGCCCTTAAATTTGAGAGTTACGAATCTTAAAAAAAATTGAGAGCTAAAACTTATTACAAGTGGATTTAAAGTGGAGAAAGAAAACCAAAGACAACTCGGAGGAAAGAAGGGGAAGAGAGCAATGGAGACGAGGGTCGCAGGAGTGCCCGAAGACGAAGAGTCCGGCCTCCTCCCCCGCCCGTCCGCCGCCGGCCGCCGGCCGTCCTCCCGCGGCCCTCGCTTCCCGCCTCCACCGGCGGCCTGGGCGACGGTGGACGGTCCCCTCGGGCTGCCGCTGGAGGACGCGGAGGGCCACGCTCGCCGCTTCTTCCTCTGGGGTTTCGCGTGCCTCCCCTTCCTCTGGGCCATCAACTGCTGCTACTTCTGGCCCGTCATCCGCTCGCCGGCAGCGTCCTCGCCCTCCACCTTCGCTCCCATCCGCCCCTGTGAGACTGCGACCCCTTCCTCGTCTCCACTCTTCCTTCTCGCGCGTGAGATCTGATGTTTCGTGATGCTTGTATGTGGCGCGTTGGGGATTTCAGCTGCTCTTAATCGTAATTTAGGTTCGAAATTGTCCCGTGCTGCATTGACTCTAGCATCACTTGGGATGTTGGATGTCGGGTGCTGAAATATTCCCATTATCCTTGCAAGCGTGTACTTGTACAGGAGTTCTTCGGAGAGTAGTTGTCCTATGACGACTTTGGATGGATCAGTTTGATTTTATTTTATTTTTTGTTCAAAGTGAGGCTTGCCACTAACACCCTTCCCCAGACCCCGCACAGAGCGGGAGCTCTCTGCACTGGGTACGCCCTTTTTGTTCAAAGTGAGGCTACAGTTGATGTATGACCTTTAGTTCAGGGAAACATCAATTCTATCTTTATAGAAACACACTCTAAGTATGCTCTGAGTAAAGATTGAGTTACATACATTTGGAAGCTAACCCAGCCTGTACAAACTACAAAGTAATTAGGTTTATATATGATCATATTGCCATGCTTTGTAACTGAGTATTGCTTCAAATTGCATCATTCTTTTTGTATTGTCATCTACAAAATCAAATACTCGAGTAATTTTGGGAAGATACAACATACCCATTTTCTTGTTATGAAGATAATATTGATTGCACGGTTGTTTCAACCAGTTTGAGGCTTCTCAGTGGCATACTATTATGTGGTACGAGTTGTTATGAGGTTCACTGGGATACTCCTTAGATAAGAGATAGATCCAAGAATATATTTTTTCCCATCTGAAAAGGCTTCCACATTCTTACACCTCTCGAGTCCCGAGGATATCTGTCTGGTTCAAATTCAATTGAGCCGCAATACTCACATGAGCTAAACAGTGTTGATCTCTACTTGTTTTTTTTTTTTCTAAACAGTGTTGATCTCTACTTGTTTGTTGATTGGATACAACAATTGTAAGGTTGGGATTTCTTTGTAAACTGTGTATAATCAGAAAAGAAATATTCTAATTAGAGGTTATTTGGGTTTAATTGGTCCTCTGCCTTGTGATCAGAAAAGGATCTGCCATCCTCACCAGTTTAACTGCATTATAAATGTTATTCTTTCACTTCTCTCACACGTTCAACTGTTACCCTCTCTATCCTGGTTAGATGCCAATGCTGTTACATCGCACGGTGGCCACTTTCAGCTTCTTACATATGTGAGCATCTTTTGCAGATGTTGTGCGATCGGCAATTGGCTTCACCATCTTCTCTGTTGTTCTGATCACCTGGGCCACGACATTTATTGTTGGAGGCGAGCAATTATTTGGACCAGTGTGGAATGATCTAGTGATGTACAATGTCGCCGACAAGCTTGGCATCACTGGATTCATGGGATGAGCCTGTGATGTCCTCACTTCGACTGGACTTGCTCCAACCAAGCGTGGAATGATCTGTTCTATGGATCTTCCTAGGAATTGCTACTATCTGATGTACTGTATTATTATTGTTGGCTGCCTGACTGGTTAGAACGATGTTTAGCATGGCCTGTGTTGTAGAAAGAATATGGATCGATGATTATGATGATAAATTGAACTCAATCTGATGGACAATGTTTTTGTGTTGGAGACGTCCTGGTATGCGCTTTAACATATGACCTTGCACTGAGCAGTGTGTTGTGTTGTGTCCAATTTTGTGGAAGCCATGAGGCCATCAGACATTTTGAAATCCAATTGCAACAAATAGGATGACGAAATGCATCGCTCGATGAACTGGATGCTCTGGAATCGAATCGAGAACGGACGCTAGCTGCACAGACGCTGTAGTTTTGATCACGATTTCAGAACTCGGCACTGCAACTAGGCAACGGAATGCACCTTCTAATAGAAAAGAAAGAAAAAGGAAAAGAAATGGTGGACTTACATTTGGGCTCAGCCCAGGTTTTCTTTTTGGGCCCAGCCGAACAAAAATCAGAAAGAAAAGATAAAAAAAATGCTGGGCTTCCATTTGGGCTCAGCCCAACAAAAATCAGAAAGAAAAGTAAAAAAAAAAGAAAGAAATGCTGGATTTACATTTGGGCTCAGCCCAGGTTTTCTTTTTGGGCCCAGCCGAACAAAAATCAGAAAGAAAAGATAAAAAAAAATGTAGAAAGAAAAGTAAAAAAAACAGTGCGGTGAGCGTGGATCGAACACGCGACCTTCAGATCTTCAGTCTGACGCTCTCCCAACTGAGCTATCCCCGCTCTTGTGTTTTTTATTTCATTTAACTTTAATTATCATTATAATCTACTCAGGCAGACTTTGCCAAGCCAAAATCGACTTTGATCCAAATCCGACCTCATGTACCTGCAAGCCTACTATCCTGTAGTACATGCCTAGCATATGACGCAGGAGCGGAAAACAGACAGCTAATGCAATATATAGTACATAGAAAATTCAAAGATTGGTCGCACGTACGGAGTTCTAAACCAAGCAATAGTTTCGTTAGTTGACTGTGCCTTTCTTTAGTTTGGTCAGCCTACTTAATTGTTTTTGAAAACTTTCAGACTTGAGACCCTTTACCTTGAGCAACCGGCCAGTCACCTTTTTTTTTATTACTGTATTTCCTAACCACCCTTTGGCTTCTGTCCCTTGAACAGCAAGTTAACCTCGCATCAAAAGTCAGACGATGAAGGAAAAAAGTCAATAATAACTGTCTCATGTCAACCATGGTGGTTGGATCGACGTTTCCGGCTAGACTGGATTGGATGACAGTCACGTCACACGCACCACACCACACACCTGCTCTTCACCAAGAATGGGAATAGGATGCATGCACGCAGAATTGCAGATGCAGGCGTCATTAACGTAAAATAGTACACGGTAACTGGTAACTGCTGTCCCTACCTGTATCAAGTACTATCATGCATCTCCAAACTACTCCTTCTCACATAATCACATGAGATAGCTGGTCTTATTAAACTGCAAGGCGGGTTAGTTTGTAATAAAGCGCGCGCGCAAACACTAATGTACCTGCAGTGCACAGAACAATGTGATCAAATAAGCAATAATAAGCAGCTCATCACATTTTAACCACCACTAGTGCGTGGCTGGCTGTCTACCTTGATTGTGTGTACATAAATATATATCGATGATCACATGCATATGGGGCGAGACCGGCAGTTTTTGTTTTTCTACAACTGTGTATGTGTACTGAATGCATGTTGTGCATGCTGCGTACTGGCAAGCAGCTACGTACCTACCTGGCTAACTGGATCGGTGTCCGTTTCTTCTTTCTTCTCCAACTGACACCAGTAGAGACATCCACTTTAAAATTTAGTTTTAGTTCCGGTATTTTTCGCGTCCGGGACTAGAGAAACCTTTAGTACCGGTTGGTAGCCAACAACTACTACGGCAGGCTTTTGCTGCAGGGGACCTTTAGTTCCGATTGAAGCTACCAACCGGGACTAAAGGTTAACTTTTACTCCCGGTTGGTTCCTCCAACCGGGAGTAAAAGTCTACTCCCGGCTGGAGGCTCCATCTAAGACTAGAAAGGGACCTTTAATCCCGGTTGCTATCTCCACCCGGGACTAAAGGTCCCCTCCTATATACCGTAGCCTCCCTCCCTGTCTCCCTACCCGTCAGCCGCCCCTCACCCTCTCTCTTTCTCCCCTCTGACCCTCCCTCTCTCTCCACCTCCCATTCATGACCCCTCTCTCTCATCGGCGTCAGGCAGCAGGGGCGATGCAGCGGCGGTCCTACGGCTCCTCAGCTCGCGTCGTCGTGTGCGCCCTCCCCAGATCCCAACGACATGAGGTTGCGGCGCGCGCGGGGGCCCTCAGCTCCCGGCGGCACGCGCGGGCCCTCGCCCCAGCACTAGCTCCAGCCTAATCTCTCCTCTCCACCAATGACTTCTCAGATCCCGGTAGACGACGAGAGAGCTAGTGCCAGCTGCAGCTCCGGCGACATGCGGGGAACCAGCAGCAGCAACTCCGGCGAGCTCGCACAGGCGGCAGCCTGACTCCTGTCGACGAAGAACACAACAGGGATCAGCACAGGTATTCATTCCCTCCTTTCCTCTTCTTTGCTGGTACTTTGTGTGCTAATTCTATTTGTTGCTGCACTGAGCTGCTAGTGGATTTGGTTTTTGTCACGATTTGACAGATTTCTGAGTGGATTCATTATGGCGGACTAGATCTGGAGCGTTGCCTATCTGCTTGGCTATGCAGCAGCAGTTCAGAAGCAGAGTGATTCATTTTGCTACTGCTGTTTGTAGGTAGTATTAGCTGTATCTAGTGATTTAGTCATGATGTAAAAAATGGCACTTGTAGCATATTCGAAATGTTGTAGTACTGTGTTTGAACTGTGCTGGATGTATGATACTTGGGTAACATTTTTAGATGCACTAAGCACTTGCAAGAAGAGTTGTGTAATGTTCTCTGTTTTTATATGATGTAGTTGACAATCATCAATTGAAAATAGAAACAAAAAAAAGAAAACCTTTAGTCCCGGTTGGTAATACCAACCGGAACTAAAGGGCTGGCCCACGTGGCCAGGCCGGGAGGCCTCTTTAGCCCCGATTGGTATTACCAATCGGGACTAAAGGTGGTCCTTTTGTCCCGGACAAGAAACTGGGACTAAACGAGGGGCTCTTTAGTCCCGGATTCGTGCTCCCGGTTGGGAAACCGGGACTGAAGAGGTTTCCCAACCAGGAGTACAACTTGTTTCTGTACTAGTGTGATCCATACAATATGCTACTACCTCTATGGCTCTATCATTATTGCAATGGCCCAGCAGCAAGTTTATATATATATATATATATATATATATATATATATATATATAGCCATATACCTTAATTATTAGCTAGCAGATGGAACGCGCAAGCAAACAGAAGAAAAGCAAGTAACCTGCTTGTAGATTAATTAGCCTTAATTAGTTATCTTGATCGATCCATACGACATTGCATATTCATGTGTGTGTATATACATATATACTCCCTCAGAAAAGGATGCAATTCTAGTATAACTAAACCCTATCCTAGAATTGCATCTTTTTCTCTCTACGGAGTGGTATACATGCATATATGAATTAATGCAATCATGCATGAGCTGAGCTGATCGATTTATTGGACAGATGACACGGGATAGATCGATGATGGTGTCGTCGGATCCGATCCATTTGACCATATCCAGCGTGCAGAGCGTACGTGCAAATTATCCCTCTCATATCTAAAGAGGAGACAGGAGAGTATCCATCATCTATGGACCAGGTATGATGATCGGTCAGTTTGATCCCTTGATGGGGCTACTTATATATTAACGTAGTAGTGGCAAACAACTCATATGATCATCAGCATTCAGGATAGGAAATACAAATACAAATGGATTAAATGCCGTCGTACATGCCGTCCAATTGGCATGCAGAATTATAGCTTTATTTATTTTTATTTTATTTTTAATTTGCCAAATTGGACTATACTATGTCCAGCTTGGTTGCGACGCTTCAGGGGTGCTCTTGCAATTGATTCGTACTCACCGGCGTATCAGAAAAAGTAGTCGTTCTACGCACCGCGTCATTTGCGCAAAGGAAGTCGTTTTCCTTCGCTAACCTTGTTTTGGACACGAATACCCCTGACCCTTCGTTAATGGGCTCATTTATTTAGTTACCAGAGTAAATCACGCCGTGGTCCCCTCCGCTTATCTCCTTGCTTGCTCGCTGCACGCATGGCCGCGCAAAATCCAAAATTCGCGGCATGCAAGCATCAGCCGCAGCAGCTGCATGCATAGACGAAGATCCAAAATTGGCGGCATGCAAGCATCTGCACAAAAATCGCGCCGCAAGGGAGATGCGTTCGTGCAAAAATCTGCCGCCAGGAGCCCAAACGAGCAGAAATCGTGCTCCAGGGAGCCCAAACGAGCAGGCCATGATCCAAAATTCGCAGCAAAACATCTGCGCAAAAATCTCGCCGCCAGTAGATGCATCCGTGCAAAAATTGTTCGAGCAGGCCATACAAAAAAAAAAGTGCACGCCAGGGCATCAGGACACTTGCCTCGTTGCACTAGCCATTTGAACTGTGTTTTTTTTTTTGTATGGAATGCACCCACAGCCGTATTTAATAGGGGTAGACAGAGAAAAATACCCCTTAATTAATGATTCCTTGGTAAGTACAATCATGTCATAAACGACTTCTAAATCTGATATGGAGGGAGTACGTTCTGATTATAATTAATCTTGGAAGGATCGAGTGATGTTTACGCATGCAATTATATCATGCACGGTCGCTAGTAGCTCATCGTGCATTTGAATCATTAATTACATCATGATGATGATGTGTCCGTCGTTCTGTCGTTCGCGCGTCGTGGCACTCCAAACCCAAAATGAATGGTTTCTATGTTCATTAACAAGGATGTCGATTAATGTAGCACTGTAATTAAGGAAGCAAAGTAATGAAATGGTTTCTTAAACAATAAACTATGTTGACACGAGAACCAAAATCACTACTACAGAAGTTAACTGTAGGGGCGTCTCTAGAGCCTCTGTAGGGGCGGCTGCGCCAGCCGCCCTTCCCAGGGTGTTCCTACAGAGGGTGCCTCTGTAGGGGCGGTTTCCTGACCGCACCTGTAGTACCCTCTGTAGGGGTGGCTGGTAATATCAGTCGCCCATGTAGTGGACTTCTGTAAGGACGGCTGTATCACCAGCCGCCCCTGCTGTGTGTATTTGTAAGGGCAGTTCAATCAAGAACCACCCCTACAGTAGATTTTCCAGCAAAAAAAAAATAATTCAAATTCAAATATGACCACATATATATATAATTCAAATTCGAATCTGACCGCCACAAATATACATATATACATCCATAAACACAAGAACATTATTTAGAACATCATCACAAATTGATAGTCAACTATCTTTAGGGAACGAGAAACAAGGTTCATATTCTTAAACAGAGACGACAATATGTAGGATAAGATAGCATGCTCCATAACACATCCTAACCAAGTACAAAATTCAGTCTCGGAAAATTGCAACCCAAACGATAATAGCCACATGGCAAGCAGATGTAGCACTTCTGGATCATCTCCAGTCATTTTCGCTACTTTGTCGCTCACTGCTCCTCCTCGATCACACCCTTGTCGCTGACATAGATACCGTCCAAGAACTTTATGATATCCTTCTTCTTGACATAGCATTTCTATAGAGAAATGGAGAAAACTCGTTCAACAATACAAATCATAGCACATCAATCCAAATCCACCAGTAGTAATGAGAATTATATAACAGCAATCAACAAAACTAGTAAATTCATGATGCGCTTCAAAGAGGAAAACAAAGATCAAAATAGAAGCAGGAACAATAGTTGACATAAGCATTGCACTAGAAAGTGACATACCATGTGTAAAATATCACAATGTCAGCAACAGGTACAAAATTCATTGTCAGCATGCCTACTGACTAAGCACTATGGTTGCCTACTGACTGAAACGTTGTAATTTTTCAGAAAAGAATGTAACTAGGTCTGAAATACTTCCTTTTGACTATAAATTTTGCTTTTATGCACATAAGAACATTCCTTTTTCATAATAGTAGTGCATTCTTGTACAACATAAAAGGCTGGAATTAGAAAGAAGCACAATTCTATAAAATTGTAAAGATTATCAGCACCTCTGCAGAGTCGTTTATTTGCAAACAAACATTTTAATAAGTCAAATCATAATATTCAGTGTCTATTGCTCAGTGCTCTAGCACTCTATAGAAGGGCCATCTAAAAAATTCAGTGCTGAAGCTGGATCTATGCATAACTAGATCTTTTAGTTTGCAATGATGCACCCATCCTGCAAAGAAAAGGTCAAAACATCATTGGGTAGAGACGTTGTGGTGAGCAATGCAATATCATGGAGCCCTTGTATATGCTTTATAAATTAAATATCTGGAATGCCTTGTATACTTTATCAAACACAGAACATTTAGATCCTGGTGCCCTGGTGACATGCGAGCGAACTAGAATAGGGAGGGGAAAAGGGGAAGAAGATTGCGCAACTAGGAGGATGGCTGTCGGCCAGGCGCCCTGGCCGTGGTGCATACGTTTGTGAAGTTGTGATTAGATCAGATCGAAATACAGATTGCCAAATAGAATAATCTAGGGTTCGTCCGGTGCTTGGCTTCACACAGCAGGAAGGCCGGAGAAAGGGTGCTTACCTTAAACAATAACCATACCGCCAGGGGAGCTCGTGCTAAGGGGGATCTCGTACTCCCGATCTCATGTCGCTGCTTGGGGGAGCTCGCACTGCTGCCGGGGATCTCGCGCCGCCGCTTGGGGGATCTCGCGCCACCGCTTGGGGGAGCTGATGTCGCCAACGCTGGGGGTGCTCGTAGGTGCCCGGTGCTGGGGGGGCTCGGGTGGCCCAAGCACTGCCGCCGTTGCTGGATCTCAAACACCGTCGCAAGGGGCTTGGGGCCCTCGCATCCGCCCAAGTGCCGTCGAGGCATGGCACAAGGCCATGGAGGATAGAGAGAAGCAGCATCATGTCGACGTCGTGCCCGTGCCGTTGACGGTTGTCGGTGCGGTCCTCGGAGGTGCCGCGACACCATGGCCCTAAGAAGGAACGAGAGGGAGAAGCTATGAGAAGAGAGAGGGAACCTCGACTCAGCTTATCACAGGGACGCCTAATGGTGGCGGCCTTACCTGCGCTTGGCCGTGCTCCGCCATCGGCTGCCGAGATCTGAGAGGGAGAGAGAGAAAGGGAAGGGGAATGGGGAGACGAATCTGGGAGGTGAGCAGTTGACAGGATAAGGATGGGGAGATTTTTTCTAGCCTCGCAGGCTACATGCGCCTCCCACACGCGCGACCCCGTGCCCTTCTTTTCGCTCACTCTCTCTTACGCGTGGGCCATGCTGAAGGGTCGAGATGGCAGACTAGAGGGGGATGAATAGTCTTTTCTAAAATTAATCGCGTTGGCTAACCGAAACAAGTGCGGAATTAAGACGATCGGTCTAGCCAAGACTACACCCCTCTATCTATGTTCTCTAGCACCTTCCAAAGATACTAATCAAGTAACAAAGGTGCCGGGCTAGCTAGACCTCACCTAACCAATTCTAGGAGCAAGGTTAAACAAACCTATGCCACTAGTACTTTAAGTAACAAGGGAGCTCCTACATATGCTAGTAAGCAAAAGCACAAAGCCAACTAAGCTCACTAGCAATGCTCAATAACAAGGCAACCAATGCCAAATTGGAGAGCGCAATTACTTAGCTACACAAACTAAGTAATGTGACTAACAAGGTTACACAAACCAAATTAGCCACGCAAAGGAGATACTTCTATGCTACACAAGCATGAAGGTAACTAGCAAGCTACACAAGCTAACTAATTACAAAAGCAACAACACAAGCTTAATATATATAAAAGTAAATACAAGCTTATGTAACGGGGATGCAAACCAATGGAAAGAATAAGGTTGACATGATGATTTTTCTCCCGAGGTTCACGTGTTTGCCAACACGCTAGTCCCCGTTGTGTCAACCGCTCACTTGGTGGTTCGGCGGCTAATTAGCATCACCCGCTAAGCCCGCACGTCGGGCGCTGCAAGAACCTACCCATTGAGTGAGGGTAGCTCAATGACACGCTTTACTAAAGTTGCTCTTCGCGACTCCCACGGGGCGAGCACAAGTGCCCCTCACAAGCACTTCTCCGGAGCACCGCACAAGCTTCTTGCGGGCTTCCATGGAGACCACCACCAAGCCGTCTAGGAGGTGGCAACCTCCAAGAGTAACAAGCACCATCGGCTTGCAACTCGATCACCTAGTGCCACTCGATGCAACCTCATGATGCAATCGTACTAGAATCGCTTACTCACACAATCGGATGATCACTATTAAGTATGTGTGAGATGGAGGGCTCCTAAGCACTCTCAAGCATGGACACAAAGTCCCCCAAGGTGCTCAGCACCAGCCATGGCCGAAGGCCACTTCTATTTATAGCCCCAAGGGCTAAACTAGCCATTACCCCTTCACTGGGCAACAGTCAGGTCGACCGGACGCTCCGGTCATGTTGATCGGACGCTGGACCTCAGCGTCCGGTCGCCCGATGATAGCCACGTGTCACCTGCATTCAACGGCATTCTTCCGATCTCAACGGTCATCTTCTGACCGGACGCAGCAGCTTCAACTGACCGAACGCTGGACCCTCAGCGTTCGGTCATTTACAGTAAGGTACCGACCTTGACCGGACGCGTCCGGTCGCACGTGATCGGACGCAGCCCAGCATCCGGTCACACTCCAGCTCCTGCATCACCATGCGTCATCCTGACCGGACGCACCCTGCCAGCGTCCGGTCACTTCCAGTGCCAGCGTCCGGTGCACCCAGTGAGACCCTGTCTTTTCTGTGTAGGGCGCCGGTGGCACCGTCGGACTGTCCGCACTCTACGGGCGAACACTCCGCCGGTGGAATTTCTTCACCAAGTTGATCCACATCAACTCCAACTCCATCTCCTTTGTAAATGTGTCAACACCACTAAGTGTACACCACCATGTGTATGTGTGTTAGCTTTTCACAATCATTTTCCGAAGGATGTTAGTCACTCAACTTGCCACGCCACTCGATCTTTGCGACGATGTAAAGTTAGATCACTCGAGTGGCACTAGATGACCGATATGCAAACAAGTTTGCCCCTCTTGATAGTACGGTCATCTATCCTAAACCCGGTCATAAACTTCTCTACACACCTATGACCGATGAAATGAAATGCCCTAGGTTATACCTTTGTCTTACGCATTCCATTCCATCTCCTCCAATGTCAATGCAACACATGCACCAACACGATCAACAATGATATGATCCACTTCATATCATCACGTGATCATATTGGTTCATCGATCTTGACTTTACTTGCTCTTCACCGTTGCCATTGTCCATCAGCACCAAGTCTTGCTCAAGCTTCACCGCCACGCGGTCCATCACTCCAAAGCCTTCGACTTGCCCTTCACGCTTGCAACCGGTCCATCAAGCCAAGTCTTGTCTTGATCTTCTCTACCTTGATCACATGACTCAATATCATGTCTCATGTGCATTTAAGCTCCTTCATTATCACATGTGTGAGCTTTGCAACATCTCCAAGCCATTTTCACCTTCATGGCATATGTTGCTCACACACATGTACCTGTGGACTAATCACCTGTGTATCTCACATAAACACAATTAGTCCACCTAAGTTGTCACTCAATTACCAAAACCAAACAAGGACCTTTCACATGCCCAGGATTGGAGCGCGCCAATCTTGCTTTTCGGGGGCGCCGGTTTGGTTCTAGGGTCCACAGGGAAGGTCTGGCGTCCATGACCGGAGGTTCGGAGCCGAGGGGAGTGCTCCACACCGTGGGGAAAAAACTAGTCTGGGGTAGTGAATGGGCACTACAGGGGGCGGCTGGTGATTGAGCCGCCTCTACAGATCAACCCCAACTGTAGGGGCCGCTCAGGTTACCAGCCGCCCCTACAGTGCCATCTGTAGGGGCGGCTAGGCTGCTGGGGCCCAAGGACGTCCACTGTAGGGGCATCTCCAACCCCAGCCGCCCCTGCAGTAAAAATGCCCCCATTCCTAGTGTGAGAATCTGACGTAGTGAATATAAAGAAATTTGATAGGTACATGCATGATAGAAGAGAGATGATGTGTGTTTTGGACACAATTTATTATGAGGAAATCATCCATTGATAATGCAATTTCTATGTGTAGTGTCTGTGCATGACTTGATATGTACAGAAATTAACTCATAAATAGTTTCTGGGTTTATCGTGTGCAATAAAATATGGCAAAGCTCTTGCCGCTTTTCTAAAAAAAAAATAGTTTCTAGGTTAAGACTGCCCTTATTAGGGTTCACTCTATCTGCATTATTTAAATCTTGGCCTGATTGTTGAGATCATTGCATCCGTGCGTCCGTCTCCGATTATATATATATAAAACAATCTACATCTGTTTCAGGCCAGACGAAGTGATCTTACATTTTGGCCAATCACATCTAAAAATATTATTAGTCCTTTGAGTAAGTACTTAACGGTCTACAGACCGTAGTCGTCCCGTACGCGCGCATGCGCAGTTATTGCACACACGTACGTACACGAATTGCTACGTCGACGTACACACGGGACGCACGCCCGTCGCGTGTGAGCGACCGCTACTACGAATTACAGCATCATCATCATTACAACACGAAGGAGAAGCTCTCTGCACCGATGACTTTCGGATTCTAAAATAGATGGTTGTGTATATTGTGGTGCTTTTTTAGATTTATTTGGCTCTTATTTATTTTAAATAAATAATAAGCATGACTATGAGCAATAAATCAATTGGAAACATAAATAAATTACTATTATTTATAGATCACAAATAGGTAGATAACATTTGTAGAAAAGATTAATTGGCACTAGATTTATATTTTTATTTAAAATAAAGTATTTATAAACTTTTAGATAACATTTATGCATAGAGATAAACGGTAACACCCTCGGTGTTACACAGTGAATCACTTGCTAAAACATGTCATGAGCATCATACTTAAGTGATATTGCATGTGGTGTGATGGATAAGTAAAGCATTGTAATTTAAACGAGTCGTAAAAACGTAAAACGAAAAGTTAATTCACGATTTATAAAGTTAGCAAGTAGAGATGTTAACTAATTTTTATTGAACAAAAACGCTATAAAACATATATGTGACACCTTAATAAAGTTTGAAGTACACATTTTGTAGAAGATAGTGCAACTTTTGTTTTAACAAGATAATAACGCTAGCTAACATTTCTAATAGCTTGGAAATCGAATTTGAAGCAAATCCAACTCAAGACTTAGTCAATTTCTTACGTCTAAAAACAGTTTGACAAAGCTATGTTTGATAATTTATTCTGTAAAAATTGAGTTTAGGACTGGTATCGTTCTTTAGCTCTTGTTGATAACCTAAGGTGCCCTCTTTAGAGTAGTGAAGGTGGTTTGGGGATTGGATTAACTATGTAGTTGTTTCGAACGCTTTAAAATCCGTGCACAGCGTGTTCTCGGGCTATTTTCCCGGCTGGACGCGATCACCATGCCAAGCGGCCTCGACGTCGTGGCACTCAGTGCGCACAAGCGCGCGTGGTCGTGCGTTGGCCGGCCGGAGCTGCCCGCGCTCTGGCCGCATCACTAGCCGCCTCAGGCTACTGTAGCGGAGCCGTGGCTACCCGACTCACCCCTGCCCCCGCTTGCTGCCATTGCTGCGCGTTGCTGCTGCCCTCTGTGCCGTGCCACCACAACGCCACTGGCGTTGTCATCGCATCACTGCGCTGCGCCACTGGCCCGTCTGGACACTGCACGTACGAGGCCGAACCGCCGTCGCCATGCCATTTATGGCACTACGTCGCGCGGGCCACGCCGACCTCGAGCGCATGTCGTCATCTAGTGCCGGCCGTGGTCGCTCCGGTCGTGTCAACCGCGTCCCGCCAAGCAAGCACAGGCCGAGCCTTGACTGCGCCCCCATCGTCTCCTGCCCCTCCCCTGTCCTCTTCTTTGCTGCCGCCGCCGAGCCACGCCAGCCCGCCTACATGCGAGAAGCCATCCCCCATCAATTCCACATGCCTGCGCCTGCGTTCTCACGTTCTCTCGCTGTCCGTCCCTACCCAGACTTGAACCGTGCAAGGCCAAGCTCTAATTTGGAGCTTCGCCCCGCCACCGCGCCGTTAAGACTCGTCACCGCCCTCACCGTGGCCAGCCCCCTCCTCAACATCTCAAGCCAAATTAGCTGCACCACTAACCCCGCCTAGAACCCCTCCTCGTCGTGCGCACCTAAGCCGCACCTCTACCGTTGCCTCCTCACCGCTGGCACGTCCGTGTCGCTGCGGTTCGCCATCGAGCTCGTCGCGTGCACGCGGTCAGGCTCGCTCGGAGCATCTTCGACCGAACCATCACCTCCGCTAGGTCAGTGGTGAGTCCCTATTGCTCACCCGCTATCTCTACTACCTTGTTAATACCGTGGCTCACCGAAACGCTGTCGCCATTGCTGCAGGGTGCCCGCTGTCGTGGAGAGGCCCTTCTACTGCGTCTCAGTTCGTGCAGCCGCCACCCATAGCTTCACGTCAAACCCTAGGTGAGCGTCGGCCTTGTAGATAGGTCAGTGTGGGTCCCGTGTGGCCGGCGCAAGCGCCAGTGCCACCGCTCGCCGTGTCGGCGCGCGCGGGGATGGTCGAGGACCATATCGTTGTAAAGGAGGGAGATTGTGAGGGTGTTCTTGCAAAGTTGTTGTCTATAGGAATAGTGCGAACAGCACCGTGCAAATACTAGGTAGCGCAGGGGCGTCTCTACAAAAGCGCCAGCGCACGGGCTCCCTGCCGCAGGCCGCCTCCGCACGTGGGCCGCGTTGGACCGGAATTGGTTTACCTTTTTCGTGGAAAATAGAAATAACTTTTCATTTTAATTCTGAGCTAAACTTTGATAATTAATATAAAATAATGTAGATATCCAAAAAATATGAAATAAATTTTGTTAGGTTTCTCAAATTGCGCTCTATCTGTTAGTGTATTTAGTTCATATATGTGCTTATTGATACAAGGAGCTATTAAATCATTGGAGAGTGCTCAATATTATTAAGTTAATTATTGTAGGAATTTTGTGGTAGATTGGTGATAGCAAAAACCCTAAAAATTTTTATAGTAGCTTTATTGTATTATTATGTGCTCACTATAATTTTTATCACCCTAAAATAGACTATTTAATATGGTAGCTAAATACCCATTAAGGCTAAATGAATAATGTCATGATATTGGTTTATAAAAATTAAACACTCCTAGGGTGAGCTTAGAATCTATTTGGTAGAGATAATGATTAGCTTAGTATCTTAGTCAATAGAGCTAGCTTAGTAACTTAGCATGTGTATTCTTATTTTAAGAGTTGTTGTAGCCAAAATAATAAGTGTTGCATCATCGTTGCATGCATATAGAGAACGAGTTGGTGGAGTTCGTAACCGCCGAAGAGCAGGAGTACGAGAAGGTGATCGAGGAGTACGAGGAGGAGGTCCTTGTGTAGAAGGAGGTCCCGGAGCCGTCACTGACTGACTTAGCTGATAATCCACCTACCCAAGACAAGCCCTAGTGCATAACCCTTATTTTGAATAATCACTGGATATATATATGTGTGATGTGCATTTACGTTATAAGATTTATATTGAAACTACATGCATAGATAAACCTACCTATAAGTCTTACTAGCATAGGTCGAGTAACTGCTATGCTTAACTATCGGTATTATAAGTAACCTGTCATTACTCACAATAGGTGGTTATTATTATTACTCTCATAATAAAATGGTGAAAGAAAATAGAGACCGGACAGAGATATGATATGTGTATTGGTGGATGTAATAGGTTGTGTCCCGCGGCCAGCGGGGCATAGCTTGGTTACACTATTTCATTGTCCGTGTTGGTTAAGGACCGTTCGTTGCTGTGAATTCTAGTCAGGTCACAGACTTAATATCCTGAGTACATACTTGTTTATAGGAGTGGAAAGGTTCGTTGCTCTCTTATCGTGGGTTCCGGCTCTTTCTGGACCGACTGATTGGAGGCGGGGATGGTGGAGGTCTAAGCACCACACTGAGTCTAGGACTCAGGAGTGAGGGCTTGGAGTCCAAGTTTGAATGGGGACCTGGACCCCTTGACAGGAGAGTGGTGGGTTGATCTTGCTTGTGCCTGGGATACAAGCGGGGCGTGTGTATCGGGGTACCCAGCTGGGATACATTGGTTCATGAATCGCTGTGTGATACGGTATGACTTGTCTATGATCTAGTACCATAGTAAGAACTGAAAGATGAAAGATGGTGAAATGGATCTGATTGCTCAACTCTTGCTTGAAAGTAGAACATGTGCTTACATAGAATGGTTAGCTAATGAACTAATCATGACTGCTAATAAAAACAAACATGAGGATTTGCTACTAGTAATGCTTTTCGCATAAAGGAAACCTAGCAAATCATAAAGCTTATCATATCCTTTGGAGTCAGAAAATTATTCTCACTAGTCGGGTAAGTCTTGCGAGTATATTGTGTACTCTGGGTTTATTTACCCCTGTTGCAGGTGCAGCTTGAGGAGTGACTGTTGTGTGGAGGATTCTTCTGGTGGGCACAAACGGATCCTTGTATTTTATCGTTAGATGTTTATTTCAATTCCGCTGTTTAAATTCCGTAGTCTGAACTTGGTGTTATAATAATGTATTTTCAAGAACTCTTGTTGTATGAAATGGACTCAGTATTGTAAGCTCGTACTCATTATTGGATCCTGAATAAAAAAACGTGGATTGTTCGAGTTCTTCCTAGGGTGTGTTCGACGGAACCGTTTGATGTAGCTAGCTTTCGAGGTGTCTAGTGTCTAGTGAAAGACAGACGCCTCCGGAAACATGCTATATCGGACGGTTCTACCACATATACATACGTGCCACAATCTCAAACTAATAACGCTAATTTTTCTGAGATAACCTTCGAATCTTAAAACATTAAGTTTTTTTAGATGAAGGGATTAAGTTTTTTTTAGTGGAAGGCGAAGGGATTACTAGTTGGTAGTGGCGGAGATATTGGACACGTACAAATCTGGGCTGAGATCACGACTGACGGGCCCACAGCCTAGGTACCCTCCTCGTACAGCGTAGGCCCACCACAGACAAAAGGGGGCGAATGCGACGTGGGATCGCCACTCTTATCCTTTCTCTTTTTTTTCCCATGTAAAGAAACCACATTTTGCATCTTGCATTTTGATTATTATGGCAAAAGCGACGGGCCGATGAGATTGAGTAAACATAGCGACGTGGACGTACAGAGGCTGGATGGGGTCGGAGGAAAGAAGAAATCGGAAAATGCATGACGCTGCATGCCTTTGCCTTTGCCAGCTTTTTTCTTGTTTGCCATGCCCTTCAGTTATTTTGTTCCTGGTGGTTTACCTACCAGTACCACACCAGGCACCAGCGCAGCAGCAGCAAACTAGCTAAACGCGTGTAAATAAATGTGTAAAGCACCTCGGCCATGCTATAGCCTTATTTCGACTTTCAACTCCTGCCACGTTATGCGTTGAAAATCAGAAATTCGGTCGACCATCAAACGTCCACTCACTCGTGCGAAATTTATTTTCAAAAGGCATTAAATTTATTTAGGTGATCCCATGCATCCATATGTCCTCCTCGCTAGAACCTTGTTTTCTTTACACCTTATTGCCCACAACAAATTTAAACATGTACTTAGGCTGCCGTCGTCTGTCTTGTCTAATTGTCTCACCTTGCTGCCCTAGATTTAGGCTGTCGGCGACATATTTTCAAGGATGTAATAAACAAATAAGCCGTTAACGTCGGCGACATAGTCTTGTTTGGTCACACCCACATCAAAATATATGAAAAAACAATGATTATAGTCAATTTCCATCATATATGGATGTTTTTTTTTACAACCACGAGACAAGCACACTCTCCTCGCCCTTAGAAAGTTATTCTAGTTCATCTGAAATCAAACTATCGAGAAACTCACGCCACAAGGTGTATGCATGCATTCCTTTTCGCTCCCACATGATCGGCAAGGCCTTCCTTCGTCGTCGTTTCGTGGCAAAAGAAGTTGGCACTTTCTGTATCAAGCTTGTGATGCTGAGAAACAATGAATCAACACGGATTGGTACCCAAATTTTCATGTCGCATTACCAGCGCATTATTTATATTATTAATAACCTTATACAAGTAGTACGTACACTAGTACTACTATATAAGTACGGAGTATATGGTATGCATATCAGTACAGCAGCCAGCCAAATTAAATTAGTTTAATTACTCGGTCATCAAGCTAAAATATATTCAACCACATCTCTAAATAAAAATGGCTGGGCAGGAGGATAGTACAATGTCCTTCTCTTCTTTTTCATTTATTGAACTAATCCTTGTTCGATAATCGATATAACGGCTCCAGTTGTCGTCACTCAAATCAAATAATTTAAACTAATGCTAATATAACCACCCAATGCAACCCATCTCCAACTGATGTCAGGTTCAACGTCCACGAGGCACTGAAATAATGAACCAAACAAAACAAAGAGAGGGGGCGAAATGGCAACGCAAGCACATGGAGAGATTCCATTTATCTCGGAGTCACTTCTCACTCAGTTGAGGCAATCAAAAAAGAAAAAAGAAAAAGAAAGGAACAATGCAATGTGCATGCAAAAGTTGCAAGGACTCCACTTTGGGCGTCAACTCAAAATCGTTTGTGGCAGCAACCACGATCGTGCTGTGCTCTTCATTATTTTTCACCGACGGAAATGGATGGATCTGTCATGTGCTGCCTTTTTCCATCGTGCTGACTGCTTACTTTTCCTTCCTTTTTTTACGCGCTTCGTGTGGACTTTGCATGCAGTGCATAGAGCTGCAGCTGCAGGCCAGCCGTGTAGAGCACGAATTTTGTCTAGAGTAGTAAATTTGTTATAGGGGTTTGTTTGGTTTTGCTCGGGTTCCGCCGAATTTTGAGCACCCCAAACAAAAGAGTGGAAACTGTCTTTCCCTTGTGAAGCACAAACTAAGAGTCTCTTTGACAGAGTTTTTAAATGGTTTTAGCTTCATTTTTTTTCTTGACTTAAAGCGAGGTCACGCCAAACAGCTCAACGTGAAATATGATCGAACAGGAGAATGCCCCGAAGTTGTTTTGTCATGTATAGGAGTGAAGGCAGTCTAATGTGGCTTCTCTAGGTTTATCACCTTTTTATAGGCTTGTGGGGGTGTTCATCACCTTTTTATAGGCTTGTGGGGGTGAAGCTGTGTTTTTTGCTTCTTATGCCAAAGAGACTTTAAAAATGTGGCTTCAACATGCTCCTTCTTAGTTCTTGTTGTTTTAAGAAGAGTCTGTCTATATAGAAATCGAGTGTTCCTCCCCTCTCCCACATTCGAATCCTTCCCCACACACCCGCCTCCTCGTGCCCGCCCTCCCACCCTCGCCAAGCTCTCCGGCGGTGGCCATGGCGGATCGGGCAGGCCTCCTCCTCCTCCTCGCGGATCCGGCCATCCGCGCCCCTCCTTCGTTGCTCCCTCCCTCGCCGTCGAGCACCCCGCCCTTCTCCTTCTTGTCGCCCCTACCGCGGGCGCTAGGGTTCGCTGAAGCTCTGGCGAACCCTAGTGCTCGCGGCGCAGCCGCCTCCTTCCCCTCCCCCCACCGCCACCATCTCTCCAACTCCGGCGAGCCTCCGCCGCCCCGACCTGGCCTGGCCGCCGCTACCACCGCCAGCTCCCCTAAACCGCCCGACCACCATCCCCACCGCTTGGCCTACCTACCTCCCCTCGGCCGGGCCCTTATATACCCGTCGGAGTTGGAGAAGGAAGAGGGGGAGAGCTCGCCGAAACCCTAGCCGCCGCGGCGGAGCTGGGGAAGAAGACCATGGGCGCGGGAGTGGGGGAGGAAGAAGAAGTCAGGAGCGGCACGAAGAGATCCGGCCGTCCACGCCCCTACTCCGCGCTCAGATCCAGCGGCTGCAAAATCGCGTGTGAAATCCAGGTAAAACACTCGGTTGTTGTTTAGTTCCTGTTTAAGAATGAGAGTGGATATAAATTTGGCAGAAATTACAAGATCATTACTAGAAAAACCACTTTTGCTAAATTTTTTTAGACAGCATAAAGTAGAGGAGTTAGAGCTAGTGCTATGTTTAGTAAGAGTCAATAGTCCTATTTTAATAGGCCCAGGGTGCTGTGCTGCTAGGCTGTCAAATTATGCCAAAATTAAACCACGGCGTTTCTGTTTCTCTCCCGTCTCCATGGCTTTTGAATTTGATGACCCCTCTTCATTGCGGCGACTCTGTTTCTGCAAGGGGATGGGGACTGCCATTGCCATGCCAGCTGGTGATCAAGGAGACCAGGACGCCTTGGCGTTGCGGTGATCCATGCCATGGCTCATGGCCTGTAGACTGTCGTCTCCGTCGAATTCCCCGCTTGCATGCCATGCCCGCCGCATACGCGTGCGAGCTCCTTCTCCTCCCGTCCCGTCCCGTTCCGTTTTGTGCATGACGGTGTGTTGTCAGCTCATACAATCTCTCCCTTCTATGTACCAAATATGCAGTGTAAATCTAAAGGTAAGTGTAGATATGCAAACATTTTAAATAGTATACTTTCGTCGTTTCAAGAAGTTTGAAATGACATCCAAATAATCTGCAAAAGTTGATATTCAAAATCTAGAAAAAAAAACTATGCAAAAATTGTTGCTGCCGAATAAACCAACTTTAAGATGGGATACGATGCTCGATAAGGCATGAGATTCAGTTTTAGTCTATCCTTAATATAGAAATCAAAAGGTTAAAATAATATTTCATTTATACTCATGACTCAAGTTGGCTAATTTTGTAAAAAAAATATGCGCGGCGTGCTCAATTAGGGGAATTTTTTTAATTAGATCGAGCTACTTTGAAATCAAATGGTGTTTTTCGCGGTTAACAAAACTGCAGTGCATGTGAACTGGAAGTCAAATTTACTGAGTATTTGACTTCTACTCTCTCTGTCTCATTGAAAGTGTCGTTTTTTACTTTTAGACTTCTTGTTTGACCTTTCGTCTTATTTAATTTTTTTATATAAATATTATTTATTTTGTTATAACTTATTTTATCATTAGAGATACTTTAATAATAATTTATTTATTTTATTATTTATATAAAAAATTAAATAAGACGAACGATCAAATAAGAAGTCTAAAAATAAAAAACAACACTTTCAATGGATGGAGGGAGTAGTGCGCTTGCACCTAGATTTTGTTATTTTTATATGATTTTTTTTTCTATATTGAGTTTGAATCTTAACTTTTTGCGACCAAGTATATATGTATTGATGCACTATGGATATGCACCGTTTCAAAAACTTTCAAAATACAGATGTATGTTTTGTTGAGAAAGTTTGTATATTCGCACTACATATTTTGCCAAGTATATATAATTACGCTGTTATGCATATAGGAGAAATTTCCCAACCAAGGTGTAGTGCGATGTGGCTCTCATAAAGTAAGGACCTATGGACAGAGGTACTAGGTGGCACGTTGGATAGACCACTCTAGGATTTATATATGGTCAATGGGTTAGAACTATAGTGATTGTGCTGTCTAATATATTATTGCGAATTGCATACACTCGGCTATACCTTGTCACTTGGCTCAGTAGACCTACGGCTACACCACTAGAACCACGTGCTACCTTGTGCTATGAGCTTTATGTATAACCTCCAGCATTATAAAATATTCCACCCTTACCAAAATAAGTGTTGCTATGGTACTAAGTTTATTAAGTTTCACTAAGTTTACATAAAATATAAACAACATTTGTATAGTTCATTATGAAAAAACGATTCAACGATCTATTTAATGATACTAATAATAGACTACAAAAATTAATATTTTCTTCTAAATATTTAGTCAAAGTTAAACGTTCCACTCCTCGGGAAGCGAGACCGACACTTGTTTTGGAATGGAGGGAGTAAATATGTTATACGCATCATGGTTTTGGTAGGGTATATAATATTTTTCACAATTATTCCTAAAAAAGCATGCCATAAGTAGCTTCTTGAAAAAAATACCGTGAAACCGCTACAATTTTAAAGGATGTGGTGAATGGATTTCAATATTTATGATCACCCTGTTCACTTGTTGGTTTCATCCAGACTTATTCAACCAGCCAACAGTGTTTTCTCTCACAACAAACTAACACCAGCCAACCCAAACCAACTCAGAAACCAACCAGCGAACACGCCGAATATATCTAGTATTTCCCATATTATGATTGTCTATGTATATACGTGAGCGTTGTGTACTGTGATTTGAAAAAGTAAGTGAAAACTATGGCAAAAGGAGCATGTTATGGTCCAATTTAACTCCAATTTTATTACGGAGTATAATTGTATGTAAATGTAATGTAATGCAATCACAAAGGTTAAGATACGAAATCAGAGGAAAGAAGAGGGCGAAATAGCAAAAAGAGAAGAAATCGAAACCGAAGGCAAAAGGCACAACTACTCGTTCCATTCTCGTCTCCGCCTCCTCCGCCTGCGCCTCCGTCTCATCACGCCCCGCCTTCCGCCTTCCACGCCGCCTCTCTCCACGCGCTTTCCCAATCCCGGCGCCGCTTTCCATCACCGCCTCACCGCGCGCCGCCATACTTTCCCCCCGTCCCCGAGTCGGAGACGCGCGCAGCGCGCCCTGCCGCCGTCCGTACCCTGTATATAATGGACGCCGACGAGCGACCGGAGCCCGCCGTATCCGTACGCCTCCACCGCCTCCGGAGCTAGGATTTCGCCCTCCCGCGCGGCAATGGGCTGCACGACCTCCCACGACGCCTTCGCCGCCGCGGTCACCTCCTCCAGCTCCCGGGCCAGGGCGCGCCGCGCGTCCGCGTCCGGAGGAGACCCCGCTGCGCTGTGCCGCGAGCGCGTGGCGCTCATCCGCGCCGCGGCCGACCGCCGGTACGCGCTCACCGCGGCGCACGCCGCCTACTTCCGCTCGCTCGCCGCCGTCGGCGACGCGCTCCGGCGCTTCGCGGCGTCCGCGCTCGCGCCCGCCACGCCCGAGTCCTCCTCGCCGGTGCTCACGCTCCCGCCTTCCCCCGCCAAGCCGGCCACCGCGTCCGCCAGCGTCCCGCCGTCGCCGTCGTCCTCGTCGTCCACCGTCTCGCCGCTCTCGCACTCCCTCTCCGACGACGACCTCCATCTCCATGACCTTGACGACACCAGACACGGAGGCGGCGGTGGCGGGAGCGAGGAGGCGTCGACGTCGGCGTCGACGAGGTACCACCACCACTTCATGAGGAGATCGTCCACTGTGCCCACCGTGGTGTACGAGGACCCCGACGCCCAGACCCAGTACACCACAGCCGAGGCCAGCTACGGATACGCCTACGGCGACGGGTACGGCCACAGCTACGGGCCTGCGTACCCGTACGGGCCCTACGGCGAGGTAATTGCGGGAGAGACCCCGGAGGCGGCGCCGAGGCATCCTGGGCCGCCGCCTTCGCCCCCGACCGCGGAGGCCTCGCCGTGGGAATTCTTGGACCCGTTCGCACAGTACGACCAGTTCATGGAAGACTACGCTGCCGGGAATCTGCCAACCAACAGCCCCAACTACGCCGAGCTGAGGAGGATGGAGGGGATCCCGGAGCTTGAGGACGAGGCCGAGTTAGAGAGGAAGGCGGAGAAATCCAAGCCATCGACTTCCGGGGTTTCTGATCAGGACATCAAGGGGAAGGGACCAATTCAAGACAATGCCGCTTCGAACGACGATTTTTTTGGTGACAGCAAGCTGCAGAAGAATGCTACCTCAAAGGGCGATTCTCCTGGGGGCAAGCTGCACAGGGATGACACTTCAATCAGCGATTCTTCTGGTGGCAAGCTGCAGAGGAAGGGATCAGAACCACCTCCTGATGGCAAGTTACAGAGGAAGGGATCGGAGCCGGCTGCTGATGCCGAAGGCGAGGGAGGGAAACCAGTGTCTAGAAATGATTCCGTGCCAAGCAATGCCAGCTCGAAAAGCAAAGAAGAGAGGAAGAAGAACACGGTAAGCCTAAAGGGCACAGTTAGCAGTGACATTGATGGCAGCAGCACCAGTGGAAAGAAGAAAGGTGTGGCCTTCGAAGCAGAGCAATCCATCAGAGCAGCAGAAGGAGGTGGGGAGAGCCATGGCAAGTCAATCCAGTCGGTGGTGGGCAGCGAGCCATTCTCGCCATTGCATCATGGGACGAGGGATGTCAGAGAGGCGATTGGTGAGGTCAAGGAGCTATTCGATGAGGCGGCAAACTGCAGCACAGATGTCTCAAGGCTGCTGGAGGTGGGGAAAATGCCTCCCCGCGACACCCCAAGAGTTCTTAGATGTGGGTAATGCATTGCTTAATGAGTGCAACCATGCTTGAAATTGATTTTAGCTTTGTTGCTTCTGTTATATGTGCTAGTGCAATAATGTAAAACTATTCATTTCCATCTTTTGCAGATATCTCTTCCAGAGTGATAGATCCGCTAGGCCTTACTGTGCCGACATCGTCTTGCCTCCCGAAATCACGTGGCATGAAGTCAAGAGCATCAAGCAGCAAGGCAAGCACTTCAGCTTCGTCAGGTGCTGGCCGTAGCAATGGTATTGGCCACCTCTCATCAACTCTAGAGAAGCTGTGGTTCTGGGAAAAGAAGCTCTATCAGGAAATTAAGGTACACACTTGTCCTCTCAGCGACAAATTTATAATTGAAGTAGTTGTGTTAGTGTATAGGACAAGAAAATGTAGGCGCTATTTCATATTTTGTCTGATTTATTGCCAAATATCTGTTGAACATCGTTAGGTGGTTGTTCTAGGATGAAGAGAAGCTACGGATGAAGTACGAGAAGTATTACGGAAGGCTCAAATCCATGGATGAACGAGGTGCTGAATCAAGTACAATTCACTCCGTCCAGTTATCTGTAAGACATCTTAAGTCCAAGATCAGCATCAACATGAGTACAGCTAAAGCCTTTTCGTTAAAGATACAGCAGATTCGAGATGAAGAGCTTTACCCTCAACTGGTTGATCTCATCAAAAGGTATGAATATACTCCATTAGATTGTCTCTGTCTTCAAGATTGAATTTATCTGATCGATATGATTTATTACAGGTTCAGAAGGTTGTGGAAAGCTGTTCTGGAATGCCACGAGAAGCAGCTATTAGCCATACAAGACAGTAGAATTCATCGGCTCAAGGCGATGACTGTAAGCCAATCTGGTGCGGAGGCCTCACGGGATTTGGAACGGGAGCTCACAAAATGGTACCGTTGCTTCAACAAGTGGGTGAGCTCGCAAAGGTCATGCGCTGAGGCGCTGAATGAATGGTTGAAGAAATGGCTCCCTGAGGTGCAGGAGGAAGTTACAGCAGATGGGGCCCCTCCTTTCTCCCCAGGCAGGATTGAAGCACCACCTGTATTCATCATCTCAAATGATTGGTTCCAAGCAATCGAGATGGTCTCCAAGAATGATGTGCTGAGAGCAATCGACCAGTTCTCTAAAGTCGTGCATGAATTCAAGAAGAGCCAAGAAGATGAGCAGCGACAGAAGCGGAAAGCCTATCACGCTTCCAAAGATTACAACAGAAAGTGTAAGGATTTGGAGATCGAACTTGGTCTGAGTACCATGGAGAATCCTCGCTACAGCCATGACAACCGTGTAATGGACTTGGAAAAGTTGAGGAAAAGAAGAGACGTGGAGAGCACTAGGCATGACAAAACCCTGAGTCATGCTCACGTCGCAGCTTCAGCTACTCTGCCTATTGGTTTGGTCCCTGTGCTGCAACAGATCACCAGCTTCTTTCAGAGAAATCAACGGGTCTACATGGAAATCAGAATCCAAGGCGCCTGATGACACATTTGATTTATAGTTAGTAGTACTGCATTCTTTTGTGTATATATATAGAACTACAGATATATCAGATGGGGTTTAGGCTTTTTGGCTCACACCACTCTTATAGAATGTTAGAGTTTTACATAAGTAGCTACTAATTCATGGTAGGTATAGGAGGACTACTAATGATGTATTATTCATCTACTTAGACCTAGTGATTTGTCCATTTGAGGTGTCCAGCACTTCTTTGACGTCAAAATTAATGCTTACAGCCGCACTCGCCAATCTTGTTCTAATTTCTAAGAAAGATGCACATATGGGGGAAAATAACCCATGAATGAAGAGCAGTCATATCCACGCCACACATGCATTTGCACCTCTTGTACATTTCTTGCCGCAGGCGTCCATAATTTCTCTTTGAAGAGTATACCTCACTGAACTTGCTGCTCCCAGCTCGGTTGCCTGAACTAGCCACTTCCACTGAAGGGTCATCTCTCAGCTGGTCTTGCTTATGCCCTGTGGTTCTCCATTTGCGGCTGTACCTACAAATGCGGTTCAATGTAATTTGAATGAAATGAGACCACAAAACTGGCATCCCAATTTGCATTCTTGCAAACATGGAATAAGATGTCGCCGGAGTTCTGCCAGGTGCCCAGGTCCATGTTTTCTTCTATGACCAAGCGGCAGTTTTGGGCTCATGCTTGACTGCTTGTACATCAGATAAAGTTACTGACAAGATGTGGCCGAGTAGTCCAAATTTGTAGCGACTATAACGTTATCGCGCCACATGCATCGGCGCGGCAACATCTTCCACATTAGATGGCGTTTTCGACGGGAAAACGCTGTCGCGCCACCAGAAGTGACGTGACAAGACAAACTTTGAAAAATCATAACTCTTTGATACGATGTCGGATGAAGATGAAATTTATATGAAAATTGTAGCTCTCGATGAGATGTACAACTTTGCAGTTTTGAGTTTTTCATTTAAGAATGTTAAGATGCTCAAAAAAATAATATAAAATTTCAGAAGCATATTAACCGCGTACTAGTGCTTGTCGCATTAGAAAAATAATATCGTTTTTGTATGGTGTCAAATAAAGATACATTTTATATCAAAGTTGTAGCCCTTATTGAAAACAATATTATTTTTCTAATGCGACAAACAATATTACGCGATTATTATGCTACTGAAATTTTATATTGTTTTTTGAGCATCTTATAGACTCCAAATGTTAAAACTCAAAACTATAAAGTTGTAGATCTCATTGAGAGTTATAACTTTGATGTAAAAAGTATTTTCATTTGACACCACACAGAAAAAAAAATATTATTATTTGTCTAATGCGACAAGCACCGGTACGCGGTTATTATGCTCCTGAAATTTTATATTATTTTTTGAGTATCTGAACATTGTTAAATAAAAAACTCAAAACTACAAAGTTGTAGTTCTCATCGATTGTTATAATTCTTATATAAATTTCATCTTCATCCAACGTCGTATCAAAGAGTTATGATTTTTCAAAGATTCGATCTCATCATGACACTCCCGGTGGCGCGACAGAATAATACTGTCACGTGGCGTGACAACGTTTTCCACGTTCGAAACGTCGTCTGACATGGCGGATGTTGTCGTGCCAATGCATGTGGCGCGGCAACGTTATTTGGTCACGCAAGCGGCGCTCGCGCGACCAAAAAGGGTTATATCAGCAAAAAAAAATTTAGAAGCGGTTATTATTAAAATATTAAATAAAAAAGGATTAAAAATAAAAAAGTCCCTAGAACTGACCGCAAGAGGAGCAGAGGAGAGCAACTGAGATGGGCATCGAGGAATTATTCAGAGACACAACTCTGTCTCACTCCTCTAGCATCTCTGCTTCCTCTACCTCAAGCTACCGTACCCATCTGTGTTTCTGGAACCTTCTAGAGATTGCTCTGTATTCGATTCCCTTCTCTTCTGCCACCTCCGAGAGTGTAGCATCTCTCACAGATTTGTATTCTGAATTCAGTAGACTATCTGTGTTGTTGCAATTGGATCGTGGAGGGAGAGTGTACGCTACCAGTCTCCTCCCTTTGTAAAATAAAACTTCTCTCATGGAAGGAGTTGGAGCTTGCTATACTATACATGCCATGTGTCACGTAAAGGAGAGAGGTCTCTCTCGGCTCGGATTTGGGAGAGACCGGGGTCTTTCCAACCGTCGTCGTAAAAGAACTAGTAGTAAGCCATATATATACAGAAAAAAAAGAAAAATAGGCCTCTTCCGTCTCGTGGAAGGATCAAGCGTCGCGCGCTTGAAGTCGGAGGAGGTCTGGCGGCGATAGTGCTACCGTTGCCGCGCCCTCCCCTTCCCTCTCAACGGACGGCCTGACAACAGGTACAAACACCATCCTTCTCCCTCCCTCTCCCCTTTGATTTTCCTGCGACAGCGGACTCCTGAAACCCTGATCATCCAAGTCTTACCCAATTACATACTACATACATACTGACATACCAAAAACGAGGAGGGAAAATCTGAAGCACTGAACTCAAGACTTAGCTAGGCATCCCTGATATGGCTTCAGAAATCATAAGCTCTCCTATATAAACGACGTACCTAGAGCAGAGAGTTCCCACTATGTGCGGGGTCTGGAGAAGGGTGTCAGTGACAAGTCATACCTTCGCTTGTGCAATACGAGGAGATCGTGACTCGAACCCAGGACCTTTCGGTCACAGAGTATACCGCTTGCACCGCTTTATTTTAGTTTTTTTTAAAAAAAAGAAAAGAAAAGCATGGATGGTGTATGTGTTGTAGCAATCTAGTCATACCTTGAAATGCATTGTAGCCAATTCACAGCAAAAGATTGCTCGTAGGTAGGGATGAAAACGGTACGGATATTTTTCGACCATATTCGAAACTGAATTCGTTTAGAGGGGTTGAGATTTATCCGTATCCGAGTCCGGATATCCAACATCCGATACCGTATCCGTATCCGAATACTCAAATCGCATATTTATGATGTCGATATCCAATCGTATCATATCCGACATAATTGACACTATCCGTATTCGAATCCGAATCCGGACAGAAATATGAAAACAAATGTAATATCAGTGATATCCGTCCGTATCCGATCCGTTTTCATCCCTACTCGTAGGTTATCAGTGATATCCGTCCGTATCCGATCCGTTTTCATCCCTACTCGTAGGTTATCTAGAGAGGCGTGTCCATTCCTCTGTTGCAAACCTGTAGCCCTTAAATGCAGTGCCCTGTTGAGCAGGCGCTGCCTGACGCTAATATCATACCAACTATAAGCAGGGAAGTGATAAAATGCAGTGGCTTACTTGATAAAAAAAAATAGTTTCAAAAAAATTCAGGAAATTGTAAAGGGAAATGAGCTGCTAGCTTAACAGCATGTTACACAGAGCAGCTGCGGCTAAATGAACACTGAAAACTCCGCTTATCTTGGTATTACTACCACATTACTGACTAACAAGTGACTAGCCTGCTATCATGCATTTGTGAATGGTGTCCTTTTTAACCAGAGAAGTCGAAATTGTCAGTTGGGCCTTGTTTAGATGCCATCCAAATTTCAAGTTTTTTCACTCTCTCTTTATCACATCAATTTTTAGCCGTTTGCATAGAGTATTAAATGTAGGTAAAAAAAATAACTAATTACACAGTTTAGTTCGAAATCACGAGATGAATCTTTTGAGCCTAGTTGGTCCACGATTGGACAATATTTATTAAATAAGACGAAAGTGCTACTATTCATCGAGTTAAAATTTTTTCACAATCTAAATGAGGCCTTGGCACAGCAGAGCGGTGCAGATACCGATGTTTAATTTGTTCCCAACACAACCAGAAATGACATCACATTGTTGTTACTGCTGCTAGTTACAGAACTGAGCATACAAAATGTTAGCAGTTATTGAACATACAAAACAAATATTGCTACTTCTAGTTATATTTAGAACTTTGGAAGGTACAGTACAGTCGTAAACTAATATCTATGTGCTAATGTCCTGCTAGAAACATACATCCTGCGCAAAAGTAAGAAGGCCTAAGTAAGCTCATGCCTTTCAGTTGTTCAAGTTTTGAGGGATGGATTTCAATGGCAGAGAACAGAGCTTTACTTCCGGTGGGGAACCCCCTCTAGTCCCGGTTCCCCACCCGGGAGCAAACATTCGGGACTAAAGGGGTCCTTTAGTCCCGGGTCAGGAACCGGGACGGTGGGTAACACCAACCGGAACTAAAGGTGCCTCCTAACATGCCACGATGGCCGGCACCCTTTAGTCCCGTTTAGTAATACGAACCGGGACTAAAGGTTTTTTTTTCATTTTTTTTGTTTTGTTTTCAAAATAGGTTTTCGAAGTCGTATTGTACGCTGCTAATTATACATTTATACGCGCGTATAGTATGTTTCAGTTCAAGCACAATGAACGTATTAAATCACATAATTCAAGCATATATATATATATATATATATATATATATATATATATATATATATATATATATATATATATATATATATATATATATATATATATGCATGCATGCATCATATATATATATTTACATGCATGCATGCATATGTGTATTTTACATTATATTATTTCATGTGCATATATTACAAAAGATTGCATTACAGTTGTTGTGATATAACAAGTTTTCTCTCATCCTCTAGCTTGACTTTCATGGCACTGTTGGGTCGAAGTAGAACTCGCCCTTGGAATCGATGACCTGCTCATTAAAAAAATCCGGCTATAGACTCTTGAATTGCTTTGATTTGGTCTTGCCGTATGACCTTTTCTTCCAACCATCGAGCCTACAGGTTTGAATTAAAGAAAAATAAATTAATATATGTACATACATACATATATATATATATAAAGACATAGTAACACAATCAATAATAATAATTAAATGAATATATAGTGTATTTTTAACGTACTTTGAGTTTCTCTGTAGGAGTTCTTTGGTAGACCACCTTGATAAACTTATAAACATAGTAACCACAGTAGTTGTTCCCATGTCCCTGCCTCAGACACCACTTTACGAGAAAAAGATTTGTCATCCAATCTGGTGATCCGGTGAAAGCTATATGTTTAATTAATAAAGATGATGCGATTTAGGGGACTTACTTTCAAAGGGATTACATTCAGTGGTGCTTTGTATTTTCCATGTGTTGCTTCTCAATAAAGGTTTTCCAAACACTGCCCAATAAAAAAATTGTCACGTCATCAGATATAGTTAATCATCATGTTTGTGTGTATATATAGTTGCTAGAGATATCGAAATTACCTCTAGATAATATCTATCATATCTTGGTAGTTTTGTTGTGGTTTTCTCATCGAGTCATAGATTATCAAGTGACTTTTCACTAGATTGATGTCCATCAATATCCAGTGATTGCTGCATGTGTTTATAGGATATAACGCATAACACTCATTAATTAACTAGAATCAACATATGAGCCATTAAGGATGATCGACATTATTAACACTCACTTGAAGTTGTAGGGAAAGAGTATATCCTTCTTGTGGCGTTGGTTCACTAAGAAGTTTATGAGGTTACTCTCTGACTCAGACTTTTAACTAGTCTTTGGAGTAACTGGGTCTTTGAATACTATATGGGGATCAACAAAACCAATTTCATTGTAGCCTTTATTTCTGAGCTCTGTCATTGTAAATCTGCATATATATAGTACTTGTTAGGATAATTTATATGCATATACACACATATGATGAGTTTAATAATAGATCGAAAGAATTATTACTTACAGGCAATAGCAGCTAATGATAACTTTATCTAGAGAGGTCAGGTGGCATAGTTGATGAAATTCTGCAAAGTCAACATACATAACATCATCGCCACGGAACCAATGTTCGTCTCTAATTCTGACACCAACGCAGAAGTCTCCACCGGTAGACGCCTGCATGTATCACTTGTTTAGCAGGTACATTTGCGTCCCCAGATCAGATATGGCTTGAGGGTTGTATAGACTCTGGCCTAGTATAAATTTTTTCTTTCAAATATCAACCTCCGCCGCACTCTCAATATTTCTATCACCAAACATCTGGTAAAGGTCGAGACCAGTCTCATCAATAAATTCACCAAGGTGATCCAAATCGACATCCAGAGGTATGTTTGCCTGATGCATTAATCCTAAATTCGAACCATATTCATTACCAACAACTAGCGGGGGACTGATTGGTGCGATTGTTATCTAAGTTGTGCAACTCCTTTCCCTACCCGCTTCTTTTTCTGTGCCGCCTCAATTGACTTGGTGAGAGTGCGGTCATAGTCCGTTAATGTTGATTTGGACGGCTTACGAGATTCCCGCTGTTGTTGCTGGTAAGAAGCCACCTTTTTTCTTAGAATATCTAGAGCTACAAAGAAGTACGGTTTCTCTGGGTTTCTCCTTGATTCTTGATTCTTTTTAAGTTTGTCATAGAATCTGAACATATCTTTTTTATATGCATCAGTTCCTTCTTCCTTCTCTTCAGATATTATTTTGGGAATAGCCCTTGGTTTCACGGTGGCTTTCTTTGCCGGCGGGGACTGGTTCTTCGTTTGCGGGGCTGGCCTCTTGCTAGTACTTGGCTTCTTGGTAGGCGGGGGCGGGGGAGGCGTTGGAGACCTCCTTGGAGGTGGTGGCAACGGCGTTGGAGACCTCCTTGGAGGTGGCGGCTGCGGCATTGGAGACCTCCTTGGAGATGATGTGGATGCAGCCTCGCCTTCCAACACATTGTCATCGTACAGAGCACTATGATGATCTGGCGATTGAACAATTGGATTTAGGTTGGGGGAGGATCTGCTACAAAAAAAGGAGTGACAAATTATTATGAGCAGATTGTTAATTATTTAAGCCAATATAAATTAATGATGTAGTGTTTTCATCCACACCTATGGTGAGGTAGTTCAGGAGGAGGTGGAGGCGACATCCCAGGAATGATGATGTAGCGCTTGTGCCATAGAATGAATGTCTTCTCTGCTTCTCCGAGAGTCTTCTCGCTATCATCTCCAGGAATGTCAAGAGGCAAATCACTAAAACCTTTTTCAGCTTTATCTACCGAGATGGTAGCATATCCTTCTTGGATTATATTCCCATGAATCCTTGGTGCCTTAGTTCGGTCAATAGGATTAACAAGACCGATAGCCACCTTGATTGTGGAATTCCCCTTTGAAATGTGTAGCTCACACGATGTACAAAGCTCAGTGACGTCATCCACAGGGAAGCGCAGTCCTGTGTCCGCTTAATTTGGTATCTCTGTGGAAGCGCAGCTACTTTTCAACTGAATAGATTAGCTAATGTTGATTCCTGGCTCTGATGTCTGCTTGCTTGCACTCACTGCTATTTGCACTTGCCTTCTGATTTCCTCCTGCATTCTCGCTTCAAGGTTTTTTCCCGCTCCTGTGCTTCACGCACCGCTTCCTCCAACCTCTGGAGCCGTTGTGCCTCTTCTTCCTTCTTTCTCTGATGGCTTCTATAGGAAGGTCTGTCCTGAGGGAATCCATACTCCCATGAGACACTTCCTTTGCCTCTAGTTCGGCCACCGTGTTCAATAGTCCCGATGACATATGTCAGTTCATCTTTCTCTCTGTTGGGCCTAAACGCACCACTAGCAGTAGCTCTCTGAGCATAAAACAATCTTTCTGCTGCTTCTTGCAGTCTTGCGCCATAAACGCACTTCCCTGTCTCCTGGTCCAGTGTTCCCCTATGAGCGAAAAACCAATTCTTTACACGCTCTTCCCACTCGAGTGATTCTAGTGTGATACCCTTGGCAAGAAGGTCTGCTTTCATTTTGTTCCACTTCTTAAAGGCAGTCGGGTAGCCACCTGATCCTAAGTTATGGTGGTATGTCTTCTGTTGGGCATTACGTTGGTTCTTTATCACCCGACTCACACCCTCTTCTGACGTCTTGTACTATACAAACTCATCCCAATAGGGCCTCTGTTTTGAGATCGGGGCCTGGGACAGTAAAATCTGGTGCTATGTTCTTCTTGACATACATCGTGTATAGGTGTTTCTTCCAAGTCTGAAACTAGGTGGCCATCTTCTTCATTGCCTAATCCCTAACTCGCTCCTTCAATTCATCACCATCTATTATATCATCATAACCATGTGTTTGGAGCGTGAAATGTTCCAAGACATCATTCCAAATTAACGTCTTGTCACGATCGGAGACAAAACTGATATGAGGAGCATTGGTCTTCTTCTTCCATTCGCGGATACTGATCGAGAGCCGGTCCCGTACAAGGTAACCATAGTGGTGCACAAATTTCATTTTATTTGGCCTCTCCAGTTCGCCTGTATCCACATTGAACTCCGAGATGATGAAGCGGCCCTCCAATGGCTTTTTGGGACCTTGAACATTTTTACTCTTCGTTGTAGTTGTTGATGTCGATCTAGAGGGCTACAAAACATAAACATTATTTTTAATGTCATGAGCACACATAAGACATATGATAATATATATAGCTAATAATAAAAAATATATACTTGGCCAATATGTTGTTGCTCATTTTGTTCAAGAGCTAAGTACTGACTCCCGTCATCTGCATCCTCTTGCATGTTATTTTTAGCACCATCATCGCTGGCAACTTGAGTGCCAGTGTTGATCAAATTCATCATCAACTCCTCCTCATCCATGTTTCTCGGGTCGGCCATCTAGCTTCAAAAAACAAAACCAATATATAGTATGTCAAATCTTTGCTTACATACGTAAAATCTATGAACAATATGCATTATTAAATCTTGCCCCTCGGTCACGGACGCAATTCGCCACACTAGGGTGAACTGCGTCGGTACTAGGGCGAATTAGGGCTATACATAAACGGTCAAGGGTGAATTGCGTCGGTGACTGGGGCGAACCACGTCGGTGACATCAACAACGTGGTTCGCCCTAGTCACCGACGTAATTTGCCCTGGTGTGATTGTTTAGCGTTAACGATAACGATAATACAAATGTTGATCGACTAGGCCGCGAGAGAGGGTGTTGTGACAAGAGTGGCGGTGCTCCACTCCGCCATATATATGTTTGTACACATGGGTGAATGTGGGCGGCGGTGCTCCACCGTATACATAGAAACGCATGGGCGAACGAGGGCGACGGTGCTCCGCGACATATATATACATGCATATGAATACAAATGACGTATATATACATGTCGGCGCGGTGGCTGGTGTGCTAACGACAACGACGTGAGGCGGGCCGGTGTGCTGACAATGATGACGTGAGGCGGGCCGGGGCAGTGTCGGTGCGTGATGTTGTGATCGTATGTACCATGTGAACCATGTAGTCATTCATCATATATCTTAAACTAAACATAGTCACTTTATTAACTACAATATATCTTATGCCGACACGTAATACGAATGTTGACCGACTAGGCCGCGAGAGAGGGCGGTGTGATGAGAGTGGCGGTGCTCCACTCCACCGTATATATGTTTGTACACATGGGTGAAGAAGGGCGGCGGTGCTCCGCCGTATACATAGAAACGTATAGGTGAACGAGGGCGGCGGTGCTCCGTGATGTATATATACATGCATATGAATACAAATGATGTAGATATACATGTCGGCGCGGTGGCCGGTGTGCTAACGACAACGACATGAGGTGGGCCGGTGTGCTGACGACGACGACGTGAGGCGGGCCGGGGCGGTGTCGTCGGTGCGTGATGTCGTGATGTTGCAAGTTTCAGCTAGCTAAGTTACGTCTACCACTGCTTCGAACAAGACCTCGACATCCACCAGGGCTGTGCCACACTGTCGGAACGCATTGTCCACGACGGCCGAGCCTTAGAGCTCAGCCGGAAGGCATCGCGAGATTCACCACTGTGTGACTTCTGGAGACAACAAGGGCCACTGGAGTAGGTTCTGGGCGTACAGGTACCACATCCACTTGGACGGCAAGGCTGTTGACTTGCACGTGGCGTGCTTCAAGGAAATGATTCGCCACAGCCATGGGATGCCGTTGCCCCAAGACGCCATTGTTGAAACTGACAACCATGGCATGCCCCTCAAGACGACGGCAGCAGCTGATGGCTCCTCCGCTATGGACGACAAGCAGCAAAAGACCCCAACCATGCATGGGCCCTCACTGACGCCGTTTCACCATGCACGATGAAAGCCGAGAGAACTCTCACCTCGGGCGGGCGCGGTGGAGGGCCATAGGCGCGCGCGGTGGACGCCGGGCCGCACGAGGTCATCGACGCGAGGTCGTCGGCGGTGGAGGGCCGCACAAGGCGAGGCGCGGGCTCCGGTGTCACGGGGGCGGGCTAATGCGCAGGGGAAGACGAATCGGCGGCGGCGCGAGGAAGAAGAGAAAGGGCGGCGGTGTTCGACGAGGAAGAAGAGGAGAGGATCGATCTGCGCCTGGCACTGGCGGTTATATACCTGGGAGATTTACTCCCGATGCCAGCCACCAGCCAGGAGTAAAGGTCCTTTACTCCCGGTGCGTATTACCAACCAGGAGTAAAGGTCCCTTTACTCCCGGTGCGTGTTACCAACCGGGAGTAAAGGTATACCTTTACTCCCGGTTGGTAACATGCACTGGGAGTAAAGGGTTTTTTGGCGGGCCACGAAACTGCAGCCCACCTTTACTCCCGGGTGGGCTTCCCACCCGGGAGTAAAGGTGGGCTGCAGTTTCGTTTCCCGTCTGTTTTGAGCAAATTTTTTTAATAGAAATATGCATTTTCTTGTTAAATACATAGTAAATTAAATAAAAGGCATAAAATTATTTTATTAAAAATATGGATTTTCTTTTTCTTTATTGCACATAGGAAAAATCTATAACCTAACTTTTTTTATTTTTTGTTATAATTATAAAACATAATGTAACTAATATTTATTATTTCGTTAATGCAAAAATGTAGTGTTTAATTAAAATTATTAAAACTATTGGTTTTGGACAGGAAATTTGTTTTCATATCATTTTAACGTTAATATTTTAATTTGTCATCACTCAATATCCTAATTTAACTTTTCGAGAGAGAAATCCCACCAAATCAAACATTGATTGAATTTGAAACACGACATAATAAACATCTGAATTCACAATTATTACATAATATCTCAAACACACACTACATTAAATCACTATATCATCAAGTGGGCACAGCAGTGAACTTCTTCTTTATGTATGTCCCTTGGTTATGATCGCGTCGTAACCATGGAGTGTCCTCATCATTAACAAGATGCTAGGGTCTTTGTTCACTTTGAAGGGCGGAATTCGGTCATACTTTTCATAATCTTCTGACATGTCCGACTTATCCTCAATTCCCACGATGACTCTTTTCCCTGAAAGAACTATGTGGCGCTTTGGCTCTTTGGTTGAGTCATTATCGTTTTTCCCTCTTTTTGGTTTGGTAGACATATCATTGACATAGAACACCTGATTCACATCCTTAGTAAGGACGAATGATTCGTCTTTGTACCCAATATTACTAAGGTCTACTGTTGTCATTCCATACTCGTTGTCTACTATTACCCCGCCTCCGGTCACCTTGACCCATTGGCACTTGAACAATGGGATCTTCAAAGTAGGTGCATATTCTAGTTCCCATATTTCATCTATGCGGCCATAATATGTCTGCTTATTCCCATTCGGGTCTGTGGCATCTATGCGGACACCACTATTTTGATTGGTACTCCTTTTATGTTGGGCTACTGTGTAGAATATATTCCCATTTATCTCGTACCCTTTGTATGTTATAATATGCCATGATGGTTGCATAGCCAATAAATACAGTTGCTCATGGATGCTCTCATCACCTTGATATTTTTTTCGCAACCAACCGCCGAAAGTTTCCATATGCTTACACGCAATCCAAGCTTCAATCTTCCCTAGAAACTCGGATCGTAAGAGATCGATGTGTGTCTCAATATACGGATCTACCAAAAAGGAGTTCTGTCGAACTGTGTAGTGCACTTTATTGAAATAATCATCCTCCGTACCAATATATGTTTTCCTCCCTAGTGTCCCCTTTTCGCTTAGTCTCCCCTTATGTCTCGATTCAGGAACACCAATCGAGTCAACATTGGGAATAAAGTCAACACAGAACTCAATGACCTCTTCTGTTCCATAGCCCTTGGCGATGCTTCCTTCTGGGCGAGCACGGTTGTAAACATATTTCTTTAGGACTCCCATGAATCTCTCTAAGGGGAACATGTTGTGTAGGAACACAGGACCAAGAATGAAAATCTCCTTGACTAGGTGAACTAGGAGGTGTGTCATGATATCAAAGAAGGAAGGAGAGAACACCAACTCAAAGCTGACGAGACATTGAACCACATCATTCTATAGTTTAGCTAGATCAGTTGGATCAATTGCCTTCTGAGAAATTGCATTGAGGAATGCACATAGCTTCACGGTGAGTAGACGTACATTTGGAGGTAGAATTCCTCTTAATGCAACTGGAAGTAATTGCGTCATGAGAACATGATAGTCATGGGACTTTAAGTTACAGAATTTCTTCTCTGGCACATTTATAATACCCTTTATATTCGAGGAGAATCTAGATGGTACCTTGATGTTGTTTAAGCATTCAAACATGATTTCCTTCTCTTTGCTTAGAGTATAGATGGCAGGACATAAGTAATGGTGTCCATCATCTGTCTTCTCTGGATACAGGTTGTCTCTTTCTATCAAACAACGCAGGTCCTGTCATGCTTCAAATGTGTCCTTAGGCTTTCCATACACACCCATGAAGCCTAGCAGGTTCACACAAAGATTCTTCATCAGGTGCATCACGTTGATCGAGCTACGGACCTCTAGGACTTGCCAATAGGGTAGGTCCCAAAATATAGACTTCTTCTTCCACATGGGTGCGTGACCGTTAGCGTCGTTCGGAACAGGTTGGCTGCCATGTCCTTTTCTAAAGACGACTTTCACATCATTGACCATATCGAGTACATCCTCACCGGTTCGGTTGCGAGGCTTAGTCAGGTGGTCTACCTTCCCTTTAAAATGCTTGCCTTTCTTTCTTACGGGGTGATTTATAGGAAAAAATCGACGATGGCCAAGGTACACGATCTTTTGACATTTTTTCAAGAATACACCTCTAATATCACCGAAGCAGTGTGTGCATGCATTATATCCCTTGTTTGACTGTCCTGAAAGATTACTTAGAGCAGACCAATCATTGATTGTTATGAACAACAATGCTCGCAGATCAAAGTGTTCCTGTTTGTACTCATCCCACACACGTACACCTTCTTTTTTCCACAAAATGAGAAGTTCGTCAATAAGTGGTCTCAGGTACACATCGATGTCATTGCCAGGTTGCTTTGGGCCTTGGATGAGCACAGGCATCATAATGAACTTTTGCTTCATGCATAACTGTTGATGCAAAAGTGGATCTGCAAACACAAAGGGCTAATACCCGAATCGATATCCAAGGCGTGCCAGTCGATTTGACCTGTTAATCGACAAGGATGAAGATACGAGCACTTTGGTCCTGACAACAGCGATACGCCCGGAAGTCACGGCCAAGAGGTACTCACGCGGAACTCGAGGATCGCCGAAGGTCGCACTGAAGCGATGCAGCTCGACGAATCAATGAGAACTCGTAAAGAGAAAATAATGCAAATTGACGAAGTCGCCGAAAAGTAAGTAGATGCAAATAGGAGTAAAAATTGGTTTTGATATTGATTGATATATCTATTTACATTGCCCCTCACTCCATATTTATACCCTGATCTAAAGAGACACAACTAAACACAACTAGGACACCAAGCCCATATCTAGGGAAACACGTGACTCTTACATGAATCATACTCTAACAAATATAGAAAAGGAAATCAACTCCTATCTATTTCCCTGTCCGCCTTAATTACGATGGAAATCTCACTATCCTTCTTCCCATCGGCATACCCCCTGTTTCATCGGTAATAGTCTTCAAGTCTTCCCTCATCAGCATACTCCTTGTTTCATCGGCAGTAGTCCTCAAATCTCCCTTTATCGGCATACTCCCTGTTTCATCGGCAGTAGTCTTCAAGCCTCCCTTCATCGGCATCACCAGCTATCAGCAACCATCTTTACAAGCTATCTTTCATCTGCTATCAAAGTATACAGTAACTTTCCCCTTGCCGATTAGTCCACTCCGAACATTTTAACACGTGCAAAAAACGGTGTCAACACATACCCCCCCAATTTCGGAGTATAAAACCATTAATGCTCCGAAATTTACTCCAGATAACGCTTGCCTTCGCCCAATTACCGTAACTCATTCTCCAAATCAAAACTTGATCTGTTATCAAATCCAATCAAATCTAATCCTGATTCATGCACTTCAGTAAATATCGCACAATCGCCAACCACTCTTGCCTTGATTATGGTTAAGATACCGAAATAATAACCCATCGGCATGATAATGCTGTCATTTTCAGAATCAAAATATCCTGTACCGATATCTCTTCCAAGTCATGATTACTTGCCATCAACCCATCTGTACAATTCCCTGATTATCGTGTGAACAGTTACCATATCCACCTGAACCACTTCGATCTACATGTGCGTGGTATAGAGATAAGTCCAAAATACCCCTACTCCAAGCGACTTATAAATAGATCCCTCCGGAACCCTCGCCTTCTACCCTCAGACTCCAATCTTTGACATTTTCTCTTTCCGGCGGCGACTCCGACGAACACCTGCGCGACCTCAACCAACAAGAACTCTTCTCCGGCGTTACCTCAAGTCTCCTGCTCGTGCCTTCATCTTCTTCAAGATAATGGCAATCAACTTCGACGTCCCCGCGGTTCGCTCCTCTTCCATTACCTTTACTTTGATTCCCCTAGTTTTTGCAAATCCATACAGTTGGTGATTTTCCTTTCTTGTGTTCTTCCGGATCCTTCAAACTTAGGAACTGCGCAACAAATTAGTTATTCCAACCAACCAGCCGCATGTCCAATGCCTAGGGCCAATGGGCAACCCAGATCCAACCGATCTGATTAATGCAGAAGTTAACAGAATCCCCTTTAGAGCCCAAAATTTCTCTCTGAATTTATGGAAAGACATATTCCGATCTTGGCCCAAAACCACCAAAGGGTGGAAAGATTGGTACTTGAGGGTTAATAGATCGATGCAAGTATACTGGGCAGAACGGAAATTAGACCAATGTATTAGGTTATCTATTGCCGATATGCAGAAGAATGAATTGATGATGATTGCAGCTGCTTACTTCTGGTCAGACACAACAAACACTTTTATGTTTGGACATGGCCCAGCTACTCCCTACACTTGCCGATGTCCACATGCTCACTGGCTTGGATATTTCAACTGCCGATGAAGGCTCCATTTATGGTAGAAAATCTGAATATACGGGTGAATACCTGCAACATCGGTGGTTGGACGGGATACATTCAAGAATACCAGAAGACTGGGACACTTAACCAGAGGGAACATGCCACATTCTTGAATATGTGGTTAGAAAAATTTATTTTCTGTGGTCGATCAGTAGGACCAACCAACGCCTTCCTCCCCGCAGCTGAACTTTTGGCTAATGGCGTAAGGTTTTCTCTTGGCCGATACCTTCTGAGCTCCACTTATCATCTTCTTCATCAAGTGTCTTAGAAACTTCTGCTTGGCGAACCCATCGGCAACCTAGGAGGCCCGTGGTGGTTTATCAATATGTGGCTGAATGCCCATATGCACAAACGCTTGCAATGGGACTTTTTGCCCAACAATTTCCACGAGAAATTGTTGAAGACCATGTGCTTGGGGATGATAAATCGGCAACACGCTCACCCCTTAATTTTGGTGAAGCCATAATTGTCCTTCCCGGAACAGAGGCCAATGAAGACCAGATCGGCAGATTCTTCCAAAACTTCTACAATGGTCTTTCTCGTGATCATAGGGCCTGGGTACCTTATATTGACGAGGACAATAGATTTCCCCTTCTTTTCAACTTTGCCGATGACACCCTAAATCAGGACAAGGAACTCATGATGGCCATCATTACTCCCAGGGCAATTCCAGTGAATACATTTGGTAGTGGGAAAAACACCAACATTTCATATGAATTTTACAACCCATCGGCAGTATCCCGTCAATTGGCTTTTGGGCAACTGCCAATCAAACTTTGCTTCACCGATGTGATCAAACCCAGGGAAACAATCACCTGTGGAACAGATTGGAACAAGGTGGCACAACTCTCCCCCGATGCCGATATCACAGATGTCGATATATCCACCTGGACGCCAGTATCCTTCATCACCAAGTCATACAAGCAATGGTGGCGAGAGTGGAAGGAACAACTGTTTGTAACTTCTGCTCACACATATCGGCACATGATCGACCCTGAATATGCCATCCCTGACGATGCAGTAAGTTTCTTTTAACTCCTTTTTGCTTTTTCCCTACATATATCAGTAACTGACTCTCTCATGATAGGTTAACAACCCAGCACCATCGGTGAGCAAAAGTGGGAAACCCTTCGATCTTCAGCCTATTTCCCCGATATCACTGATCGGCTACAACGCCCCCACCTTAACTGCTTTGACCCACCAGAAGATTCGTACCAAGACCATCACCTCTAAGTCCAGATTAGCTACAGCTAGGGCCACTCGATCGGCTGCTGCTACAACCTTGGTCAAGGCATTCAAGGTAACAACCTTGTTTATTTCTACTTATACCGATTACAAACTGTATTAACATTAATCACCAGGGGGTAAGAGCTGCCACTGGATCGTCATCGGCAATTCCTCCGATATCAAGCACCACTTCTTTTCGACTAAACCTTCAGAGGTATCTTCTTGACTTCTACATTTTTATCCGTTAAATATCATATCCTTACACTTGTTTTGCAGCAACAATTGGGTACATCGGCAAGCGTACCAGATGTCCAAGCTTCACAACCAACAAGTGTCGATGCCCCCCAGCCAATCGTTGCCGATGCCCAAGCAAAGCGCAAAGCTTTAACAGATGACTGAGGCACAGCCAAAACGACAAAGGTCTATGCCAATCCCTACATCTCCCCAATGTCATCGGTCATCATACCTCAAGAGCCAACCATCTGATGAAGTCACAAGGACATCCCATCGGCAAGCTCAGCCGATCCCCTCATACGACATACTCTAGGTTGCTTCCTTCCAGTCAAGCACAGGAAATTGCCTTGAAATAGGTAAACCGATCAACCTAGCTGATTTACAATTATTCATACTTATCCTTAACCGACCTTCATTTTCTTTTTCTCAGGAACAAGACTCCCCAAACAGCCTATTCTCCTTCGCTATTGACATCTCTGATGATGATGGAGAGGAAACAAGTTCTTCCCTTGTACTGGGAACAATATCGGCAGAAACTAAGTCCAGGTTGGAATGCTCTCCTGAACTTGCTACAGCAGGATACCGCCCAACTTGTAGATGACTCGGACCCCGCAAAGGCAATTTTCAAAACAATCCGTGGCCAGGTCCCTGCCGATGTTGAAGAAGTACTCTTCCCAGCAGCCCATTTAGAGAGTCACCAACTACAATATCAACGGGCTGCCCAACGTATTGCCGATAGAGCAGCTCAGGCTCAACTCAAGGAAGAGATGCTACAACTGAAACAAATTGCCGATGAGAAGCACAAGGGCATCGGCAACTTGCAGACTTCGGGTGCTGAACTCAAGCAGAAAATCTTGGATTTATCAGCAAGGAAGATGGCTCTATTGGCTGAATTGAAAGAAGTCGAGGCAGCCTTTAACTCATGCTCAACAAGAAGAAAGCCAGCTACCCAATGCCATCAAAACCCTTCAACAAGAAAGAGATATCCAGGCTCGCAAAGCTTTTGGCCATGAAGAAAAAACTCAAGCCCTGTGGAGGGTGTACTGCCGATGACGATATCAAAGAAATGGAGGAAGCCGAGCCAGATTCGCCTACGTGCGATATTAGCTATCCAATCCTTGTTGAACTTGTAATCTTGTTTATTGTATCGGCACTTTATGAGACTATTGACATCCTTGCATAATTCTAGCCGATAGGACTGTTATCGGCACTTATACTTTTATGCATCCATCCAGATACTAGGGTAATATTTCTTTAAATATTTTCCATTTAATGCTCTAGGAAACACAACCCCTTCGAGGGTTTCTAGAATATATGCAGTTACCAGGAACAGACTGATTTATCCGATATGGACCTTCCCAATTAGGAGACCACTTTCCTAAACTTTGAACTTTTAGTCCCAATCGGTAAAATCAAGTTTCCAGATCAGATCTCCATCGGCAAACTCCTTTATCTTTCACCTTCTTGTCATACCATCTAGCTACTCTTTTCTTATTTTCTTCGATGCTAACTAAAGCCCTTAACCGATGACCCAGCCACATCTTCCAACTCATCCTTCATAAGAGTATCATAATCATCGGCTATCAGCTGATCTTGAGAATGTATTCGCCTAGAGCCAACTTTAATTTCCCAAGGCAATACTGTATCGTGTCCATATACTAACTGATAAGGCGTTACTTTGGTTGCACCATGATATGACATCCGATATGACCACAAGGCTTCATTTCAATACTGTATGCCACCTTCCTAGGATTTTCTTTAATTTTGCGCTTTAATGAGTTTGATAATCCCATTGTTAGAAGCCTCAGCTTGACCATTAGCTTAAGCATAATATGGAGAAGAATTTAAAACTTTAATTCCCATACCTACAGCAAACTCATCAAATTCTCCTGATGTAAACATAGTGCCCTGATCGGTAGTGATAGTCTGAGGAATACCAAATCGGTAAACAATATGCTCTTTCACAAAATCAATCATATTAACCGATGTCACCTTTTTCAAAGGAATTGCCTCAACCCATTTTGTGAAATAATCGGTAGCAACCAGAATAAATTTATGTCCCTTACTCGATGGCGGATAAATCTGACCAATGAGATCAATAGCCCATCCCCAGAACGGCCACGGTTTGATTATAGGGTTCATAGCCGATGCAGGCGCTCTTTGAATATTACCAAACTTTTGACATCCCTGACATCCTTTAAAATATTTAAAACAATCTTCAAGAATAGTCGGCCAATAGTATCCATTCCTTCTGATCATCCACTTCATCTTGAAAGCCGATTGATGCGCTACCACACACTCCTTCATGAATTTCACCCATCAAAGTTTTCGATTCATCACTACCAACACATCTGAGTAAAACTCCATCTATAGTTCAATAATATAATTCATCATCGAGGAGCACATACTTGGTAGCTTGGAACCTTATACGTCTTTCCACCTTTTTATATGGATCCCTTAAATAATCGACAATCTCCTTTCCTCCAGTCATCGGTATTAACTGCCGATGTTAGCACTTCCTGAATAAGTTGATACCCTGAAGCATGCTGAGCTAGTCGATTAGCTTCCTCATTATGCAATCGAGGGATATGTTCAAGACAAAAATCTCTAAATTCCTTTCAACAACTGCAAACATCTTTCATAATACGAAATCAAAGCTTCACTTCGGTATTCATAAATTCCAGCCAATTGATTAATAACTAGCATAGAATCACCAAAGATTTCAATAGCATCGGCACGTATCTCCCTCAGTAATTCTAACCCTTTGATCAAGGCTTGGTATTCAGCCTGATTGTTTGTCGATGTAGCAACAATCGGCAATGAAAACTCATATTTCCTTCCTTGAGGTGAAATCAACACAATGCCGATACCTGCTCCTTCACCGCATGTGGAACCATCGAAGAAAAGTGTCCAAGGGGCAATCTCCAGAGAGTCCACTGTATTACAATGCTGAGTAACGAAATCAGCCATAACTTGCCCCTTAACTGCCTTGGTCGATTCGTAACGTAGTTCAAATTCTGATAATGCTAAAATCCACTTGCCGATTCTACCACTTAATATTGGCATTGACAGCATGTACTTGACTACGTCGTCTTTGCATATAACCGTACATTCGGCAGATAATAAATAATGTCTTAATTTGACACAAGAAAAGTATAAACATAGACATAATTTTTTGACGGCCGAATACCTTGTCTCAGCATCCACTAACCTTCTGCTCAGATAATAAATAACACGTTCTTTCCTTTCGAATTCTTGAATAAGAGCTGAACCAATAACAGTATCATCAGCTGACAAATACAACCTGAAAGGCTTCCCGTGTTGAGGTGGAACTAGCACTGGAGGATTTGTTAAATATTTCTTAATTTCACCGAGAGCTAACTGCTGCTCAGCTCCCCATACAAATTCCTGATCGGCTTTCAATTTAAGTAATGGACTGAAAGCCTTGATCTTACCCGACAGATTAGATATGAATCTTCTAATGAAATTAATCTTACCGATCAAGATTGTAATTCAGTCTTATTGGCAGGAGCAACCACCTTGTTAATTGCATCAATAGACTTCCTACTGATTTCGATGCCCCGCTAATGCACCATAAAATCCAAGAATTGACCTGCCGATACGCCAAATGCACATTTATTAGGATTCATCTTCAATCCATGCTTCCTTGTACACTCCAGTATCTTTCGCAGATCGGCTAGATGTTTTGTGATATCTCCAGACTTAATCACCACATCATCAATGTAGATCTCCACTAATGTGCCGATGTATTCATGAAAAATAAAGTTCATAGCTCTCTGATAAGTAGCACCAGTATTTTTCAAGCCAAACGTCATGACTACCCACTCAAACAACCCTACATGACCTGGACATCTGAAAGCAGTCTTGGGAATATCTTCTTCAGCCATGAATATTTGATTGTAGCCTGCATTACCATCCATAAAGCTGATAATCTGATGTCCGGCTGCAGCATCAATCAATAAATCAGCACTCGGCATTGGATAGCCATCCATCGGTGTGGCTTTGTTGAGATTCCTGAAGTCAATACAAACACGAAGTTTTCCATTTTTCTTATAAACAGGAACCACGTTAGAGATCCACTCTGCATATCGACACTGCCGAATAAACTTTGCCTCAATTAATTTAGTTATTTCGGCCTTAATATCAGGAAGTATATTAGGGTTGCATCGGCGCGCTGGCTACTAATGTGGCCGAAATCCAGATTTGATGGGTAACCAATGTTCAACTACCGATTGGTCTAATCCAGGCATCTCAGTATAATCTCAAGCAAAACAATCTTTATACTCCTTTAACACATCAATTATTTGCTGCTTACACTTGGAATCTAACTTAGCACTAATAAAAGTAGGTCTTGGCCTATCGCCATTACCGATATCTACTTCTACTAGATCATCTGCCGATGTGAACCCTTGACCTAATTTTCCATCATCGGCAAACCTACCCATTAAAATTCTTCTTCAGAATCGACTGCTTGGATCGGTGGAATTTCATAATCAGCAACTCTAAGGAACTCTTTTTCCCAAACTTCTCCTGATATGCATTTAGTTCGCTCATAAGTATCTGATTCTGCCGATGCAATGATATAAGAAGAATCACCAGGGACAACCTCAATCTTATCCCCAATCCACTGTACGAGGCATTGATGCATTGTAGAAGGAACACAGCAATTAGCATGAATCCAATCCCTCCCTAGAAGCAGATTATATGCACCCTTGTCGTTAATAACAAAGAACGTCGTCGGTAAGGTTTTGCTGCCGATGGTCAATTCAACGCATACTGCCCCTTTAGCCGGCGACACATTGCCTTCAAAATCTTTCAGCATCATATTGGTTTTGGTCAAGTCTTGATCTCCCTTACCAAGTTTCCGATACATCACATAAGGCATAATATTAATCGCAGCCCCTCCATCAATAAGTACCTTAGACACAGGCTGCCCATCAACTCTGCCCTTTACAAACAAAGCCTTAAGATGCTGTCTCTCGTCATCGGTAGGTTTCTCAAAAACAGCCATCATTGGATCTAGTGTCAACTGAGCTACCTGATCAGAGAGAACAACTTCTTCCTCATTATCAGATAGTGCCAAAAATTCCATCGGCAACATGAATACCATATTAACATCTGCCGATGGACCCTTATTTTTGTGTTTTACCTGCCACTGCTGATGACCGGACTTCTCATTGGAGGAATTTTCCTCTTGGTATAAATCCTCCTGACGCTCACGTTGCATCCTCCATCTTTGTGTTTTTGTTAGACCCTCCGGGCACCATCGAGGAAACTTGGTTTTCCAAACCGGCTGATAACAGGTCCTAGTCGATTCCACACGGCGTATATTAGGGTCCCTGTAGAATATTTCCTCATCGGGAACTCTTGCATTTGCCATTTCCTCAAGCTCCTCTTGATTCCTCGGAAAACATCCAGCGCGTTTACCAAGCCTTTCATGTACACTAAGTCTGCCCCCCAGCCGATCATGTACTGATGCTCTGCTTCTAATCGGCTCATTGATAAATAAACCCCGATTGCCAGGTTGAAATCTTCTTTCTGACCGATTGACCCCATAATAACCATTGCACTCAGGGCAATTTTCAACAGTTGACAATTTAATACCTTCTTCCCAGCAATGGATAAAAAACGGGCACCTCCAATGATCTTTATGCCGATGCCATTCTTCCCAATGTTTTTCTTCTTGCTGTTGTCGATATCGATCATTACGCTGACGCCAACCCTCCTGCTGCCTTTGATGAGTAATCACAATGCCAGGTCGAGGAGGTTTTTTGGAACTACTGCTTTCTCTCAGCAATCCCTTACTTCTTGCATCATCGGTAGTTATCCGATGTTGGGGATCCACTGATGCGTTTTTCTCAGCAGCCTCGGACGTCAATACCTTGGTCTTCCCTTTGGCCTCCAACGTATTTGCTGGAAAGGGGTGTTGATCAATTTTCATCGGCCTTTGGGCATTAGAAGTACCAAACTTAATTCTCCCAGATTCAATAGCCGATTGTAACTGTTGCCTGAACACCTTGCATTCATTTGTACTGTGTGAAGTTGCATTGTGCCATTTGTAGTACAAGATCTTCTTCAACTCTTCTGCTGACGGGATCATATGATTAGGTGACAGCTTAATTTGGCCCTCTTGAAGCAGAAGATCAAATATTTTGTCAGCCTTGGTAATATCAAAGGTAAACTTTCTGGCTCTTTTTGACCAAAGGGACAAGATATTGGCTTTTTATTCTTAACACACTCAGCTAAGCCGATAACTAGTTCTTCATCAGAATCAGAATCTCCTACTTTTTCAACAAAAGATACCTTTTTACTCCAATTCTTTTTAGGTTCAAAAACCCTAGTATCTTGATCGGAGATCCTTTGCACAAGATGATTGAGGCTTTCAAATTCCTGAGAAGCATATCTGTCTTTAAGATGTGGCAATAACCCTTGGAAAGCCAGATCGGTAAGCTGCCGATCATCCAGCACCAGACTGTAGCACTTATTTTTTACATCTCGTAGTCTTTGCACAAAGCTCTCTACCGATTCATCATTGCGCTGTCTCAATTTTACTAAATCGGTAAGCTTCTTTTCATGGATTCCAGCAAAGAAATACTTATGAAATTATTTTTCTAGATCAGCCCAGGTAATAATAGAATTTGGTGTTAATGAAATGAACCACGTAAATGCCGATCCAGACAAAGATGATGAAAATAATCGAACTCTTAATTCATCTCTGCTAGCTGCCTCTCCACATTGAATAATGAAGCGATTGACGTGTTCCATTGTTGATGTATCATCCTGCCCAGAGAATTTAGTGAAATCTGGTACCTTGTACCGATTTGGGAGAGGAATTAAATCATATGCAGGAGGATATGGAGTTCGATAAGAATAAGTATTGACCTTGGGCTTTATCCCAAACTGATCCTTCATAATTTATGCTATCCTATCAGCCCAAAAAGCATCAGCTTCCTGCTGACGAACTGGCTGAATTTCTACAGGAGGTACCTGCTAATATCCTTCCACATATCTTTGTGGCCCACGATCTCCAGTAATCGGCATATTTGCCGTTACTTGTGGTCCATTAACCTGTTGGAAAGGATTCATCGGCTGAGCTGCCGATGCTTGATTCTGAACACCAGCTTGCATATAACCTTGTTGAATCCCTGCAATCTATTGATTTTGTTGAACTGTGTGTTGAACAGGTAACTGTCCTGACCAACCATTATTAGAACCCATCGGTATAAAACTCACCGATGGCTGGTAATTTGCTGACATTGTTGGATAATTATAACCAGCTTGAGGCATAAACTGAACCCTAGTTTGACTCATAACAGGGGCTTTCTGCTGTATCGGCAGTAAGCTTGCCGATGGATTTGAACTGGGCGTTTGAACCGAAGGCATCTGGAAACCCCCTGGAGTTGGTTGCACAGTAATTGTTGTGGCATATTGAGGCACTTGGGCCATCGGCGAAACAGCCGATGGTATAGGAGCTTTACCTACTGCGTCAAACACTTGAGGTAATCCAGGATTGAAAGCAGATGACTCCGGAGGCATACCATATCCCCACCAATTAGTAGGAATCTGGCTATTCTGAGACACAGGACCTGACATAGCTGATGCCGATAGATTCGTACTAAGCTGAATTCGTCCTCCTGGTAGTACCGGACCTGATCGTATCGGTGTAGATTGAATATTAGGTAAGCCTGCCGATACTGGAGAAGAAGTAACTTCTGTACCCACAACGGCCGAGGGAGCCTATGGAGTATTGACAGATGCCGGCTCTGATTGGTGATAGGCAGGCCCAACATAATGCGGTGACGCTTGTCCTTCTTTGAGAGTTCGAACCACAGCATTATAAACAGTATTGGACAACACATTGGAATGATTAATCAAAGCATGATTTACTGCAGAATTAACCATCTCTTGAAGTTTACCAGGGTTGGAGTCAAAGGTAACCTGCCGAGGCAACGGCAAATCTTGCTTTTGGATAACTTGTCCACTCTTGTTCAGGCTAAATGATTTCAGACAAAGCTGCCTATATTCTTCTACGGCCTTTTCCATAGCCTGCCTCTGTTCTTCCTTAAGATCTTCTTCTGATACCGCGATAATATTCCCCGCATCGATCTCGGAATTGAACATATTAATCGGATTGATTGGTCCCACTGGGCGTGCCAAAAGATGTGTTGATGCAAAAGTGGATCTACAAACACAAAGGGCTAATACCCGAATCGATATCCAAGGCGTGCCAGTCGATTTGACCTGTTAATCGACAAGGATGAAGATACGAGCACTTTGGTCCTGACAACAGCGATACGCCCGGAAGTCACGGCCAAGAGGTACTCACGTGGAACTCGAGGATCGCCGAAGGTCGCACTGAAGCGATGTAGCTCGACGAATCAATGAGAACTCGTAAAGAGAAAATAATGCAAATTGATGAAGTCGCCGAAAAGTAAGTAGATGCAAATAGGAGTAAAAATTGGTTTTGATATTGATTGATATATCTATTTACATTGCCCCTCACTCCATATTTATACCCTGATCTAAAGAGACACAACCAAACACAACTAGGACACCAAGCCCATATCTAGGGAAACACATGACTCTTACATGAATCATACTCTAACAAATATAGAAAAGGAAATCAACTCCTATCTATTTCCCTGTCCGCCTTAATTACGATGGAAATCTCACTATCCTTCTTCCCATCGGCATACCCCCTGTTTCATCGGCAATAGTCTTCAAGTCTTCCCTCATCAGCATACTCCTTGTTTCATCGGCAGTAGTCTTCAAGCCTCCCTTCATCGGTATCACCAGCTATCGGCAACCATCTTTACAAGCTGTCTTTCATCGGCTATCAAAGTATACAGTAACTTTCCCCTTGCCGATTAGTCCACTCTGAACATTTTAACACGTGCAAAAAATAGTGTCAACAATAACCAAGGAGGAAGGTTATAGATACTTAGAGTAACAGGCCAAGTGCTATGACTATTGTTCTGCTCTCCAAAAGGATTGATACCATCTGTACTTAAAGCAAACCTTAAGTTTCTTGCGTTATTTGCAAACTCCGGGAATTCTTTGTCGATTGCTCTCCACTGGGACCCATCAGCAGGGTGTCTCAACATATTGTCTACCTTATGGTCTTCTTTGTGCCATCGCAACAATTTTGCATGTTCTTTATTTCTGAACAGACGTTTCAAGCGTGGTATTATAGGAGCATACCACATAACCTTGGCAGGGATTTTCTTTCACGGACGTTCGCCCTCAACATCACCAGGGTCATCTCGACATCACCAGGGTCATCTCGCCTGATCTTATACCGCGATGCATGGCATACCGGGCATGCATCAAATTTCTCGTACTCTTTGCCACGGTACAGGATGCAGTCATTAGGACATGCATGTATCTTCTCGATTTCTAGCCCCATAGGACAGATAACTTGTTTTACTTCGTAGGTAGTGGCGGGCAATTCATTGTCCTTCGGAAGCATCTTCTTTTGGATTTTTAGTAACTCTCCAAATCCCTTGTCAGATACACCATTCTTTGCCTTCCATTGCAGCAATTCTAGTGTGGTTCCCAACTTTTTCTGCCCTGCATCACAAGTTGGGTACAACAATTTGTTGTGATCTTCTAGCATCCACTCGAACTTGATCTTCTCCTTTTTACTTTCACATTCTCTTTGTGCATCACGAATGACCTGACAAAGATCATCAACAGGCTCATCTTCTGTGGCTACCTCTTCTTCAACTTCTCCCATTGCAGTATCATTGAAGCACGCACCATCGGGAATAATATTATGTTGTCCCATTGTTCTTCTTCACCTTCTTCCATTACAATGCAGGTTTCTTCGTGCTTCGTCCAACAAATATAGTTTGACAAGAAACCTGACTTGAACAAGTGTGAATGAAGAGTCCTTGAGCAAGGATATTTCACCGTATTCTTATATATGGCACATGGGCAGCACATGAAACCGTCGCGTTTGTTCGCCTCGGCCGCACGTAACAAAGAATGCACGCCGTCAATGAACTCTTGGGAGCGGCGATCAGCATTGTACATCCAATGCCGGCTCATCTGCATTACATGACATAAATATCATATTAAAACTTAGATCATAATTAATTATTTATACAACATGTGTGCCACCACAAAAGGTACAAATTTATGAAAGAATCGCTACAATGTAGACAATCCCAACTACCACTAAAAGAACTAAAGCTAAAATACATTTCAGGAGCACAAGGATTTTGCGACCAATCTCAACTAAAATAGACAGATCCCCCAATTGTGCAACATCTTTGGGCTTCTTCGGCTGGATCACTGCCTCATTAGCCGTCGTATCTGCCTGTTGTGCAAAATATTTTTGCACGAGTTCAACATACTCTTCCTCCCAGTAGAAGCCTGAACATCATCCACTGCCATCCTACTGAAATTAAAATAAAAAATTAAAACTTTAATCACAACCATCATGAAAATAGGTATAAACTAACCATAATCATTAAATACGATAAAATAACTCACATTACGATCCGGACACTTGTAGAAGATACGATCCTTGTTGGGACCCTCCTTCTTCACTCGGTACTCCATCACAATCTTCATCTCATCACGACACTTGCCGCATGGAATGAGAGGGAGGCCTGGCCTAAGTCGCTTTGGAAACCCATGAGAGGTCGAGGACCCGGAAGCAGTTGACATCTACTCTCTATACTCATTTTTTAATACACTATAAATTTCTTATTTTATAAACAAATAAAATTAACAAACTATAAAATTATCTATATCTCTAAACAATGATATTTTTAATGGTCATTGTGTTCTTGTCTTTTACTGCGGCAGGTAAGTAATTCACATAATATTTCCGCAAATTAACAGAAGAATGGGAGTGTACACATATAACAATCGATTATCGTTTATATTTATATATATACTATGTTTGGGTACGGTGATTGATAGACTACTGCGACGATATCGGGACGTGTGAATAAATAACCATCCGTACTAGTTGACCTTGCTTACGTGATCATCTCGGCGAGCATTTCTCCACCGGACGGCACCGTACTCGGTCAAGGAAGAGCTCCGATTCTACGAGGAAGGGAACACGGTCTTCCACGACCGTTGCCGCTTTCCCTCGTAGAATCAAAGCTCCTCCTTGATGTCCGTTACCGCTCGGCAGAGAACATGCTCGCCGAGCTGAACACGGTCCGCAAGTTCAACTAGTACGGATTTTCTATAATTTTCTAACTATTTTCTAAGTTTTTTTATTTCATAAAAAGTTAAAATAAAATGTTTAGTCGCGGAGTCCATAGAAATGACCATATTTTGACCTAGCAACGCATTGTCAATTGTCATTGCGTTGCATTGCACCTCGGACCGGACTCCGGACAATAAAATACTATGGTTGATCGATGCCGTTCTTTGTCGTACAGTCGCACGGCGACGGCCGACGGACCCGTTCAACCACCAAATCTGTCAGGCCTGGCTGTTCGGGCGTATCATCAAAAGAGAACGGATTTGCTTTCTATTGCACGGCCTTGCATTGCATCTGTCATACCAGTCGGAGGCACTAGTCCCTATACTCATTTTTAATACACTATAAATTTCTCATTTTATAAACAAATAAAATTAAAAAACTCTAAAATTCTCTATATCTCTAAACAATGAAGTATGCTATGTATGCTACAAATGAACGGTGAATACTAGTTTTTAATAGCTACTTTAACCTTCCTTCATGTAAATATGCAAGCTTGAAGTGATTTTGAGTTCAAATTGCTTACAAATGAAAAAAAACCACAATAAAGAACCATATATATATAGTGAACAAAATGAGATAAGACAATGGTGAAAAATGAGAGTATGAGATTGGTAACCTTTACAACTGAAGGATCGACGGAGGAATCGAAGAAATCGAAGAATGGATGGAGGAACAATGGAGGGAGGAAGAACACTAGTGCAGTGAGCTTCAAAATGTGCTGAGCTCGGGCTCGGGGAGGAAGAAGGAGACGGCCGATATATAAATGGGGGACCTTTAGTCCCGGTTGGTGGCTCCAACCGGGGCTAAAGGTCCCTCCCAACGGCTCCTGCGGTGGCAGAGACCTTTAGTCCCGGTTGGAGCCACCAACCGGGAGTAAAAGTCTACCTTTAGTCCCGGTTGGTGGTTCCAACTGGGACTAAAGGTCCCTGTCAGCTCTGTCCGGCGCAGTAGCCGTTGGGAGGGACCTTTAGTCCCGGTTGGAGCCACCAACCGGGACTAAAGGTATCTCTGGTCCCGGGCGTAAAAAATATCGGGACTAGAGCCCATTTTGATCGAGGATCAAATGTCTGTTCTCTACTAGTGTTTATGACGTTGCTTTACCGGTTCTGACCCACATTTTTGCATTCTTTACTGCTTCGGCACTGAAAATATGCTGACAAGTAGTATGGGTGATGAGCTTCTCCCAATAAGCTTGAAGGGGAATACAAGAGCTGAAGACCTCACAGGAAGATCAGAGGAGAACAAAAGAATTTGCAGTGGTGGAGAGGCAACTGAGCTATTGATTTCAGGTTTGCTGACCCTTCCCTTTTTACGCACATGATTCTTACAGCTCCATCCGAGCGCTCACAGCCATATTGTATCATGTTGCTTTAACTAGGTGTCTTTCTCCCGTGCTCAAATCAATGTGTCAGGAAGGAGCTCACCCTTGTTTAGATGCCATCCAAATTCCAACCTTTTTTACTCTCTCTTCATCACATCAATTTTTAGCCGCTTGCATGGAGTATTAAATATAAGTAAAAAAAATAACTAATTACACAGTTTAGTTGGAAATCACGAGATGAATCTTTTGAGCCTAGTTGATTCACGATTGGACAATATTTGCCAAACAAGACGAAAGTTATACTATTCATCGGGTTTATTTTTTTTTGCAATCTAAACGAGGCCTCAGTAAAGAACCATCCTTACTGAGACGATACATCAATGTTTGGGTACGGTGATTGATAGACTACTGCGATGATATCGGGACGTGTGAATAAATAACCATCCGTACTAGTTGACCTTGCTTACGTGATCATCTCGGCGAGCATTTCTCCACCGGACGGCACCGTACTGGGTCAAGGAAGAGCTCCGATTCTACGAGGAAGGAAACACGGTCTTCCACGACCGTTGCCGCTTTCCCTCGTAAAATCAAAGCTCCTCCTTGATGTCCGTTACCGCTCGGCAGAGAACATGCTCGCCGAGCTGAACACGGTCCGCAAGTTCAACTAGTACGGATTTTCTATAATTTTCTAACTATTTTCTAAGTTTTTCATTTCATAAAAAGTTAAAATAAAATGTTTAGTCGCGGAGTCCATAGAAATGACCATATTTTGACCTAGCAACGCATTGTCAATTGTCATTGCGTTGCATTGCACCCCGGACCGGACTCCGGACAATAAAATACTATGGTTGATCGATACCGTTCTTTGTCGTACAGTCGCACGGCGACGGCCGACGGACCCGTTCAACCACCAAATCTGTCAGGCCCGGCTGTTCGGGCGTATCATCAAAAGAGAACGGGTTTGCTTTCTATTGCACGGCCTTGCATTGCATCTGTCATACCAGTCGGAGGCACTAGTCCCTATACTCATTTTTAATACACTATAAATTTCTCATTTTATAAACAAATAAAATTAAAAAACTCTAAAATTCTCTATATCTCTAAACAATGAAGTGTGCTATGCATGCTACAAATGAACGGTGAATACTAGTTTTTAATAGCTACTTTAACCTTCCTTCATGTAAATATGCAAGCTTGAAGTGATTTTGAGCTCAAATTGCTTACAAATGAAAAAAAAAACCACAATAAAGAACCATATATATATAGTGAACAAAATGAGATAAGACAATGGTGAAAAATGAGAGTATGAGATTGGTAACCTTTACAACTGAAGGATCGACGGAGGAATCGAAGAAATCGAAGAATGGATGGAGAAACAATGGAGGGAGGAAGAACACTAGTGCAGTGAGCTTCAAAATGTGCTGAGCTCGGGCTCGGGGAGGAAGAAGGAGACGGCCGATATATAAAGGGGGAACCTTTAGTCCCGGTTGGTGGCTCCAACCGGGACTAAAGGTCCCTCCCAACGGCTCCTGCGGTGGCAGAGACCTTTAGTCCCGGTTGGAGCCACCAACCGGGAGTAAAAGTCTACCTTTAGTCCCGGTTGGTGGGTCCAACTGGGACTAAAGGTCCCTGCCAGCTCTGTCCGGCGCAGTAGCCGTTGGGAGGGACCTTTAGTCCCGGTTGGAGCCACCAACCGGGACTAAAGGTATCTCTGGTCCCGGGCGCAAAAAATACCGGGACTAGAGCCTATTTTGATCGAGGATCAAATGTCTGTTCTCTACTCGTGTTTATGACGTTGCTTTACTGGTTCTGACCCACATTTTGCATTCTTTACTGCTTCGGCACTGAAAATATGCTGACAAGTAGTACGGGTGATGAGCTTCTCCCAATAAGCTTGAAGGGGAATACAAGAGCTGAAGACCTCACAGGAAGATCAGAGGAGAACAAAAGAATTTGCAGTGGTGGAGAGGCAACTGAGCTATTGATTTCAGGTTTGCTGACCCTTCCCTTTTTACGCACATGATTCTTACAGCTCCATCCGAGCGCTCACAGCCATATTGTATCATGTTGCTTTAACTAGGTGCCTTTCTCCCGGGCTCAAATCAATGTGTCAGGAAAGAAGTTGCATCAAATTTGTCTTAAAGTGTTGTGTCTCTGTCTTTTAACAATATAATGGTGAGTATATGTGCTGTTATACTTAGCTTTCCAAATATATATTGAAACTATTTTAGTATAGATGATTTAAATCATGATTTTGTGTAGGAGATGCAGTGCTATTTGAATGCTCAGGCATAGCTCTAGAACGTGTGGAGCATGCTACTAGGTTTCTGACTTCATCAAGTTTTGCTAGAGCTTTAATTGATAAGAGAAAAGACAGTGATAACTTGAAGGCTAGGGCTGCTAATAATCCTGTACTAGTTCAACTTTTTACATAATAAATATATATACTTGTGACCCATGTTTTTTCTCGCTTTACCATTTTATACTATATAGCTGGAAGTGCACCATGGAGGCAGTGTTTTCACAGGGGTTTTGAGAGAATATAGTAGAGTTTCTGGACGAAACTTGCAGAGTTTGCATGTCGGATAACGTTACTCCTTTCTTTTGCATAAATTGTTTGTGCTACTGCCATTAGATTTTTTCGGTGTAACTGGCCATTTACTGACACAGTTCATCGGAAATTACAACTACGCGCCTAGCCTTCCTTTTCCGAACTGCAAATTGCAAGCCAACGCTGCAGCGTGCAGCACAACCTGCTAGTTACAAGGGGACCTATCTCGGTTGCCACATGGAAATTGAGCTCAGCGCTCGGTTTTCCTTTTCTCTACCGTTAAATTAAAATTTCGAATGAATGATTTTATTTCAATTAGAAAATTGCTGAATTAGTCGCCGCCAAGCTTGATCCCTCCAGAGTCTGTCACAACACCGACAACGCCAACAAATTGAATCCTCAACAACATCGCCAGGCTTAACCTCTCCAAGTCGGTCATGCCGCTAACAAGGGCACTCCGAATGCAAAAATCATCATAGTTTCTATAGACATTAATTATACTGTCACCTAAACGTTTCGCTGATGTGACAAGGTAGTTATTGAAGAGAGAGCGCAAAAATCATAGAAACCGGGTCTAAATTAAAAACCATGTCTACACGAGAACCAAGACATGAAATGATGTGATTGACAGAGAATGGAGATAATGTATGTGATTGGATAAAAAATCGTTCAGTAGAAACTATTCATTAGGACCATGGTTTCTATATATAGCCCTTGTTTAGTTCCACCCCAACTTCCAAAAAGTTGCTACAGTACCTGTCACATCGAATGTTTGCGGCCCGTGCATGGAGCATTAAATGTAGACGAAAAGAAAAACTAATTGCACAGTTTGGTGGGAAATTGCGAGACGAACGTTTTGAGCCTAATTAGTCCATGTTTGAACACTATTTGCCAAATAAAAACGAACGTGCTACAGTAGCCCCAAAATCCAAATTTCTCCCACTAAACAAGGGCATAGTATGTATGAAAATTAATAGGTATAGAAATTGCATATAGTTTCTAGCATTGGGAGTACTGTATATGTATCAAAGAGATGATTTAAGAGCAAGTATAATAGTAGGCTGTAAGCCGATTAAATGCTGAGGTGGAGGAGAGAGGGGAGGAGAGAGAGGAGAAGCGGGCTGTAAGCTTACAGCCGGCTTGGACACAAGAACCAAGAAAGTCTATGAGAAAGAGAAGTGGGCCATGTATTAACTGTAAAAAGCTAACCACTATATGAGTGGGCTAAGAAAAGACTGTAAGAAACCTTACAGCTAACAAGCCGGCTGTATTATTAGTCTTGCTCAAGCAACATCACCGTAGAATTCGTCGTTGTCGACATAGTCGATATAGTCCTCATAATCATCACCATCCACTACCGGAATCGCGCGATTTGCCTAGTGCCGCAGACACTAGGCAAAGGCCCAGAAACACTAGGCAAACAGTTTGCCTAGTGTCACACTAGGCAAACAAGGGTCGGCAGAGGCGGACTAGGCAAAGAGCACTTTGCCGAGTGTCAAACCTCGGACACTCGGCAAAGTGTTTGCCTAGTGTCAAGGACACCACTCGGCAGAAGTATTCCACGGACGGTGGAAATCGTAACGGACGTTTTGCCTAGTGTTGGAGGTCTGACACTCGACAAAGTATGCAAGGTTTGCCTAGTGCCAGACGTCCGACACTAGGCAAATATGTCAAGCTTTGCCTAGTGTCAGGCCGCTTACACTAGGCAAAGCCTGTTCCCAGGTGTGCCACGTGTAACCCCTTTGCCTAGTGTCAGACCCCTGACACTAGGCAAAGTAACCAGAAGCTGATTTTTTTTATTATTCCATTTGCGACACAAATATAAATCATATTCAAACACCACAAATATATCACATGAATCATAAATAAGAACCACATGTTCACATATATCACATGTTCATACCAAAAGTCCAAATGTGCCACAAGTTCACAAGTTCATAAGTGCACAACCAAATTTCTTAACAAAGTTCACAACAAGCGTCTGATGTCTCGTACTCCTACCATCTACCAACTGAACCATGGCAGCATCCTCCAGCCGGCTACAGAGTGCCGAGGCAGCGCCAGTGATCCTCCGTGAAGGCCGCGTCGCGGTGGCGGAACGCGGCCTCGGCAGACACGAGCTACACGTCACGGTGGCGGAACGCGTCGCGGTGGCTTCTTCTTGGCAAGTCACAGACCTGATAGGCATAGGAGTCAACTATCAGAAAGGAGAACATGGTAGATCTATAGGCAGTAGGGACAAACATCTCTATAGCCACACTTCCTACAAAATACATGAAATCATCAAGAACTATCGATTTTTATACATGAAAATCTTGCTTCTTATGGGTTGAAAACATGTGCCACCTCGCACATTCTCACTACACATATACAAGTAACCAAAGTATAAAGTTCTGAACTGCAGATAAGCTGCAGGCTGTGCACCTCCACCCTACAGATACCACATTGACTATGTAGAGTCCGAACTTATAGAATGATTTGAAATACAGTTGGTCAGCTTGCATTGGGGACAAGCAAGCAAGAACTAGTGGTTTTAGCAGAAGGATGCAATCCTCATTCACTTGCATCTTCTCTTACGAAGCAAGCTATGGATTTGAAGTTTACCGAAATTATCTAGACAGGCTTCAATTTTTCAACAGGAATTTTACATACATAGCTAAACTCAACTCGTGTTTTTTAAGCACCTCAATTTCACAGTAGTAGTGAAAGATTCAATTTTTCAGCAGGAATTTTACATACTACATAGCTAAATAGTTTATTAGCATAGCCTACTTTGCATGCTCATGCCATTGATGCCAAGGAAGTTGACTACAGTTTTCAACTGGATTTTTATTTATAATATGTCAAATTTCAGACTAAGTATGGACAGCTATGCAGATGCCAAACTATTAAATACTGAGATATGCATCTTCAAGAAAGATGTCAGTGAATAAACAAATGATAGAAAGATGCCAAACAATCATTCATGTGCAGCTCTAAAATTTCAACCAAGATGGAAATCATTATTATAAAGTAAAGCATTAATACATCCCTGCTACATACTATGTCATCCAGTATACGGTCTGAGCCAGATGCAATGTCTGCAGTACAGCAAAAAATTCAGAGAGATAACTAACCAGCACAAAAAAAAGAAGCAATTTCCTGGAGACTGTCAATGTTGTGCAGTCACATTTTACGCTGAAGGTTCCCAGTTATTGAAACTAACCTTCAGAAATAGCAATTCCACAAACGGAATTCCCAGTTAATAATATAGTGGCTGAATTTATGTGCTTCCTAATAAAGTCGAACACCTGCGATCTGCCAATGGGCCAATAGAAGTTTCTCTGTGAGGAAAACAAAAGGAATACATTGGTAATAACAATTTAAGAAAGAAATCTTCAGTCTCTAATTACACATAATGAAATGCTACTAGCTAAAAGAAATCTTCAGTCTCTAATAGCTAACTACATATTGATTTCATCCCCAGCCGGCAAAAAAAGCAACCATCTTGTTAGTATTTATTTATCTTGGTATACAAGGCAGCACACAAACATTTGATTTGTCACATGTAATAAGAGTCACTGAAGACATTCTTAAAAATATGCACGCCAATAGAAAGTTCACTCTGTAGTACTTGAATGCAGTCTGCATTCAACATTCAGTCATCATTATCTAATTTTAGAATACTGAAACATCAACCAAGCCATCACTATCTGCTTGAGAATACTGGATTCACTACTTCTAGTAATTATGGGCAAAGAAACATGGATACTTACCCACCAGCACATGTACTTACGCCACTTCTCGGAATTCCATCAAACACTTGGGCTGCATCCTGTACGAACCTTCCTTCCTTGGTATTCATCTGAACCACCGGCACACCACCACCACAAAACACGAAATCAACAAGCGAACAACCAAATCAGGCATCTGTATGTGCGAAAGGTGGTGGGAGAGGACCGGATCTGAAGGAATGTGTACCTCGCCATCGCGCCATAAGGGTACCTCGGCCGCCGTTGGAGGGAGGAGCTCAACCCGTGCAAACCTAGACGGACCTCTGATGTTGGGGCAATGGTGGGACGCGACGGCCGGAGCAGTAGGGTCGCCGGGTTGGGTCGGGCAACGAACCACCTCCTCCCCCCCTCCGCTTGTGCCTCGCCTACAGGATGCGTGGCGGCGACGTCCACAGATGTGGATCTGGGCAGCCACTAGTTGAGATGCGATGCGACGGTCCGACTTTGATCTGCTGCCGGTGAAGGCGACCTTGTGGGCGGCGGCGCGGCTAGGGACTGGGGAGGAGCCGTGACTCTGTGAGGGCGGTGGTGCGCATGTGCGGTAGAACAGGGCCGGTGCGCCGGGTTTGGCCGTGCCGGGGGGCGCCGCCGCCGGAGGGGAGCCCGTGGGGACGGCCGCTGACGCCGCCGCGGGGGTGCGGCCGTGGGGACGGCCGGCGGCAGGGAGGCAAAACCCTAGGCTCCCCCGTGGGGACGGCCGTGGAGGTCGCGTCGAGAGGGAGAGGGAGCGGGAGCGAAGGGAAGAGAAAGAGAGGGCGACGGGCCGGGCGAGGCAAACCGAATTTTATTGTGGTTCGGTATTTGTAGTGGCCGTCGGTGATTCAGCCGCCCCTACAAATGGACATAGTAGGAGCGGCTAGTATTATCAACAGCCTCTATAAATTCGATCTATTTGTAGGGACGGTTCGTATCACCAGCCGCCCCTATTGTTCTATTTGTAGGAGTGGCTGGTCTCTGGGCTACGAGCGTGTCACTGTAGGGGCGGCTCCATCACCAGCCGCCCCTACAAGCCGCCCCTACAAAAAATTTGCCTCGTTGCTGCAAAATGTTTTTCACATAGTGCAGTTTGCCTAGTGTCTAGGTGGCACACTAGGCAAACTTATTTATTTTTTTTCAATTTTGGTCTTCAAACTTTTTATCGAGCCTCCCTACATAAAATGAGACTACATGTTGAAAGTTGGCACAATTTTATGAAATTTTGCTATATTTTTTTAGTTTATTAATTTCTTTGAATTTTTTCGACAAATGCAAATTTGAACTGCAAGTGTGTCGAATAATGGCAATTCATAAATGCAAAAATGATATTCATGTTAGTAAGTGTTAGTTGAGGCCGTATCCAGAAACAGACCAAAAAATTCACACATCTTCACGTCGAGACATGACCACGAACTTGCGAGCAAATAGTTTTTAAATTCTATTAAATGAAAACGGAGCCTGAAATTCATGAAACTTGTCGACAAGTCAAGATATCGCATGCGGGTGCCATGATAAAAATTTAAAAAGATTTCGAGCACATCGTCACGTATGATGCTTAGAAACCCTAACATCTCCACATGTGATGTTAGGAGATGTTAGGGTTTCTAAGCATCATACGTGACGATGTGCTCGAAATCTTTTTAAATTTTTATCATGGCACCCGCATGCGATGTCTTGACTTGTCGACAAGTTTCATGAATTTCAGACTCCATTTTCATTTAATAGAATTTAAAAACTATTTGCTCGTCAGTTCGTGGTCATGTCTCGACGTGAAGATGTGTGAAATTTTTGATTTGTTTCTAGATACGGCCTCAACTAACACTTACTAACATGAATATCATTTTTGCATTCATGAATTGCCATTATTCGTCACACTTGCAGTTCAAATTTGCATTTATCAAAAAAATTCAAAGAAATTAAATAAACTAAAGAAATATAGCAAAATTTCATAAAATTGTGCCAACTTTCAACATATTGGTCAAGGTATAGTAGGAAAGCTACAGAAAAAAATTGGAAGCTAAAATAATAAAAAAAAATAAATTTTGCCTAGTGTCTCTGTAAGACACTAGGCAAACTGGTCAGTTTGCCTAGTGTCGTCCGGAGACACTAGGCAAAGTTCTAATTTTGCCGAGTGTTAACGGAAGACACTCGGCAAAATGGTAACGGCGGTTGCCCTCCGGCAGCCTTTGCCGAGTGTGATGGTATGCCTAGTATTGACACTAGGCAAAATGGTCATTTACCGAGTGGATTTCTTTGCCTAGTGTCGACACTCGGCAAATCGTTATTTTGCCTAGTGCCTTTATTTTGCCGAGTGCTCCGGGGTCTAACACTCGGCAAACAAGCTCTTTGTCTAGTGTCCGACGATTGACACTAGGCAAACCATTAAACACTAGGCAAATCTCGGTTTTCGAGTAGTGATCCTCGATATAGCCCACATCGAGGTAGTAGAAGTATCCTTCCCACGTTAGCTCATGATCTGGAATGTCAACCGTGTAGTTGCAGAGGAGCTGCGTTAAGGTGAAAGGGCCAAAGTCTGCCGATACAAGCTCTGGTTCTTGGTTGCCATAAGTACCAATGTTAAACTTGTAGATGCAACGCCGGCAAGAGGATAGTTCATCGAGAAGGAAGTAAGCGCAGTTGGCCTCCACTGTTGGGAAGCAATCGGCGTCAACGACAAGGCACCGGACGCCGAGGAAGAGAGCTTGGCTACCGATGCTCTTCACCATCTCCACTACGTTCCCAGCAGAGTCAACCTTGAAAACATCCATGCCACGGGGCCGCTTCAAGATCGCCAGCATATCCCCGCCGGCAGCCACCACCGCGTAACAACGGCAGTCCTTGTCCTCCTCGGACCGAAACAGCTGAACAAAGATGTTCTTGGCACCAGCAGCAGGAACAGGTTTACGGTTGACGGCAGCGGCAATCAGTGGGAGCCTGCTAGCAGGATACCTGCGGCTGCGGTGCCTCATCTCGACAGAGAAAGACTCACTCTGGGGTTCCGCCCAGTACACCCAGCTTCGCCCGACGGAGACCAAGACCAGAGTAGGCGAAGAACCGACCCGCACGTCGGCAGTGAGCCGGAGCCGCGACCGCGGCTCGCTCGGCAGTGGCGCCGCAAAACGGATCAGGGAGCCGGTGAAGGGGTTGAAGACGCTCACGGCGTGCGGGGGGTCCGTGGCCGCCAGAACGAGGAGGCCGTCGGTGGTGCTCGTAATGAAGGCGTGGCCGGGGTCGCGGAGGAGCGGCAGGCTCCTGTGGAGGAAGCGGCCGGTGGCGGTGTTGACGAAGAGGAGGGCGCCGTCGTCGACGGCGATGGCGGCGGCGGAGGCCTTGCGTTCATCCAGCATGATCCAGCGGCTCAGACGGAAGCGTGGGTCATGCTGGTTACTCCCGGGGTCGGCGGTGACGGAGCGCCAGTGGTGGCAGACGGCGCGCAGGTCCGTGTAGCAGTCGAGGTCGTTGGTGGCGAGGAGGCAGTCGGCGACGCGGTTGACGAGGTCCGCCGGAAGCGACGACCAGCCCTGCGCCACCATTTCCTCGGCCATCTGCTACGACTGAACTTTGGGTTGAACCGTTGATGGTTTCAGTGGCCTGTGCTGTGTGTCGTACTCCTATGTTGTTGTTGGCTTGAGGTGGACAAAGAGATCAGGGAGTGGCGCTGGTGCCTAGGGATAAATAGAGGAGAGCAACGACAGCCGACCAGCGGGAGAGGAGACGAGCTGCTGGGCGGCGGACGCAGGCGGCAATCGTTTGGACGTTTGGAGTTCCGAGGGGAAGAAAGGAGCAGCCATCTGCATACTGCATGCCACTATGCCAGTGCAATTTACTGTTCTCGTGCTGCATGCAGTTACTATTCCTTGGAAATTGCCACGACGCGCCTCGACCCTCGGGGCAGTCCCAGCGGTGAAAACCATGCGCGAGCTCCAAGAGTACCACGTTAGCAAAACTTGATCAGTAGAAACTGCACCACAGTGAGTGTCTTCACGTAATAAATGTTATACTTCTATCTCTTCTTCCATCCGATACTCTCGCATCTCTCCCAACCCCAATCTGAGGAGCAGCAAGACAACCTGAGGAGCAGCGAAGCCTAGCTGCGTGCCTACGTCGCCACCAGTCCGGCCGCTTGCACGCGCGCCGCCGCAGACCGCCACCGGACAACGCCGCCTGCATGCGACTCATCTCCAGCTATTGTCCGCGCTCTTGTGCAGGCGAGCAGGATCTTGCGTGCGGCCCTGCTGTAGCAGCGTGTTTAGTTGCCCAAAGTTGAAATTTGGGCTACTGTAGCAATTTCGTTTTTATTTGACAAATAGTATTCAATCATGGATTAATTAGACTCAAAACGTTCGTCTCGCAATTTCCAACCAAACTGTGTAATTAGTTTTTTTTTTCGTCTACATTTAATACTCCATGCACGTATCGCAAGATTCGATGTGATGGGTACTATAGCACTTTTTGAGATTTTGGGATAGGAACTAAACACGCGCTAACTCGCGTGCGGGCAGACAATAGCTGGAGATCGTGATTTCTTTGCGCCTCGGGTCAAGCGTAGACGCCGTTTCCCTCCTGAGAACCGGTTTCCTCTTTTTTTTTCTCCTTTCTCCTCGTCGATTGAGGTGCCATGTCAGCATATTGCTTACGTGGCATCTCATTTAATGGAGATAAAAATCATTATTAATGTCTCATTGGGAGTGCCCTCGTAGTCTCATGCGAGTGTTTGATTCGACGAGCGTTTTACAACGTTGAAACTACTCCGTTTGGCAATGGCAAACGCCACCAAGAGAGCAGACCAGACTCAACAGACCATCCAATGGGAAGAAAATTGCGTGCCCATGGGTCCAAGGGAAAAAAATTGCATGTAAACTGTATGCACCCTGGAGCCGTGGATACCTAGCGTCTTTACGTGACGCGTGTCTTTGCACAGCTAGCTTAGACGTCGTGGGCTCGGCTCGGCTCGGCTAGCACGTCTCAGCTAGCTCCGCTGTCTCCAGCAGCTAAACCACCGAACCGTTTGAAGCTTTCGGGGGAGACACGCGTCCTTCATCCGATAGAGGTTTCCACGGCTCCACGGTGCATACAGTCTCCATGCGATTTTTTTCCTCGGTCCAAGGCCCTCCCGTGCGCCACTACGTCTATGTGCCAGTGCGACACGTAGCACCTCAGATTCTCAGAAGTTAGGCTCCGGCACGTGGGCGGCTCGCCTCGTTAGCAGCGCCAGGCTCCAGGCTCAGGAACAACATCTCAGCGATCCTGCTCCTCACGTATGCGTTGCGTTCTTCTCATCAACTAGTGAACATATGTGAGTGTTTCGAACAATACCATCAATGATAAAAGGAAAAAAAAACAATAGCATCAAACATCCTAAATTTGATTGTACCAATACCAACAACTCTGCACCTGATGTCGTTGTCCATGCAAACTGAATCACCACCATTCAATGTTCCATAAGAGCATCTCTTGCAGCGTCCCTACTTGAGCCTCTAAGGCACCCGCAATGGTATAAGTTAGTTAGTAGCTCTAAGCCAACCTCTCCAATAGTGTTAGCTCTTAGCAATGGCTCATAGTAAAATTAGGCTCAAGTATAAGTTAGTTAGTAGCTCTAAGCTAACCTCTCCAATAGTGTTAGCTCTTAGCAATGGCTCATAGTAAAATTAGGCTCAAATGACACTATCACATGATCTTAGAACGTGTGTATAAGCCTAACTCTTTATCAAAAACTAGCTTTTCTCTCTTTTTTTATTAGAATATGTAAAAAATGCTAAAAACTGCCTTATGAGTCGGCCATCGCGGATGCCCTACAGCTAAATACGAGTGCTGGGCGGCGGACGCAGCGCAGGCAATCGTTTGGAGTTCCGAGCGGAGGAAGGAGCAGCCATCTGCATACTACATGCCACTGCAATTTACTGCATGCAGTTACTACTTTCCTCGGAAATTAGCACGACGCCCCTCGACTGTCGTGCGAGTGTTTGATTCGACGAGCGTTTTGCGACGTGACGTTCAAACTATTCCCTTTTGGCAATGGCATGACAAACGCCAGCCAAGAGAGTAGACCAGAGACCATCATCCAAGCGGAAGAAAATTGCGCGGACAGCCCTCCCGTGCGCCACCACGTCTAAGTGCAGGCAGCTCTCCCTGCTTTAGGGCCCAAGAATATAATTCTCTAGCCGTGAGGGGCTTCCTCACTGTCTTTGCATGTGCGCTTCACTAAAAACTTCATCCCAAAAATCTAGTGGGATAGAAAGAACATGGAGAAAAGAGCACGCACACGACTCAGACGTAATTAACCATGCAAAACCTAAGCCTAGGTTTGATGTCTATCGTGGGCTTCGGTATGTATTCTCGGAGCGGGAAATGGTCCAGCAGCGAAGGTTGAAGGCCACGATCTGATGATGAAGGCTTTACGTTTGCAGAGGTTGATGATCTCAGTCCTATTTGGTAGGGTGAAGCTGTAGATGATGTTGATGATGACCCATAGTCGTTGAAGTTGTTGCTAAAGAAGTCGTTGAGCCACTTGAGCCGAGTGTGACAGTGAGGTATTGGCGAAGTCATCATCGAAGTAGATGGGCGAGCCCCTTGAGCTAGGGGAGACAGCGAGGTGTTGGCGAAGTCGTCATTGAAGTAGATAGGCGAGCCCCTTGAGCTGAGAGAGGTGACAAAGTTGAATTTGACGCTCATGCTAACGGATAATCTCTGGGCTGAGGGCGGCGGGGTGAACTATAGAATGCTGTAGGAGAGCCCCTAGGCCGAAGATAGGGACCGAAGCTGAAGTTGTTGTCGCTGCTCATGCCAGGGCCCCGTATCAAGGGTATGGGAGGCAAAGTTGGGGTTGACGCAGAATGCTGACAGCGAGCCCCTATGCCGAAGATAGCGGGGTGAAGTTGGAGTTGAAGCTAATGCTGACAGTGAGCCCCTGAGACGAAGGTAGTGTGGCGACGCTGGAGTTGACACCAATGCTGACGGCTAGCCCCTCGCCAAAATATTGGCGTAGTCAAAGTTGGTGGTGAAACTCTTTGTCGAAATACCATGCATATCACCTTTGGACTTCAGTCGCCATCTAGCATAGCTAATATGTTTGGTTCTTGGTGTTTGAGTTTTCGGCCTAATAAGTCTAAAAATCTTTTTTTAATAGGAGTGGTTGCTATTTGTTGGCTATATGGTTGAATAGAAATGATATGATATTCAACAAAGCCAAACCTAACATCATTCTGTAGGTAGTTTTCGGAGCAACATATTGGATTCGACTATGGTCACCGCTACATAAAGAAGATGAAAGATGGAACATCAAGAACAGTTGCCGGATCTTGGAAACAGTCATTATGGAGGTTTTTACAAAGTTTAGATGGAATTTCCGGAACAGAAATGAAGCTGAATTAGTCTCAGTTCTTTTCCTTTCGTTTAAACCTTGTGGTTTGTCTTCTATATATCCTCTCTTTTCGAGAGAGATGAGCTTGAGTGCTCCTGATGTATAATAAATTAGCTGTGTACACCTCTTCGAGCGTAGAGGCTAGAACCTCGTTCGATTATTTAAACAAATCAAATCCAGCCTGCAAACATTCGAGCACACGTCGCGACGGACACCATCGTAGCAGAAGACATAAGTAATGCACGCGCGGCAGAGCTACTTATACGACGGGCGCCAAACGCCAAGTCTCACGAGCGCGCGGTGGCTCGTCACTTTTGCCGGCAGTGGCAACGCTGACGCCGCCCTTCTGGCAGCGCTGGCCGGTGGGCAACGGCCTGGGCGAGACTGTGCACGGCCTTGTCGAAGATGACGAGGCCCATGAACCAGAAGTTGTGGGACGCTACGGTGACGACGTGGACATACTGACACAGTTTTTTCATATTATCCATGCTTGCATCGCATGCAGACATTGACGTGCAGTGACCTGTACTCTCTCCTCTCTCGGTTGCTGTCATTTCCAAATTAAACTTTGAACGTCCGCACCACTCATGCGTCCACACTCCACAGGAATCATCAAAGGTGAGTCAGGCCTGATCGACTGGTATTAAAGCTGGCTGATAAGCCGGCTGAAGCTGTTTTGCTGTGAGAGAAAAGTATTGTACATTCTAATTAATAAGCCGGCTGATAAGTTTAAGCGAACATGCCCGAAAAAGCGGCGCGTGGTTTCCCTTCTTTTTTTTTAACTTGAATATTTAAAGTTGCTTCATTTAAAAATTAAAAATAAAGTGATCCAGATTTGTACATTGCCTGAAGACTTGACGTACGCATGTCGCTCTGCACTCCAGTAGTACTCCACGCCTGCGGGCTGGTACCGGATGAACTACTGAAGCAACTCCGCTGTTCGCTGTTTATTTCATTTCACATGGTGCCAGAGGCTTACCAGAGGCCGATTGGTCTGATCCTATCGGCCAGTTAGGGGCCGACTGGACCTCGTCAACTGCGTCGCCGCCTGCCTCCTCGCCACCAACGACCTGGACTACTACATGGACCGGCGCGGCGTCTGCCACAACTGGCGCTCCGCCACCGCCGACCCCAGCAGCAACCCGCACGACCCGCGCTTCCACCCCGCCCGGTGGATCATGCTGGATGAACTCGAGTCCTCCACCTGCAGCCCTTCCTACCGTAACTGGAAAATGCTGGCCCGCTTCGTGGCTCGAGATGAACACGAGTCCTCCTACGCCGGCTTCTTCTCCCGCTGCAATGCTGCATGAACATGTTCGCCAGCAGCGATGGCGTCCGCCTCTTCGTCAACGCCGACACTGGCCGGCCGCTTCCTCCGCCGGAAGCTGCCGCTCCTCCGCGACTACCACTTCGTCGCCTCCACCACCGGCGGCTTCCTTGTCCTGGCGGACACTGCGGCCCCGCACGCCGTGCGGATCCTCAACCCCTTCACGGGCGTCCTGGTTCATTTCAAGGCCCCCGTGCGGCCGTGCCTCCCGAGCACTCCATGACCGCCAGCGTTGTCGTGGTTGGCGATCGGCTCGCGCTTGTCTTTGGCTGCCATCCGGTACCCAGATGGGCTGCAGCATCTACCTGGCTGATCCAGGCAGCGAGCAGTTCGTTGTGGAGACATCAGTGCCATGGGGCACCATTTCATCCTCCGAGGCAGCGGCCGCGTTCGGGCTGCTGGATCCGGCGATGAGGCTGCCTCAGCTTCACGCGTGCGCGTCGACAGCTGGTCGCTGCTGCAGCAGCAACAAGGCCTGCAGGGCGTACGTGTTTTCAGGCTGCTGGACTCTGCGATGAGGCCGGCGAAGGAGCAGCAGCAGGAGGTCACCAGCATCAGCGGCCGTGCTCTCTTCGTCGGAACTCGGAGTACTACTATCACAAGGCTCCAGATGAGTGCCTCCACTCCCACGACATGTACGTGTATGATCTCGCTCAAGGTAAAGAAGAGAGGATCACAAAGGCTGCTAGTATGTATCCGGCCCCAACCCAATCGTGCAGCTACTCGTCGAGTACGCCATGCGTGCTCCAAGTTTCGAGCCGTCATCGGAGCATTCGATGCGAGCTTGGAGAACCAAGGCCGCAGCACCATAACTAAATAAAGAGAATTCCCAGATACGGACGGATATAACCGATATTACATTTGTTTTTATATTTCTGTCCGAATTCGGATTCGAATACGAATAGTCTCAACTATGTCGGATATGATACGATTGGATATCGACATCATAAATATGCGATTTGAGTATTCGGATACAGATACGGTATCGGATGTTGAATATCCAGACTCGGATACGGACAGATGTCAACCCCTCTAAACGAATTCGGTTTCAAATACGGTCGAAAAATATCCATACCGTTTTCATCCCTACTCCGAGGCAGCGGCCGCGTTCGGGCTGCTGGATCCGGCGATGAGGCTGCCTCAGCTTCACGCGTGCGCGTCGACAGCTGGATCCGTTTTTTGGTCTTGTATAATGTTCTCGAACTATACTCTCTTGTGGTGCATATCACCGTTTGTTTTGTGACAAACTGGTTTGTTTCCTAAGACCCTGCTGTTCCACTTTATTTTGAGCCCATCAGATTAGGATGCTGCGCCTGTGCGTGTCAGACTTGGATTCTAACGCGTGACTCGTTCTTCTACAATTGACAAAGGGAAACATATGAATTGCTTGTGTAAAATTTTAGGTACTTGCTAAAATTCACGTGCCTGAATTTTCCAGACGACGGTAACATGTTAGACAAAATCATAAATCTGATAAAATTTGATCTGTTGACATAAAGATAATTAATAATTAATAATTATTTTTATAGTCAGACAAGTAGGAGTATAAAACTTTTGTACTCTCTCGTGCATTTTTTCAACTAATTGGTCCGCACATTCTGGTACACGGAGTATTAATTATATACAAGGATGCACGGCCATACACCTTCACTGTTCTTATCCTTGTAATACACCTTCACTGTTCTTATCCTTCGAGGCAATGCATTCTCAAAGATCTACGTTATGTACATTAGTCTAAGATCCGAGCCGAAGAAAGGAGCAGCCATCTGCATACTGCATGCATGCCACTGCAATTTACTGCATGCAGTTACTAGCTACTTTCCTCGGAAATTAGCACGACACCCCTCGACTGTCGTGCGCCACCACGTCTACGTGCGGGCAGCTCTCCCTGCTTTAGCGCCCCCCCCCCCCCCCCCCCCCCCCCCCCCCCACACCCCCACCATAACTAAATAAAGAGAATTCCCTCGTTGCCACTCAAACCTATAACAATCTCTTCATTGTCATCCAAAATTGTAGACTCTCTTCGCTATCATTCATTTAGAATTTTTTAGGAAGTACTTCGAGATGGATCACACTTGATATAGAAGTAGAAGGATGCGCTATTGATATAGAAGTAGAAGGATGCGCTATTTTTCATATTTTGAACAATGGAGGATGCCAATTTTTTCTTTATTTAATAGATCTTAGAGATAAAAATAAAAAATATCTATGCAGAGAGAGTATCGGATTAAACTTAAATTTAATTAATCCGGCGAAATAAATTGCTTAAGCACACTATCAAGCTTAGACTATAAAAAGCGATCAAATTTGGTCATCAACAGTGCTCACAGGAGTTAATCCTGTTGTCGGTGCGAAAAGTGATCAACAAGTAAATATTTATAATTTTGTCGTGCGTTGTGATCGGATGTGGCCTAGCACTCACTGATACGGGATTTATACTGGTTCAGGCAACGTGCCCTACGTCCAGTTTTCAGTCGGTCGGTGTCTTTATTCCTGCGCCCAGATGCTCGAAGTTTGCTGTGGGGTTACAAACGAGTAGAAATGAGAAGGGAGGGTGGTAGAGACCCGGTCGGACTCTGAACCGAAGGACCGAGAATGACGAGGGCTTCTAACATGTGCTAAGTATTGGAGCATATGCTCTGTATAGCTTTAGAGTTCTAGAGCTATTGAGCTCTTTGGGTTCTCTTTTTTGAGGAGAGCCAAAGTCAGAATCAGAATAGCCATAGAGAACATCCTCCAGAGAGAAGAGAGCGCATCCCCTTTTATAGTTTGAAGAGGATGGCCTTATAAGTTGGAGAAAGAGAGAATGAATACTTGTGCTACCTAGTCTTGTTGCCCACACTGTCGGGTATGAGACGGTCGTCAGCGCCCACAATATTGTTTATGTCAGACACATGTGGTAGGCTCTATTGTGTTCGCCTGGTACGGCAAACGTCGACGCCAACAATATTGTTTGTACTCTGACACGCCTTGAAATGTTGCACTAGTAACCATAGGAAATAAAAATATATTACACAAAAATAATGAATAGGCATATGGAAAAATCAAATCAGTTTGCCGAGTCCCGATATATGGCACTCGACAAATCTCAATTTTGCCAAGTGTCATACCTAGGACACTCGGCAAACCCCTTCACGGCCCCACCGAGCAGTTTAGTTATTGAAAATGAAAAAAAAACAAAACGGGGGTTTGTCGAGTGCTAGATCGCGGGCACTCGGCAAACCTCCCTTGTAACCACCCCAATCCCTACCCGGCTGCACACATAGGCACAGTAAAACACACAGCCGCGCGCCCGCGCCCGCCCACACCGCCGACCGGCCCCGTCGCCCGCCCACACCAGCCCCGGCGCCGCTGGTCTCGCGCGCCGCCGCCCGCCCACACCCGCCGATGCCGCTTGTCCCGTGCCCGCCCACAGCAGCCCCTGGCGCCGCCCGCCCACTCCCGTCCCCTCCGGCCCTACGCACTCCCGGCGGCCAGCACCCCTGTTGGCCGGCGCCCGGTGCCCTCTCCCGACCTCGCGCGTCCACGTCGGCCTCCCGCGCGCCATCCCCTCAACCCTGCTGGCCTCCCGCGCCGCCGCGGAAGCTCAACGCTGCCACCGCCTAGGTTCGCCATCCTCCACTGGTCGGTGCCACTGGTACCAAACTTGCTTTCTGACAAGAGAGCCTTTGCAAAACTGAATGTGATTTGTTTTAGTTCATTGAACCACCATTTTCTTAATTTTCATGTTGTTTGTTCTATAATGATGGAAAGCTGAATCTGTAGTCAGAGAACCACCATTTTCTTAATTTTCAGCACCTTGATAATGATTTGTTGAGGACATTATTGCTTCCTAGGATCTAGGATGGGGATGTTCTTTGGTGGTTGTTAGTCTACATACTTTTTTCTTATTCAGCATAAGCATTGGTGATGCAAATCCACCTAACCAAGTGGCCAAGTGCTGCAGCGTGGGGCGTCGCATAGAACAGATTTGTCCATTTTGTGTTTGCTTGTACTAGCTTCTGCAGGCCACGGAGTTACAAATTTATAGGAAAATGTCGTTGTTTGATAAAGTTGAGTCATAGTGGTATAGAAGAGTGTCAAGAATAATTCTTTTCTAGTAAGGTTGGGGGTCAATATCATTGGGAAAGTGAATGATATTGGTGGGTCGTTGCTGTAGAGATTTGAAAGGACAAGTCTGAGACCACTAACCCAGTGCTATGAGAGTAAAAATACAACTGACATACTTCTCCCCTCCTCCCTTCGTTCCCCTTCAGGGAAGGTCTTGAATTTTAGAATGAAACATGCATGCAGCATTCAGCCTCCCTATAGCTCAGCAATCTCTATGCCATTGGAGTATCTCTTTTTTGCTAGTCCTGATTCTTTGTGTGGTGCCATGCTATGTTTAAACAAATTATGAAAATTCATTGCTTTGTAGCAAGGTGCATATGCATAAAATTGTCTACACATTTGAACTTTTTAATATCCATGTATTTCACAGTCTCTCAGTGAAGGAAAAAATCCCACAAATGTTGAACTTTGCATCTTGGGATGAAAAACTGAGCTTTTCACTTGATAATTGCACAATTGCGCGTGTCACCAACCAAAATTGCTCTGCCACGCAACGCCCTACTTAAATGCCTGTGCCTTGTTTTTTTTCCGTCCAATAGCCGAAATTTACAATTGACACTATTATGTTCGTTTGTTGCAGAAGAGGCTATTGCAAGGATCATTCCCCACCGTCCTCGACTCGTCACTTTGCAGGACAGCAAGGTGAGGCATCCTACACCCCTCTTTCCATATTATGTTCGTATATCACGTAACCTAGCTAGACGTCTCCCGTTCGAAAGAGATGCGATTGGAAATATGCAGATCTTTACATATCTATAACCGTATCTGTTTCGAATTGTCCACGTTTTTTTGACAGCCGGAGGATGTGTAGATGGAGTTAGTTTCCATGCTCTACTTGGATCCGAGACAAGGTTTCAGCAGCATCTCCCTGTTATTCTCCGGATACACAATCTCCCTGCCAGGACGTGTATTTGGAGAACAGCGGGGAGGTGCTGCCGAAATTCTGTCTCGGATAGGAGTAGAGCATGGAAATTAACCCCATCTACACATCCTCGGGTGGGATTATGACCTATCTTCACCTATTAGACAGTATAGGAACCTGTAGATGTAATTGATTTTTATATTACTTGGTGATATGTTAGAGGATGGATGACCGTGAGTGGATGTACACGGGCCACTCTTGTCAGGGTTTGATGACCGATGAATGGATTGCGAAGACCGATGCTTTCTTGGAACTAGCATTTGCAAGGGTTAAAGAAGCGCGTGGCACTTGGTGTCCCTGCAGCATTTGTGCAAACACGCGTCGACAAACAAAGGTGGTCATGGGTAAACATCTTTGCAAGAATGGATTTATGGTGGACTATACCCGGTGGATCTACCATGGTGAATCCGATCGTATGAGAGACGAGGTCGGGAGACAACGCATCGAGGATTATGATGCTGATGTCGGGGTAGGAGACATGTTAAATGACTATAATGAAGCTCACTTCGATGAAGAACGTAGGGAGGAGGAGTCAGAGCCAACCACAAAAGCGTATTACGATATGTTGTCCGCGGCACAACAACCCCTTCATGGGCATGCCAAGGTTTCTCAACTGGATGCCATTGCACGCCTAATGGTCGTAAAGTCCCAATTTAGCTTGAGTCGAGAAGCCTTTGATGCTATACTAATAGTTGTTGGTAGTCTGCTCCCGGATGGTCACATCCTGCCAAAGAGCGTGTATGAGGCATAGAAACTCCTTCGTGCACTTAAGATGCCATATGAGCAGATACATGCTTGTCCGAAGGGATGCATCTTATTTAGGAAAGAACATGCGGAAGCAAAGTACTTTGTGAGGTGTAAATCGTCTAGGTTCCTGGAGGTACATTGTGGTGATGGTCAGAAGAGGCACCTCGCAATCCCCGTGAAGATCCTACGGTACCTTCCATTCATACCGAGGATCCAATGGCTTTATATGACTGAGGAATCCGCAAAACAGATGACATGGCACAAATACGGATGTTGATACAATCCTGAGAAGCTGGTGCATCCATTCGATGGTGAAGCATGGACAAGGTTTGATATGATTCATCGTGAGAAAGCTCTAGAGGCTCGTAATGTTATCCTTTGAAAGAGAGTAAAGTTATTCAAAATGTCATCTAGAGATTGTCAGTTATTTAAAATATGTGTTTACCTTGATATTAATCCTGTCGATGTTGACCTTCGTGTCATAGTCCTCAGTGCGTGCCAGCATGCTGAATCATATTCCAGTACATTCATATGTGCCAGCTTCTTTTTTTATGATCATCTGCTTCATCCTCAGTTGTTGCTGTGAAATACTAATGGTCCAAAAAACCAAGCACGAACACTAGATCAATTAACAGTAGCACGTACAAATTGATACTTGCTTGCACAACTAGATTCAATGTAGGCAAAGGGAGGACAAACTAGCAGTAGCAGTTGCAGTTACATAGCACTACTGGATGTTGCATCTACTCATGGCTGGGAACATGGTTTTAAATCTTAGGCTATGTAAAATAGCAGCAACAGTTATATTAAAATGTGGTTTCAAAATTTTATTTAAAATCATTGACATTTGCATCATAAATTCAGAAAACAAAGTGTGCAATGTTGTTTAATCTTGTCTCACACATGCCAATCCCTTCTCCTTTGTGCAGCATCAATCGACGGCATCGAATGAGCCTCATGCCCCAACCCCGTCGCAGTGGAACTCGTGGCCTAAGTACTTGTGATTTTATTTGTATTTGTATTTGTGGATTACGTGTGACTACTTGTGGTTGTGAATGAGTTGTGACTACTATTTATGGATTCTGAAGTTTATTTGCATCTATGTGTTGTCGATATATCTATATGAATTGCCTGTGATGCCTATTGTGAACTATCTGTGATGGATGTGATGTTTATTTGAATGTGGTACGTGGCTGTGACCGAACCAAATAAACTGATTATTTGTGGCATCTTTGCCGAGTGTAACACTCGGCAAAGAGGCTTTTTGCCGAGTGCCAGATGTAAACCACTCGGCAAAGTGGACACGTGGATAAATTCTGTGCATTCTGGGACTAAAATGGCATCTTTGCCGAGTGTCTGCCCTATGACACTCGGCAAAGAAGCCAAATTATGTGGATTTTGGAACGGTCTTTGCCGAGTGCTCATACTTTGACACACAACAAAAGGAGTCAGTTTGTCGAGTCTTTGACACACGGCAAAAATCAATCTTTGCCGAGTGTTCATAATTTGACACATGGCAAATGGGCCAGATTTGCCAAGGGCCCAAACTTTGACACACGGCAAAAAGGCAAGCTTTGCCGAGTGCCTAATATTTGACACTCGGCAAACGTGTCGTGACCGTTTCCACTCCGTGACGTACTTTTTTCGCCGAGTGTCGTTTTCAGCTCTCGGTAAAGTCTTTGCCGAGTGCTCGACAGAAAACACTCGCCAAAGCTGCTGGTTGCCGGTACTGTAGATGCCGTGTGCTCTTTGCCAAGTGTTACACTCGGCAAATCCTTTGCCGAGTGTTTTTCGGGCTCTGTCGAGTGTTCGTGGCACACGTCAAAACTACTGTTTCCGATAGCGCCAAGCTTGATCCCTCAAGAGTCTGTCACAACACCGACAATGCCAACAAATTCAATCCTCAACGACATCGCCAGGCTTAACCTCTCCAAGTCGGTCATGCCGCTAACCCTTAAACCATACTGTATCTATCAAAGAGATGATTTAAATAGGCAACATCATCGTAGAATTTGTCGTTGTCGATATAGTCCTCATAATCACCATCCTCGATATAGCCCTCATCGAGGTAGGAGAAGTATCCTTCCCACGTTAGCTCATGATCTGGAATGTCCACCGTGTAGTTGCCATAAGTACCAATGTTAAACTTGTAGATGCAACGCCGGCAAGAGGATAGGTCATCGAGAAGGAAGTAAGCGCAGTTGGCCTCCACTGTTGGGAAGCAATCGGCGTCAACGACAAGGCACCAGACGTCGAGGAAGAGAGCTTGGCTACCGATGCTCTTCACCCTCTACACCACGTTCCCAGTAGAGTCAACCTTGAAAACATCCATGCCATGACGCCGCTTCAAGATCGCCAGCATATCCCCGCCGGCAGCCACCACCACGTAACAACGGCAGTCCTTGTCCTCCTCGGACCGAAACAGCTGAACAAAGATGTTCTTGGCACCAGCAGGAATAGGTTTACGGTTGACTGCAGCGGTAGTCAGTGGGAGCTTGCTAGCAGGATACCTGTGGCTGTGGTGCCTCATCTCGACAGAGAAAGACTCGCTCTAGGGTTCCGCCCAGTACACCCAGCTTCGCCCGACGGAGACCAAAAACAGAGTAGGCGAAGAACCAACCCGCACGTCGGCAGTGAGCCGGAGCCACGACCGCGGCTCGCTCGGCAGTGGCGCCACAAAACGGATCAGGGAGAAGGTGAAGGGGTTGAGGACGCTCACGGCGTGCAAGGGGTCCGTGGCCGCCAGAATGAGGAGGCCATCGGTGGTGCTCGTAATGAAGGTGTGGACGGGGTCGCGGAGGAGCGGCAGGCTCCTGTGGAGGAAGCGGCCGATGGTGGTGCTGATGAAGAGGAGGGCGCCGTCGTCGACGGTGATGGTGGCGGCGAGGCCTTGCGTTCATCCAGCATGATCCAGCGGCTCAGACGGAAGCGTGGGTCATGCTGGTTACTCCCGGGGTCGGCGATGACAGAGCGCCAGTGGTGGCAGACGGCGCGCAGGTCCATGTAGCAGTCGAGGTCGTTGGTGGCGAGGAGGCAGTCGGCGACGCGGTTGACGAGGTCCGCCGGAAGCGACGACCAGCCCTGCGCCACCATTTCCTCGGCCATCTGCTACGACTGAACTTTGGGTTGAACCATTGATGCTTTCAGTGGCCTGTGCTGTGTGTCGTACTCCTATGTTGTTGTTGGCTTGAGGTGGACAAAGAGATCAGGGAGTGGCGCTGGTGCCTAGGGATAAATAGAGGAGAGCAACGAGAGACGAGCAGCGGGAGAGGAGACGAGCTGCTGGGCGGCGGACGCAGACGGCAATCGTTTGGAGTTCCAAGGGGAAGAAAGGAGCAGCCATCTTGTCAACAGCAGATCAAGGAAGAACGGAAGAATCGGACCCAGGCAGGGAAACAAAGCATGGGAATCAGAAGTAGCGTGAGTTCTTATCAGTAGTTAGGTTTGTTACAATAGCTGATATCCGTTGATACATAGTTTGGCATGTATATCTACGCACTCGACACGGTTCAGCCGCTGCAGCGCGTTCGCCTCCATCGCGGATCACTTGGACGCCCACTCGGGCCCAGTGTAGCGCGTGTTGCCCGTTCTGGGCCTCTTCGGCCTTTCTTCCCTTGGCCTAGCTGAACTCTGCATCTGGTCATCGTCAGCTGATGTAGCGCTGACATTCCCCCTCTCTTGCGCGCCATGTTGCAGCCACAAATTGACGCGAGGGAACCGCTGATGCAGAGATTTCAAGTCTTCCCAAGTGGCTAATGAAACTGGTAAGTTAGACCACTTAATAAGACCTTGTTGAATGAATTTCTTACCACGCAGTAACTGACGGCGCTGAAGGATGCGCTCAGGAACACTCCATTGAGCCAACGTCGGAGGTAAAGTTGAAGTAACAGTGTGTTGAGCACCCACCGCCTTCTTGAGCTGAGAAACATGGAATACGGGATGGATCATAGAAGAAGGCGGAAGTCCCAGCCTGTACGCCACCGAGCCAACACGTGCCAACACCTTGTAAGGTCCGAAATACTTGAAAGCGAGCTTCTAATTGCTTCTATCAGCAACTAACGTTTGCACATAGGGTTGAAGCTTGAGGAAGACCCAATCATCAACTTGGAATTGACGCTCTGAACGATGGGAATCAGCAGCATGCTTCATATGTTGCTTGGCGCAAAGCAAATGCTGTCGTATACTTGCAGACATCAGCTCACGGTCATGCAGCCACCCAACAATGTCAGTAACAGGTTGCTCATCGACAGAACTGAGGCCAAAATGTGTCGGAGCATATCCATAAAGCACCTCAAAAGGAGATCGCCCCAGTGTCGAATGCCAACTTGTGTTGTACCAATACTCAGCTAAATCAATCCACTGATGCCACTGCTTGCGACAAGCATGAACATAGCAGGGCAAGAAGGTTTCCAAACACTGATTGAGGGTGGTAGGCAGTACTCATATGAAGCTCTACCTTTGCCAACTTGAACAATTCTCGCCATAGAGCACTGGTGAAAATCTTATCATGATCAGAGACGAGGGCCGAAGGCATACCATGAAGGCGATAGACCTGAGAAATGAAGTGCTTGGCACTGTAGCAGCGGTGAAGGGGTGACGAAGACTGAGAAAATGAGCATACTTGCTGAAGAGATCCACGACCACCAGAATATAGTTGTACCCTTCAGACATAGGCAAACCCTCTACAAAATCCAGTGATAACACCTTCCAGGAACGTTCATGCACTGGCAACGGTTGAAGCAGCCCTAGAAGCTTGCTGCGGTCAGGCTTGGCCTACTGGCAGATTGTGCATTCAATCACAAAAGCACGCACCGCATCCTTCAAACCAGGCCAGTAAAAATGCTGCTTAATGCGCCGGTAAGTTACCGGAAGCCCACTGTGTCCACCAACTGCGCTGGCATGCATTGCTTGCACCAACTTTAAATGCACGACAGCATCATTCCCAACCCAGATACGGTCCTTGTAATGAATCAGACCATCCTGGAGAGTATAATGGGGTAAAGACACTGAGGAATTAGAGAGCTTGGCCAACAACTCTTGAGCCACAGTTTCACTAGCATAAGACTGCAGCACTTCAATTAACCACTCTGGTTGGCAGACCGACATGGCAACACATTGGAGTACCAGAGCTCGTGACAAGGCATCGGCCGCTCCATTATCAACACCCTTCTTGTACACAATGCGGTATTGCAGCCCAAGGAGCTTAGTAAAAACCTTTTGCTGCCATGAGGTATGAAGACGTTGGTCCTCCAACCATACTAAGCTCTTGTGATCAGTCAGGATATGAAACTCAGCAAGGTGTAGATAACTATGCCACTGCTCAACAGCCATAAGAATTGCCAGATATTCTTTTTCATATGTGGACAGACCCTGTAAACGTGGACTAAGAGATTTACTCAAGAATGCTAGTGGATGGCCCTGCTGCATCAAGACTGCACCGACAACAGTCCCACTAGCATCAGTCTCGATGATGAAGGGCTTAGAAAAGTTGGGCATGGCCAAAACCGGAGCTGAGGTCAAAGCTATCTTGAGTGCCAAAAATGATTGCTCCTGAACTTCAGTCCAGACGAATAGAGCCCCTTTTTTTAGAAGATCGGTGAGGGACCGAGAGATCATACCAAAATGGTGGACAAAGCGACGGTAATAGCCGGCCAAACCTAAGAAGCTACGCAATTCCTTGACAGAGGAAGGAGTTGGCCAGTGCAACACTGCATGGACCTTGTCTGGATCAGTGGCAACTCCTTGTTCAGAGATCAGATAGCCCAAATAACGCAACTGGCGCTGAGCAAAGACACACTTGGAGAAGTTAACTTGCCATCTGTCCCACTACAGCAGTTCCAACACAATGTGTACATGTTCAATGTGTTCTTCCAAAGTCCGACTGAATATCAAGATATCGTCAAAGAATACCAACACGCACTTGCGCAATAAGGACCCCAAAGTGATGTTCATGGCCTTCAGGAAAGTAGCGGGTGCGCCAGTCAACCCAAACACCATCACCCGGAATTCATACTGTCTAGTATGAGTTTGGAATGTCGTTTTATGTTCTTCACCCGGCTTCAGACGAATTTGATGATATCCAGCGGTCAAGTCCAAAGTTGAAAACTAGGACGCCCCATGCAACTCATCAAAAAGTTCCTCAATCACCGGCACTGGGTACTTGGCCTTTACTGTAATGGCGTTGAGATGCCTTAAATCCACGCAAAACCGATGCGTCCCGTCCTTCTTGACAAGGAGTACAGAAGAGGAAAAAGGACTTTGACTAGGCTGCACAATGCCGGAGGTGAGCATTGAAGAGATCTGGCGCTCAATCTCATCCTTGAACGCATGCGGTAATGATAGGGTCGCACATTGACAGGAGCTGCGCCCGGTATCAGCGGAATCTCATGGGCAAAAGCACGCTCCGGGGGGAAACCCTACAATGGTTCAAACACCGACTGAAATTCTTGCAAAAGCTGAGTTATAACGGCTGGTTGAGTGGGTGAAGCCGAAGTAGGGTTGTCCTCCGTCACTGTAGTCACATGGATTACCGAGCCGGGAGGCAAGCTGTGTAGCTCCCCCTGCAATGTCCGGAAGGCGCCTTCATAAGAAATGACCAACCATTTCTGTGCCCAATCAACCTGCATTGGGCTGTACTGAGCCAACCAGTCCATACCCACCACCAAGTCATAGTGAGCCAGAGGGAGCACTTTAGCATCTGTATGGAAAGAGCAACCCTGTACCTCCCATTCCAACTGCGGAAAAGTGGCAGCACAGTCCAAAACCTAGCCATTAGCAATCTTAACACGGAGAGGTACTGGTAGAGAAGTTTGTCCTATCAACCTGGAGCTCAGAGCAAAACTGACAAATGTATGAGAGCTGCCCGAGTCCAACAAAATCTTAACTGGTACCCCTTGAATAGCCCCCTGGAATTGCATAGTACTTGCTGCGGTACTGCCATTCAGAGCTGCAAGAGACACTACCAATAGTACCTGAGCTTCGGTTGGCTCTTCAGCAGGCTGACTATCATCAGAGCTGGCATCATTGTGACAAATATCCCAAAATTCTTGTAGAACATGCAACTGAATGTTTTCAAAACAGCGGTGATCATGGGACCATTTTTCTCCACAATGAATACAGAGACCACGTGCACGGCGATATGAACGAAGAGTGTTAAGCCGATCCTCCACACCACGGCCACGCCGCTCAGCTCCAACCGCCGGTGCCGCTTTGCTAGTCTTGTCAGTAGCCAATGGAACCTATGTCACAGTGGGTCGAACGCCGGCAAACTTGGTGGAAGTGAAAGTGTCAAGACGCCGACCCTCTTTGCGCCTAGTAGATTACAGCAACTCTTCCTGCAATAAGGCCAGCACACAAGCTTCATCAAAGGAATTTGGCCTCCAGGTATGCCATGAGTCCGCAGCTGGCCATGTCCATTTTTTTTTCTTTTGTTTATTTCATTTCACATAGTTGCTGTTTCTTTTCACCTGGCGGATGGTTGGCCACGTGCCCACGTAGGGGTCTGAGCCGCTGTTTGTTTTCCGCTAAAGCTACTGGTTGCTCCAGTATTTTTATCCGTCCGCCCGCTGATCTTCTGTGCTCCACGTGGTCCCCCACCTGCCCCCTCTGCACCGCTGCCTGCATGCATGCAGATTCGATGATGGTGTACGCACGCCGTCGTGTGGGGCTCAGGGTGGCAGGGTGCGGTCGAGCGCCTGCGCCCGCGTGCTGCTGGTGCCCGGGACCATGCGCAACCATGGGCGTGGCAGGGTGGCCAGCAGGCGCATGTGAGTTAGATCGCCGGTGCAGTGCTTGCTACAACTCCACTTTGGTGCACGGACATCTAGGCCTTGTTTAGTTCCACCCCAATTTTCAAAAAATTGCTACAGTACCTGTCACATCGAATGTTTGCGGCTTTTGTATAGAGCATTAAATATAGACGAAAAGAAAAACTAATTGCACAGTTTAGTGGGAAATTGCGAGACGAACGTTTTAAGCCTAATTAGTCCATGTTTGAACACTATTTGCCAAATAAAAACGAACATGCTACAATAGACCCAAAATCCAAATTCATGGAACTAAACAAGGCCCTAGTTTGTATATATGCAGATTCATTCCTCGCTCCGTCCACACAAGAATACAACAATGAGTTGCGTGCGAGTAAAAATAGTTTATATTTCACTAAGTTTCTAGTGAATAATATTCGCATTTATGGCTCTAAATTATTTTTTATGAAAGTAGTATTTATTTGATACCATAAATATTAATATTTTTTTATTTATAATTGGTTAAACTCGAGATACTAAAACATGACACTGTGCTACAATTGCGTTCTTTCTTGGTACTTTAGTAGGAGCAGATTACATCGTATTGGACCATATTTTACACTTCCTATTTTGGTGTAAATTCTGTGTTTAATTGATATAAATTGATTATTCCTAATTATAATTGATCAGAATTATTTGAACAATTATTTGATCTTTTTTGCCTTTTTTTCAAAATTTGTATGTTTTATTTGATTTCCCTTTGAATTTTTCTAATTTGGCTACCATAAAAATAATCTGGCTATTTTTTTTGTTTTGCTTGTTTAATATTTTTGTAGTATTTGGATCACTTTTTTGGTTCATTTGACCGGGATCTAACGGTCACGGCAATCGAGTGTAGATAGGATTAGGGTCTTGTTTAGATGTCATCCAAATTCTAAGTTTTTTCACTCTCTTTCCATCACATTAATTTTTAGCCGTTTGCATGGAGTATTAAATATAGATAAAAAAAGTAACTAATTACACAATTTAGTTGAAAATCACGAGATGAATCTTTTGAGCCTAGTTGGTCCACGATTGGACAATATTTGTCAAATAAAACGAAAATAGTACTATTTATTAGGTTGAAATTTTTTCACAATCTAACTGAGGCTTAGAAACACTCGACTCTCTTTCCTTTTCCCAATCCAGTGTCCGGCAGGCCTTAAATGCTCGGGTGTCGGCCGGCCTAGAAACACTCGAGCACCCACTAGACACATCCATCTTTTTCACGTAGGGCCCTGTCGGCACACCAGGGGCCGACTGGTCTTAGCCTATCGGCCAGTGAGGGGCCGATTGGTCCTGGCCCTCGATCACCTGCGGCGCTACTGTTTCTTTTCACGTAGGGTGCTGTCGGCTCACCAGGGACCGATTAGTCTGAGCGTATCGGTCAGTGAGGGGCCGATTGGACTGCGTCGCCAACTGCCCACAATGGACTCCGCCTTCGGGCAGCTTTTCCTGGGTGAGTACATCACATCAGTCAGTTGGGCGGCTAGTACTACTTTTTAATTTGGCTTGGAGTAGACGCATGCATCATGTACACCAGCATGCATGCTTTGGAGTTTGGACTGCCACCGTACCGGCATCTATCCAGACGCTTGGCCAAGTTCCCTGCCACGTTCTCTATGTACCGACGACGTACTGCCAGCCACCGCACCGGCTCTGTATGATCGAGTTTGTTGCATCGCATCGCATGCCGTCAGTTTATATACACGCATGATCGAGTTGTGTCACGGCGACACGACTCCGTGCGGTCCTGCACGCCCGTTGTTCTCTTCTCTTCTCGCCCTCCGCAATCCTCAGTGCCTAAGCTAGATGCTGAAAAAGACTGAGGTGTGATAGACAACACCACCTCCATCTTCCTCGATCTCTTACCTGCATGGTTGTAGAGGAGAGACCGGGAGAGTGCATGCAGCTGCCACGGGCCGTCTTGGTTTTAGTAGTTTTCTCGAGTGCTCTTGGCCAAACTGCTAGGCATGCATGCGCGATGCCATACCGTTGCCATGGGCCCCGACCCGTGACTAGCCTTAGCTTCCATCTCCGATCCGTGTGTAAAAAAAAAACAAAAAAAAAAGCTAGGATGGTCTGTGTCTATGATCTAGCACAGTACGTACGCAGCAAGTACGGGTACATGCACTGAGCTGGTGTTAGGGGCCATCTTGTAGAGTGATGTGCATGTAGAGGATGAGCCATCTTGTGACGTGATGTGCATGTACATCTCATGAGCATTGATCTTTCTCAAGATTTGTGTCGGTGTAGCGGCGGAAAGATTACCTTGATGTAGCACGGTCACAATGTGCCCATATTTGTCAATGGGGAGGACACTCAAGATCTTTCTCACAACATCGGATGGTGACATTTGAGTAAGTCCAAGCCCATTGACTTCCTCTACAAGAACATTTAAACGAGAATACATCTCATTAGCACTTTCTTTGGGAAGCATCTCAAATGAATTTAGCTTTTTAATCATAAGATGATAGCGTTCCTCACGCTCACTCTTGGTTCCCTCATGGAGCGCACAAACATCCGACCATAGTGCATGTACGTCTTTGTGGTTCCTTACACGGTTGAACACATCTTTGTAAAGGCCTCTAAAGATGGTGTTACGAGCCTTTGCATTCCATTTTTCATAGTTAACCTCATCGCCTTGTAGGTTAGTAGCATCCCGAGGTTTTGGGAAGCCTTGAGAGGTGGCTCTAAGAATACCAACGTCTAGAACTTCTAAGTACGCCTCCATGCAGATTTTTCAATATGGAAAGTCATCTCCCTCAAAGATAGGAGGAGGTCCATCCCCGTGAGACATCTTGCTCAAAGCGATTAAGCTTAAAACATGAGCACGAGGCTCTGATACCAATTGAAAGGATCAAGATGCCCAAAAGAGGGGGGGTGAATTGGGCTAATTCTAAATTTTCTTTCAATAATCAAATCCTACGGATAGCCCAATTAACCCCTTGTGCCTAGAAAAGTATTTCTATCAAACTAACGCACAACGGACTTGCAACCTATGTTCCAAACTTACTCTAGCATGGCAATTCTATGAATGTAAAAACAAGTATTGAATTGTTCAAAGTAAATACTCAAAGTAAATGCTCAAAGTGAATAGAGAGAGAGGAACGCGGCGATGTTTTGCCGAGGTATCGGAGAGTCACCATTCCCCACTAGTCCTCGTTGGAGCACCCACGCAAGGGTGTAGCTCCCCCTTGATCCGCGCAAGGATCAAGTGCTCTCTACGGGTTGATTCTTCGACACTCCGTCACGGTGAATCACCCAAAGCCGCTCACAACTTGAGTTGGGTCACCCACAAGCTCCACCGGGTGATCACCAAGCTCCCAATCACCACCAAGCCATCTAGGTGATGGCGATCACCAAGAGTAACAAGCATGAACTCTCACTTGACCACGCGAAGCCTAATGAGAAGATGGATGCACACTTTGCTACTCTTGATTCACTAATGAGGCTACTCTCTTGGATTCTCAAATCTCAATCACCTCACTAGGACCTTGCTCTTCTTGGCACTCACAAACGTGTTTCTCAGCTGTTGGAATGAGCAAAAGTAACTCCACACACGAGTGGAGCTTCTATTTATAAGGCAGCCTAAAAAACGAACCATTATGAGCTTCTGCGGGGTAACCGGACGCTCCGGTCGTGTTGATCGGACGCTCCGGTCAGTTTAACCCATGAACTAGTGAAAATGTGTTAACCGGACGCTGGTAGGGTCCGGTCACCACTGATCGGACGCGTCCGGTCGCATTAAACCCTTACTAGAACCTTATTGTACTTGACCGGACGCTGAACCCCCAGGGTTCGGTCAGTACTGACCGGACACGTCTGGTCACAGATTCCCTTCTCTGGAACCTTACTGGAGTCGACCGGACGCTAGACTTCAGCGTTCGGTCGCACCGAATACAGTCTCTTGATCAAATGAACTGACCGGACCCTGCGGCCAGCGTCCGGTCGCACCGGAGCCAGCGTCCGGTCAGCATTTGACCCTCCATTCACTTCCAAGTCTCGAACATATATGAATGAAGTTTACTCCAAAGGATCTTAAGCATTCATAGGAGCTATCTAGAGCTAGTTTAAACAAGTGTGCACCACACCTAACTCACTAGACTCAACTAGGTTCTGCTGCTAGCGGCTTCTGGTGGTCACGAGCTAGTAGCTAGTCGTCGTAGTCTGTGGTCAGTGAGTGCGTGCAGTCAGTTTTGGGCGGCTACTTTGGCTTGGAGTAAACGCACGCAGCCTGCATCCACACCACAACAGCACGCATGCATGGAGCAGCTTACACGTACGCAGCACTCTACAGGTACTGGATCGGTCCCAAAAAGTGCTACAGTAGCCATCACATCGAATCTTGCGATACGCGCATGGAGCATTAAATGTAGACGAAAAAAAAACTAATTGCACAGTTTTGTTAGAAATCGTAAGACGAACGTTTTGAGCCTAATTAATCTATGATTGAATACTAATTGCCAAATAAAAACGAAAGTGCTACAGTAGCCAAAATCCTAAACTTCACCCAACTAAACAAGGCCAGAGCTTGCTTGGGCTTCTCCTTTGTTGTTTCGCCCATCTGCATTAGCGCAAGATCTTGTGTGTGAAGCGTGTTTGAGCCATCTGGCAACAAATCTCCCTTGAGACTCCTTGGCGGCGGTGGCCCCTGCCCGTCCTGTTCGATGTCTGTGAGCTCGCTGTGGACCGTGTTGGCCTCAGCCCGGCGGGTTACCGCTGACCCCCGATGGTGTTGCCTTGTACGCAGTTTACATATACATACGTGCATTGTATTTATACTGTATTGTACTCCCTCCGTCCTGTAATACATTGTATTATAACATTCAAAAATAGTTCTAAAACATAATGCATTCTAAAGAAAAAAAACAACTTTTACATTAATTTCTTTTCATTTATCAACCAATCGTCATTAATCATAGCGTCTGATTAAAAAATAAAATGAGGATACATTTGTCTTTTACGTTTCTTTTAATTTGTCTTAAACTTTTGCTGGCAGTGGCAACGCTGACGCCGCCCTTCTGGCAGCGCTGGCTGGTGGGCAACGGCCTGGGCGAGACTGTGCGCGGCCTTGTCGAAGCTGACGAGGCCCATGAGCCAGAAGTTGTGGGATGCTACGGTGACGACGTGGACATACTGACACAGATTTTTCACTGCGTGCAGTAAATAAATTATTATCCATGCTTGCATCGCATGCAGACATTGAGATGCAGTGATCTGTACTCTCTGATCTCTCGGCTGCTGTCATTTCCAAATTAAAGTTTGAACGCCCGCACTCCACGGGAATCATCAAAGGTGAGTCGGAGAGGCCGACGCGCGTGGTTTCCGAGGAATGTCGTAACTGCAGCTAGCAGTAAATGGCAGTGGCATGCAGAGCAGTGGATCACTGCTCGATCATCGTTTTTCTTCCGCTCAGAACTTGAAAGGATTGATGCGTGTGAGCGCCTGCCCAGCTCTTTCTCCCTGTGTCTCTCCTTGTTGTGTAGCTATTTGAGGCCAGTTTCCACGGGAGTTTCATATGAGTTTCATTTATATTAAAAAGATGGCTACATAGGCATTTCTGATGACATGCAGTGTATTTAAGAAGAGAGAGAAGAAATAAGTTTCATCTATATGAAACTCTCTTAACATGATTATCAACTCTTTATGAGTCTTGAAATTAAATGCCTATGAAACCGTATAGTGAAATTTTTCACTAAGAATGAGCGTTTCATTCAAATTTCATTTTATTTCACATGACATGGCTGTCCTGAAAACGACGCCATGAAACTGAGACGGGCCTAACCCTGCTACACACCGCTTTGTGTTCTCTTTGTGACTGCCTGAACACATCATACAAAGCGGTTTTTTTTCAAAATAATATTAGTTAAATAAAAAATTGTAGATCTAAATGCTGGTAATAGAAAAATTATAAATCTAGGTAATGGTGGGCACTTCAAGAGCCGACAGACCACTAATCGGCCATCCAAAGGCCGATAGGTCTTATGGGCAGTTAAACCGCCGACAGGTCATTCCGACGGTCGTTCCGGGTGGAACGGAGCCATCCGTATTGAAAACTGGTGTATACTGGCCAAGAACCAAACCTGGTCCGGCTGCTGCCGAACGGGCCCTAAAGCTATTGGTTGCTCGAGTATTTTTCTCCACGTGGTCCCCCACCTGGCCCCCTGCACCGCTGCCTGCATGCATGCAGATTCGAAGATGGTGTACGCATGCGGTCGTGTGGGGCTCAGGGTGGCAGGGTGCGGTCGGGCGCCTGCGCCTGCATGCTGTTGGTGCCCGGTTTAACAAATATGAGAGCAGTTTGGTGCAGCTAGGTGTCGGGGTTTCAGACTAGGGGGTCCTCAACCAACCAGTAAATTTGTACTACATGTTTTCGATCCCGGATGGTGATGCAAAGAGACACAAGGTTTATACTGGTTCGGGCAATCGGTGCCCTACATCCAGTCTGAGAGATCGATCTTGTATTCCTTGCACCGAAGTGCTTGTAGTAGGGGGTTACAAGCTGGGTGAGAGAGGGAGTTAGTCCCAAGTCTCGGCGTGGAGTGATGCGGCTGCTTGAGACGTTGCTCTCAGGCAGCGGGGGAGTGTGCGTGTCACAGGGTGTTGTTTTTGTGTGCGGGTGTGTTCCCTCCCTAGAAATGGCCCAGGTCCTTTCCTTTTATAGTTGAAGGGGGGACAAGGGTAGTACATGTGCTAACTACACGGCGTCGTGTGAACGGAGGTGGCGTGTCCGAGCCCTGTAGCCTGTTCCTGTGGCGGCGTGGCTGTCGGAGTGGTCCGTCCTTGAAGTACTGGGGCGACGTGCTGGTCACATCCGATCCTGTGCGTCATGGGAGCTCTAGGGCTACCTCGAAGCGGGCGCGGCGGTCGACATGCGGGTCGCTGTAGATTGTCGGCGCGCAAAGCCGAGGCTCAGTTAGTGCCGAGGCCGAACCATGGAGGGGGGTCTCGACAGACATGAATCTCAAGATAGCCGAGGCCCTGACGTAGGGTGCCAAGGCTCGGAGGGAGCGGTCGACCTTGTACGCTGATTCGGAGGCGATGATGACCCGGATCAGACTTCCCATGCCGCGTTGTCTTCGGGGCGGGGGTTACGGGGCACAGTGTAGTTCAGGCGCTGATCGTGGGCACAGCGCCAGATCATAGTGGCCGGTAATACCCGCTGCACCTTGTCCCAGCCGGTATGGCCTTGATACGACTCCTTGTCCCATCGGCCACTCCGTGGTGTCGAGCCGTCATCCGGCTGAGATTGCGGGAGTGGTTAGCGCATTAATGGGATGTGACACACTGTCGGAAAGACTGGTCGAGGCGGGAGCGACGGGTTATTAACAAGCCGGCCTTGAGCGATATGGAGAATCGCTGTCTCGTTCGAGGCTGTACGCGCAGGGCCTCGGGCGAGACGGAGATTGGGCTCCCTGCCGAGGCCTTCCCGCGAGAGGCCTCGCGCGAGGCGGAGATTTGTCAGGGTGTCGAGACCTCCCGTGCGAGGCTTAAAGCAAGGCGGAGAGCCGGTGGGTTCGAACAGGGCCGGTGGTGAACCCATGGCTCACCTTCTGGCTTCGTTGTTGATGGGGTTTAAGTGACTCTTTTGGTGTACGCTCGGGGTACCCTATTTTATGCTACCCGACAGTAGCCCCCGAGCCTTAGGGGGAGTGTGAGCACTCTCCCTCAGGGTTTGTCGAGACTTGGCTTGCAGCCGCTCCTGTAGGGATTGTGTTTTGCTTTTTGAGGTTTCGGTGGGTGCACGCGAGCGCACCCGCCGGGTGTAGCCCCTGAGGCCCTAGAGGAGTGGATTTACTCCTCTAGGGGCTTTTTTCGTATTGAGTGTGGAGTTTCTATCGTATTTGCCGAGTCCACAAGTGCGAGTTTGGGTCGCGGGGTTTCGGCAAGGTCGCAGGGAGAACCCCCGAGCCTCTGCACGACGCAAGTGGGCGATCAGGGGTACCCTTGACTTTTTGTGCGACCCTCATGCTTCCTTTTTGCTCGGAAGGAGGGGGGATATGTCAGGCTACCCTCGGTGGGTGCGAGCGATGACATCTCTGGTGAGCTGTTATTGGGTAAGTCCGAGTGGAGGCCCGTGCCCCGTTCGCTAGGGGACAGCTAGTGGTCCAGAGACGCACTCCAAGAGTAACAGAGGGTTTCTCTAGTGGGTGTCGAGGCCGTTTGCTGGGCCCCGGTGGCTCGGTGCCTCCCTACGGTGGGATCCCATTCAGAGACCTCCCTGCCGGTCTCGGATACGACTTAGGATGTCCCGAGCGATCATTTGCTCAGGCCTTGGCCATACGTGGGCTCGCCTATAGTTGTCCCTGACTCTGTTGCCCTAGGGCAGCTGTCAAAACCCTAGGGGGGCCAGCCTTCGAACCCCTGGACCATAACGGGCTCGATGCCCTTTATCGTGTTTGTAACGAAACTTCTAGCACGGGCTTAGGTTGTTTGTCTTTATCTTGGGTGCAGGAGGAGCCCTCGAGCCTCCGCCCAGAGCTAGAGGGTGGTCAGGGGTCCTCTTGATTTTTTTGTTCGACCCTCACATATCCTTTTCATTCGGACGGAGGGGTTGTTGCCGAGCCCATTCAAGTGCGAGCCTAGGCCGCTGGGTCTCGGTAAGGTTGCAGGAAGAGCCCCCTAGCCTCTGCACGGAGTGAGAGGGCCGTTGGGAGTTCCCCTAGCTTTTTGTACGCCCCTCGCGTGTGAGGGTTTGTTTGCCGAGGCCCCCTTGGGTGCGAGCCTGGGTCGCAGGGTCTCGGCATATCTGTAGGAAGAGCTCCCTAACCTCTGCACGGAGCGAGAGGGCCATCAGGAGCTCCCCTAGCTTTTTGTACGACCCTCGTGCTTCCTTTTCGCTCAAAAGGAGGGGTTGTTTTGCCGAGCCCCCTCGAGTGCGAGCCGAGGTCACTGGGTCTCGGCAAGGTTGCAGGAAGAGACCCTTAGCCTCTGCATGGAGCAAGAGGTCCATTAGGGGTTCCCCTGGCTTTTCGTATGACCCTTGTGCTTCCTTTTTGCTTGGAAGGAGGGGTGGAATGTGCTAGGCTACCCTCGGTGGACACGAGCAGTGGCACTTCCGGTGAGCTGTTATTAGGTAAGTCCGAGTGGAGGCCCGTGCCCCGTTCACTAGGGGACGACTAGTGGTCTAGAGACACACTCCAAGAGTACCGGAGGGTTTCTCTAGTGGGTGCCAAGGCCGTTTGTTGGGCCCCGGTGGCTTGGCGCCTCCCTACGGTGGGATCCCATTCGGAGACCTCTCTGCCAGTCTCGGACACGACTTAGGGCATCCTAAGCGTTTCGCTTGCTTGGGCCTCGGCCCCATGTGGGCTCGCCCATGGTCGTCCCTGACTCTGTCGCCCTGGGGCGGCTGTCGAAACCCCTAGGGGCCCAGCCTTCGAACTCCTGGACCGTAATAGGCTCAGCGCCCGGTTCCTTCATCCGAAAGGAATAGGGCAGGGGGAATATCTTCCCCATTGGCTCAGCAACGGCTGGCGCGCCTTTTGAGGCAGTTTTCTGGGGAGACGGAACGACGCCTGCTGCCGTAGCAGTCGGGCGCGATGTGGTGTCAGCGGATGGGACGTAATTGTTCCCGCGATTAATGAGAAAAAGGTGGGCACGTGGGCGGTAAAATTGGATCGGGGTTAACCACGCCGGATCTGGGGGAAACTTCCCCTATTTCATCACCCGTCTGTTTCGCCTTTACCCTACATAAATATGCAACGAGCCTCTCCCCTCCCCACCTTACCTTGCCTGCGTTAGCTCTGCCCCCATCGAGCCGTCGCTAGAGCAGTGGGCACCGGGAAGAAGAAGGGAGACGGGCGAGCCAGGGAGAGAGAGAGAGAGACAAACTCACCGCCGCATTTGAACCCTCCACCGCACTCATGGCCGGTGACATCGTTGTCATCGAGGCAGACCCTTGGGACCCATCTGACGTCACCATGGAGATGCTTCAGTCGCTCATCGACGGCGGGCTCCTTTGTCCGGTGATGGACCCCAACAGGCCAGAGTGGATCGCTCCGTAGGGCGAGCCGGAGCCGAGGCCTCGCGACGGTTACGTCGTGAGCTTCGTCTCCTTTCATGAGTGTGGCCTCGGCATTCCGGCAGACTGGTTCATGCGGGCGCTCCCGCATTACTATGGCATGGAGCTCCACAACTTCAACCCTAATTCCATCGCGTAGGCGGCCATCTTCGTCGCTATAAGCGAGGGGTATTTGGGGATTGCTCCCCATTGGGAGTTGTGGCTCCATCTCTTCCGAGCGGGGCATACCACTAAGCCGACGGGCACGTCGGGCATGAGGAAAGCGGTGAGGGCCGGCGGCTACACTCTCCAAGTGCGTCTGGACCGCCAGCACCTCTACATCCGGGCCCAGCTTACGTCATCCAATCGTCGATGGTACATGAGCTGGTTCTAGCTCTGCAACAATGACGGTGGACTTCCCCCTACACTGGGCAGATTGTGGGGAGCTACCCGGAGAGGTGGAAGTATGGCGTCCTAAGGGAAGATCAGCCCAAGCTGCAGCCGCTTCTGGAAAGGCTGGAGAGGCTACGGGGCCGTGGCCTTACTACGGCTGTGGTCGTGGCCACCTTCCACCGCCGGAGGGTGCTACCGCTGATGGCTCGGCGGCGGCGCCTGTTCGAGATGAGGCCGGGTGAGCCAAACACGGGCATCTGGATGTCCTCCTCCACCCTTTCCGATGAGGAAATTCTTCGTTGGGTGGGGGAGATGGTGGAGGCAAAGCTAAGGGGTGGTAACCTGACCCCCATCGTGATGCGCCCATCGCGGGGGTTCCTCTCGCTGGTAAGTCACACGCCGCTGCAGCCCTTGAGCCTTCTCCGTTTCTCATTATTTCTCGTTCCCTCATGCGTGATCGTCGTTCCTACAGGGGATGAGAGACGTGCGAACCTCTCCACCACTCGTTCCTGAGGACGCGAGGCAGCAGGTGATCAACCGGGCACACACCGAGGCGTAGAAAAAGCAGAAGGACGCCAAGGCGGTGAAGCGCACGAAGCAGATTCTCACGCGCGAGAAACTAGATGAGCGTCGCCGGTAGCAAAGGAAGGACGGCCTCCCGTTGGAGGAGTCCCCGTCGTCGTCGCTATCGACGAATGCCTCGGACGGGGATGATGAGGGTGAGATGGGGCGGGGTCCCCTGGACCATCTCCCTGACATAGGGGAGACGATGCCCGGGGCATTGGCAAGTAGCTCGGCGCTCCTAGGAGGAGGAGGAGGAGGAGCCGCCCCTGGGTCGGCAGTTGCCTGCCTCGGGGCCAAGGCCGACATGCCCGAGGGGTGGGCATTGGGTAAGCATGCCATCAGCTCAGTGGGCTCGGCGGCAGCGGTGGAGCAGGTGGCGGTGGGGGCGACGCAACTGCCCCCATAGAGGACCGAGGGGGCGCCAGGGGCCATCGAGGACCAACCGGCGCTGATGAACACGGAGGCCGTGCCTCTGCCGCCGCCACCGCCTACGCAGATAAGGGTCGCCGTGCCGAAGCGGTTGCAGCCCCACTCGAGGTAGGTGTATTTTTAGTGGAGCCGTAGTGCTTTCCGTTCGTTCTTTTGTCTTGTGCTGACCTTATAAATGTTTTGTCCTTAGCCAGAAGTGACCTACGGAGGTGCCTACCTTGGTGCCCCTAAAAGCACTCAAGGTTAACCCTGACTCTACCGCCCACTGGGTGGCGGAGGCGCAAGCCGCCCTACAACATGGCGTGGTGTTGGCAAGGGCCGACCTGAAGAAGCCGACCACCCAAGGAGGGGCTGTCGAGGCGGCCCTGACACAGGTGGGGGAGGGTGCGCCTCCGCCCCATGAGGACGAGGCCCGCGAGTCGGATGGGGTCGAAGTGCCCTCAGTTGCCGAGGCCGCCGAGGTCGAGGCCTTCTTGGTCTCTGAGGCTAAGACGGTGGAGGCCAGGGCACCTAGGACCATCGAGGCCTCTGTGGCGGGTGCCGCCGCGACCACTGAGGCCACGATGGCAAAGGCCGGAGCCCCTGGGACCACCGAGGCCATGATGGCGAAGGCCGGAGCCCCGAGACCACCGAGGCCACGATGGCGGAGGCCAGAGCCCCTGGGACCACCGAGGCCGATGTGATCGCGGCGAGGCTGTCGGCCTAGGAAGTGGGGGTGAAGGCGACGGAGGCCTCGGTGGCACCCTTGGTTCAAGGCCCGCCATTGTTGCGGGAGAGCACCCGGGAGGTGGAGGTCCTTCCGATCTCCTCCGGCGATACTTCCCGGGCGCAGGAGATGGCCAGCGCCAAGGTGGCCGGTGTTGTGGAACAGACGGTTCCGACCCTAGGCGAAGGAAGCTCGGCCCTCGCGCGAGTACGACCCGAGCCCCGTGGGTGGGATCACCCGCGTGTCCTGTGGCAGAGCTGGGACAACCCTGAGGTGGAGCCTCTGTTTGCTCTCGAGGACGCGGCCGAGGGCAGTCGCTGGGACACGTTCGAGCAGTACCGCCAGCTAGCGGAGCAGTCACTACGGACGACGCTGTCTGTGGTGGCCAACGATCTGCCCAGAGTCGCCTAGGTTCGTGCTTTCTTTTCTCATGCGGTGGTCTTTTTCCGAGTTTTCTTTGTAGGGATTGACCCCTGTTCTGTTTCCCCCAGGAGCTCAAGACCCGGTCCCTTGGGAAATCGGTCTTTCTCCGGCAGGAGAGGGACGTCTAGGACCAGCTTCAGCGGCAGAAAGGCCTTCTTACCAGCACCAATGAGCTCCTATCGGTGTGGAGGGCAGAGGTGGAGGACCTCCACCTTTGTTGTGCTGATGCGAAGGTCAAGGCGGGCACGGCCCAGGAGCAGGTCACCCCTCTGGCGGCGTGGGTCAAGGAGTTGGGGGAGGAGCTGACCCGCGTGGCCGGTGAGCGGGACACCTTTAGGTCCCAGGCTAGAGAGGCCACGGCCTTGGGCAAGGTCCTTGCTGGACAGCTAGGGGTGGAGCAGAGTGCGCACTAGCTGACGAAGGGCGCCTTGGACGTGGCCCTTACGGCGGCTGAGGCCTCACAAACCGAGGCTATGGTTTGGAGGGAAAAGGCCGAGGGTGAGTCCTATTCCCCTTGTTTTATTCACTTTTTCTTATGTTCACTCCCTAACTCCCTAGTGTGACGTAGAGCTGGGGAGTGAAGCTTCTAGGGCGGCCGAGGCTTCTTAGGTCGAGGCCCAGCGCCTGAAGGAGGAGGCCATCGTTTCTCGGGCCGAAGCCCTGCGCTGGAAGGAGAAAGCCGAGGCCTCTCAGGTCAAGGCCCAACGCTGGGAGCAAAAGGCCAAAGGTGAGTCCCATAGGCTTTTGTCCTTATTTGGCTTGTTTTTCCTCTCGCTCAACCCCATTCCATTTCCTATGGCGCAGAGTCAGAGGCGGAGGTCACCTGAGCAGCCGAGGCTTCCGTCGCAGTGTAGACGGTGCTTGAGACCGAGATCAGGGAGCATGACGCACTGAAGGGTGCTACCCATGCCGCCTGTGAGGCCCTAGAGGTCGAGGGGGTTCAGTCAAGCAGCTCCCTTGGGAGCCGTCTAATTGCACTGAGCGGTCAAGTGCATGAGCGGCTCCGAGGAGCGCTGCATACAGGCGTCAAGCGCGCACTGGCCGTCATCGCCTCACACTATGTTGGTGTTGACCTGCAAGCCATCAGTGATGGCTATGTCTTGCCCGATGATGATGAGGAGGCCGACGAGGCGGTGATGAAGCTGTTAGAGGTGGCGGAAGGCCCTAGCACGGTGCTGGCAATGTTGTTTAAAGAGGAGGTGGTCCCTCCCCCGTCGTCTACCGATGCCAGAGGTCTTGAGCCTTGACCTGGGCCCAAGTGGCCATGTAAATAGAGTAGGAATTAACTTTGTATCGTAATGCTTATGGCCGTTGAGGCCTTTCTTTTAAAGTACTCGTGTTTCTTAATCATTTGTCTTGTATTTCCAAGCCTCTGCCCTCTTGTTGTCTCTGATCAGATTTCTTCGCAAAAAACTTCCTCGGAGCCTAATCCATCCTTTGGGCGAAAGGTGGTGAGGGAGCATCGTAGCCTGGAGGCTTAGGCTGTCTCGCGACTCTACTGGCCTTCTAGCCCTAAGACGGGCTTTCAGTCCTTGGGTTTTTCGCAATCGATTCGTCAGAGCGTGCTAGAGGGTTTGGCGTAGAGTTTTTTTCGAAAAACGACTAAAAAATGGTGCGTGGGACTTAGGGGGGAATCCCCCATCTAGCCCCTAAGGGAGGCTCGGTTCTGCGGAGGCAGAGCCGGGTCTCCCTTACAGTGTTATCGTATTGCCGAGACCCACGATGGGTTCAAGGGGGTTTCTCGAAACATTAGAACAACTAAAGAACGCTTCTCAATTGTATTCCGAGGAACAATATGTACAATGCTTGGAAATTTAAGGGTAAAAGCGACGTAACTATTCTATGTTCCAAGCGTTGGTGAAGATTTCGCCCTTTTTGTTGGCTAGCTTGTAGGTCCCGGGCTTTAGCACTTGGGCAATGATATACGACCCTTCCCATGGTGGGGTTAGCTTGTGGCGGCCCTTGTTGCTCTGTGTCAGCCTCAACACCAGGTCACCTACCTTCAAGTCTCGGCTTCGAATGCGCCGGGCTTGAAAGCACCGTAGGGCTTGCTGGTATTTGGCCGAGTACAGCAACGTGACATCTCGGGCTTCCTCCAGTTGGTCGAGGGCGTCCTCGCGGGTGGTGTGGTTGCTTTGCTTGTTGTAGGCCTGTAGCCTCGAGGAACCATATTCCAAGTTAGTGGGGAGGATGGCCTTGGCTCCATAGACAAGGAAGAAAGGTGTGAACCCCATGGCTTGGCTTGGAGTATTCCTCAGGCTCCAGATGACCGATGGGAGTTCGGCGAGCCATTTCTTGCCAAACTTCTTCAACCGGTTGTAAATTCTTGGCTTGAGGCCTTGTAGGATCATGCCGTTGGCTGTTCTACTTGGCTGTTGGTCCTTGGATGTCCTATGGCCGACCAGGCCACACAGATGTGGTGGTCGTCGTAGAACATCAAGAATTTTTTGCCGGTGAACTGTGTCCCATTATCGGTGATGATGGTGTTAGGGACCCCAAACCTGTAGATAATGTCAGTGAAGAACAACACTGCTTGCTCGGATTTGATTCGATTGATCGGACGAGCCTCAATCCATTTGGAGAACTTATCGATTGCTATCAGTAGATGGGTGTAGCCCCCGGGGGCCTTTTGTAGAGGCCCGACCATGTCGAGCCCCCATACGGCGAACGGCCATGTAATGGGAATGGTTTGGAGGGCCCAGGCCAGGAGATGTGTCTGCCGCGCATAGTACTGGCATCCCTCGCAGGAGCGTACTAGCTTGGTGGCGTCGGCAACCGCCATCGTCCAGTAGAACCCTTTGGTGGAAAGTGTTTCCGATGAGCGTCCGAGGCGCCGCATGGTGCTCGTAGGCCCCTACGTGCAAGTTCCAAAGCAGGGCTTGGCCTGCCTTGGTGGTGATGCATCGTTGGAGGACACCAGAGGGACTTTGCCAGTACAATTTGTTATTGTAGAGGACGTAAGTCTTGGATCGCCACGCAAGCCGTCGGGCTTTGGTCCTATCACTAGGAAGTTTTTCCTGAGCGAGCCAATCAAGGAATGGGACTCGCCAGTTCGTGTCCTGGTTGGTCTGGGGAGGCCCGATGTTGACTTCCATGACCTCGGGCTTAGTCGAAAGGGTCTCGGCAGTGGAGGGGGCATCGGGCCCTGTGGTGGTTTTGGCCGGTGGGCCCTCTTCCGCTGCCGAGGCGTAGTCAATGGAAGGCTTGTGGAGGTCCCTGGCGAAGACGTTCAGGGGGACCGGAGCCCGCGCCGAGGCCATCTTTGCCAGCTCGTCTGTGGCCTCGTTGTATTTCTGCGCGATGTGGTTGAGCTCGAGACCGTCGAACTTGTCTTCCAAGCGACGTACCAACTTGTAGTATGCCTCCATTTTGGGGTCGAGGCAGTTTGACTCCTTCATGACTTGATCGATGATGAGCTAAGAGTCACCCCGGATGTCGAGACGCCGTACTCCAAGTTCGATGGCGATTTGTAAGCCGTTGACGAGGGCCTCATACTCGGCTGCGTTGTTGGAGGCAGCGAAGTGGAGCCGCACCATGTAGCGCATATGTACTCCGAGGGGCGAGGTGAAGAGCAGACCCACGCCTGCCCTAGTCTTTGTCAGAGACCCGTCGAAGTACATGGTCTAGCATTCTGTCTGAATTTGAGCAGGTGGCAGTTGGGTGTCGGTCCACTCAGCCACAAAATCGGCCAAGACCTAAGACTTAATTGCTTTCTGAGGTGCAAAAGTCAATGCTTCCCCCATAAGCTCGACGGCCCACTTGGCTATCCTGCCTGAGGCCTCCCGGTTATGGACCATCTCTCCCAAGGGGAAAGACGATACCATAGTCACTTGGTGGGACTCGAAGTAGTGATGCAGCTTGCGCCGAGCCAAGACTATGGCGTAGATTAGCTTCTGGATGTGGGGGTATCGTGTTTTGGTCTCGGAGAGCACTTCGCTAATAAAGTAAATAGGTCGTTGGATGGGTAGGGCATGCCCCTCTTCCTGCCTCTCTACCACTACGGCAGCGCTGACCACTTGGGTCGTTGCGGTGATGTAGAGTAAGAGGGCCTCGTCTCTGGCCGGCGGTACCAGGACAGGAGGATTGGCGAGCAGTGCTTTGAGCCTGTTGAGGGTTTCTTTGACCTTGGGGGTCCAAGAAAAGCATTTGGATTTTCTCAAGAGGTGGTACAGAGGCAAGCCTTTTTTGCCGAGGCGCGAGATGAAGCGGCTCAGGGCCGCAAGGCACCCCATGACCCTCTACACTCCCTTAAGGTCTCGGATTGGTCCCATGCTGGTTACGGCCGATACCTTCTCCGGGTTAGCCTCGATGCCACGTTCTGAGACTATGAACCCTAAGAGCATGCCTCGGGGAACCCCGAACACACACTTCTCAGGGTTGAGCATGATGCCCTTTTCTCTGAGGCATTTGAAGGCTATCTCTAGGTCATCGATGAGATCCCCGGCCTTTCTAGACTTGACCATGATGTCGTCCACATAGGCCTCAACGGTTCACCCAATGTGCTCGCCAAAGACCTAGGTCATGCACCGCTGGTATGTGGCTCCTGCGTTTCTGAGGCCGAAAGGCATAGTCACGTAGCAGTACATGCCGAATGGTGTGATAAAAGAAGTCGCAAGCTGGTCGGACTCTTTCATCTTGATTTGATGGTAACCGGAGTACGCATCAAGGAAAGACAGAGTCTCACATCCCGCAGTGGAGTCAACGATTTGATCGATTCGGGGTAACAGGAAGGGGACTTTTGGATATGCTTTATTCAAACCGGTGTAATCTACACACCCACTCCCCGATACCTCGACTGGTCTCAGGAAGCAATCACCTTCGATCGGGATGACCACCCCGACCATGTTCCAAATCCCGGGCAGTACCCACTTGTTGTCGACCCGATCATCGGCAACACCTGACTCACCAAGGTGTTGATGGACGGAGGCACCGGCCTCAACATCCTCTACGTCAACACCCTAGAGCTCCTAGAGATCGACTAGTCACGGCTACAAGATGACGCCACACCTTTCCACGGCATCGTACCGGGGAAGCGCACACGACCCCTTGGGCGCATCGACCTTCCTGTTTGCTTTGGCACCCCCTCCAACTACCGCAAGGAGGTCCTTACCTTTGAGGTGGTCGGATTCAGGGGAACCTACCACGCCATCCTGGGGCGGCCATGTTATGCCAAGTTCATGGCAGTCCCCAACTACACCTACCTCAAGCTCAAGATGCCGGGTCCCAACGGCGTCATCACGATTGAGTCCACGTACGAACATGCATACGACTATGATGTCGAGTGCATCAAGTATGCTGAGGCTCTCATGGAGGCCGAGACCATCATTGCCAACCTTGACTGACTCGGTGGCGAGGCACCTAACTCCAAGTGTCGTGCGGGGATGTTTGAGCCCACGGAGGCCATCAAGCTCATCCCGATTGACCCCGCCTGCCCCGATGACCGGGCGCTGAGGATCAGCACCACCCTCGACATCAAATAGGAAGCCGTGCTCATCGACTTTCTCCACATGAATGCCAACATGTTTGCATGGAGTCCCTCGGACATGATGGGCATACCAAGGGAGGTCGCCGAGCATGCCTTGGACATCCAGGCCGGCTCTAGGCTAGTGAAGCAGCGCCTACATCGATTCAACGAGGAAAAACACAGGACCATTGGCGAGGAGTTGCAGAAGCTCTTAGCGGCCGGATTCATCAAGGAGGTATCCCATCCGGAGTGGTTAGCTAACCCTATGTTGGTCAAGAAGAAAAGTGGGAAGTGGAGGATGTGTGTAGATTACAGCGGTTTGAATAAAGCCTGTCCAAAAGTCTCCTTCCCGTTACCCCGAATCGATCAAATCATTGACTCCACTATGAGATGTGAGACTCTGTCTTTCCTTGATGCGTACTTCGGTTACCATCAAATCAAGATGAAAGAGTCCGACCAGCTCATGACTTCTTTTATCACACCGCTGGTATGTGGCTCCTGCGTTTCTAAGGTCAAAAGGCATAGTCACGTAGTAGTACATGCCGAACGGTGTGATAAAAGAAGTCACGAGCTGGTCAGACTCTTTCATCTTGATTTGATGGTAACTGGAGTACGCATCAAGGAAAGACAAAGTCTCACATTCTGCAGTGGAGTCAACGATTTGATCGATTTAGGGTAACGGGAAGGGGACTTTTGGATAGGCTTTATTCAAACCGGTGTAATCTACACACATCCTCCACTTCCCACTTTTCTTCTTGACCAACACAGGGTTAGCTAACCACTTCGGATGGGATACCTCCTTGATGAATCTGGCCGCTAAGAGCTTCTGCAACTCCTCGCCAATGGTCCTGCGTTTTTCCTCATCGAATCAACGTAGGCGCTGCTTCACCGGCCTAGAGCCGGCTTGGATGTCCAAGGCGTGCTCGGCGACCTCCCTTGGTATGCCCAGCATGTCCGAGGGACTCCATGCGAACATGTCGGCATTTGCGCAGAGAAAGTCGACGAGCACGACTTCCTATTTGATGTCGAGGGTGGCGCTGATCCTCAGCGCCCGGTCATCGGGGCAGGCGGGGTCAACCAGGACAAGCTTGATGGCCTCCGCGGGCTCAAACATCCCCGCATGACGCTTGGAGTCAGGCGCCTCGCCACCGAGTCGGTCAAGGCTGGAAATGAGGGTCTCGGCCTCCATGAGAGCCTCGGCGTACTCGATGCACTCGACATCGTAGTCGTATGCATGTTCGTACGTGGACTCAATCATGATGACGCCGTTGGGACCCAGCATCTTGAGCTTGAGGTAGGTGTAGTTGGGGACTACCATGAACTTGGCATAACACGGCCACCCTAGGATGGCATAGTAGGTTCCCCTGAATCCGACCACCTCAAAGGTAAGGACCTCCTTGCGGTAGTTGGGGGTGCCAAAGCAAATGGGAAGGTCGATGCGCCCGAGGGGTCATGTGCGCTTCCCCGGTACGATGCCGTGGAAAGGTGCGGCGTCATCTCATAGCCATGATCGGTCGATCTCTAGGAGCTCTAGGGTGTTGACGTAGAGGATGTTGAGTCTGTTGCCTCCGTCCATCAACACCTTGGTGAGTCGGGTGTTGTCGATGATCGGGTCGACAACAAGTGGGTACTGCCCGGGATTTGGAACATGGTCGGGGTGGTCATCCCAATCGAAGGTGATTGCTTCCCGAGACTAGTCGAGGTATTGGGGAGTGGCTACCTTAACCGAGAAGACCTCTCGGCGTTCCCACTTTTGCTGACGTGCCATAAGGCACACCGAGGGTCCGCCAAAGATTATGAAGGCGTTGTGTACCTCGGGGAACCCTTTGTCCTTGTCGTCGTCCCGGTCACCGGCGCCTTTCTGCTTGGCGTCGTCGTTGGGGAGGCCGAGCCTAGCGTAGTAACGCCGCAGCATGGAGCAATCCTCGAGGGCGTGCTTTACCGAGCCCCGGTGGTAAGGGCAGAGTTTCTTAAGCATGTCGTCGAAGGGCCTAGGGCCCTAGGGCCTCGGGGATTCTTGCGTTCTACGGCCGCGACTAGATCGGCCTCAAGGACGGCCTGCTTCCCCTGGCGACCCTTTTTCTTTCTTTTGGGGAGGTGGGGAACCGAGGCCTTGGGGGCCTCGTCCCTCCGCTTCCCCTTGGCTTTGTTCTCGAGGAAGATGGCCCCAATAGCCTCTTTGCCCGAGGCAAAGTTGGTGGCGATATCGAGGAGCGCAGCAGCCGAGCGTGGCATGTTCCGGCCTAACTCTTGGACCAAGTCTTGATAGGTGGTGCCGGAGAGGAAAACCTGGACGATTTTTGAGTCGCCGACGCTGGATAACTCGGTGCACTATTTAGAGACACGCCAGATGAAGTCTCAGAGAGACTCGTCTGGTTTCTGGTGACAACTCTTAAGGTCCCAAGAGTTTCCAGGGCACACGTATGTGCCTTGGAAATTCCCAACAAAGATCCTAACCAAGTCGCGCCAGTCGTGGATCTGTGAGGGAGGAAGGTGCTCGAGCCAGGCTCACGTCGAGTCTGACAAGAGCAAGGGGAGGTTGCGGATGATGAGCAGGTCGTCGTCCGCGCCACCTAGCTAACAAGCCAGATGATAATCAGCAAGCGAGAGTTCGGGATTGGTCTTGCCGCTATACTTCGTGAGGTTGGCTGGTTGTCGAAACCGGGCTAGAAACTAAGCGTTGCGGATGGCCATGCTAAAGAACCGAGGACCAGGCAGTTCAGGAGAAGGACTGCAATCCTCCTCACTGTCATAATGGCCACCTCAGTGTGGATGGTAGCCTCGGGCGGGCCCCTCATTGTCGTGGCGTCGTCGCCTGCTGACCACCTCATGGTCTGCCTGCACCTTGCGTTGGTTGCCGAGGCGGTCGAGCCGCAAGGGGACTCCGTGGGCTGTTGGCGCCCGAGCGGGCTCGGGACGATCTGAGGCCTCCCTATCCTGCTGATGTAGTGCCGAGGGGAGGTCCGAGGTGGCTCCGCGCTGCCGGGAGGCGGAACTCTCGGCTTGCTGCACCGCGGCGGTCTCGAGGAGATCCCGGAGCTCACCACGAACCCATCGCCCTTCCATGGTAGAGGGCTCGGGCATCGCGTGCACTAGCATCGCTGTAGCCGCGACATTCTAGCTAGCGCGATTGAAGATTGGGGGACGATCGTCCCCTTCATCGTCATTGATGCGGTGGTGCACGTCGCGGGCCCACCGCTGGGCTCCACCGCCGTCACCGTGGCCCTGCTGCTCCTGCTCAAGAGTGTTTCGGAGCTGTTGCAGAAGGAGTCAATCTTGCTCAACCTTTGCCTGAAGCTCACGAAGCTGCTCTAGTTCCGGGCGTCGAAGTTGTCCGAGGGCAAGGTTCTCGTTCCGTGCTGCCGGTGGGACAATGCGTGAGGGCGTGGCATCGCCCGTTCCCTGATGAAGCAGAGTATGGTTGCCTACCCCCTCGTCCTCATCACCCGTGCTTGGCATCCCAAGTCCAACGTGGAAGCACTCATGAGTGGGATCGTGAGTACCTTCATTGTTAGAATCGGAGTAGCCAAAGCAATAGTCACTCGCGGCCAAGAAGCGGCGCATGGTTTCATGGTCATGGAGGTCAGAGAAATCCGCTCCAGCCCATGCCTCGTCCTCCTCCGAGGAGTCGGCGTGGGTGTGGATTGACACGGTGGTGTCGAAGTCGAGAGTGAAGCGCTGGTGGTGTCCTGAGGGATCCGCGTGAGCAGAAGCGTAGGCGTAAGCATAAGAGGCGGCGACATTTCTCAACCCGAAGGGGTATGGAGATGGTGCCGTTGCCGGGCTCTGCTCCACTGGAGTTGGCTCCTCAGGGAGTGGTGGAGCAGAGCTTGATGATGGGGTGTCGCCGGGTGCCACCGGGTTTTTTCCCTTGTCCAGGCTCAGGCTAGACAGGTCCCCAATCAGGGACCTTGCACCAACAGCCGGTCGTAAGATACCGGCGGAGAGCGACGAGTCGCCCTGGGTTCACGTAGCATCGGGGTGATCCTGCTCGCGTCGTGCCTAGCGAGCACGGCGAGAGCGGCCGCCCGGGCGCTGCCTGCGCCTAGGCTGTCGGTGCATGATGTCATCGTCGGTCGGTGGTGCTCGGGGCATGAGGAGTACCATGTTGTACTCATGCCCTAGAGACATGAACTCTAGGCTCCCAAACCAGATCACCGTGCCGAGACGTAGCGGTCGTGCGGGGTCTGCCATCTGGAACTTGTTAGGATGACGAAACTGACACGTAGTGCCCCCTACCTGGCACGCCAACTGTCGGGGTTTTGGACCAGGGGGTCCTCAACCAACCAGTAAATTTGTACTGCGTGTTCTCGATCCCGGATGGTGATGCAAAGAGACACAAGGTTTATACTGGTTCGGGCAATCGGTGCCCTACATCCAGTCTGAGAGATCGATCTTGTATTCCTTGCACCGAAGTGCTTGTAGTAGGGGGTTACAAGCTGGGTGAGAGAGGGAGTTAGTCCCAGGTCTCGGCGTGGAGTGATGCGGCTGCTTGAGACGTTGCTCTCAGGCAGCGGGGGAGTGTGCGTGTCACAGGGTGTTGTTTTTGTGTGCGGGTGTGTTCCCTCCCTAGAAACGGCCTATGTCCTTTCCTTTTATAGTTGAAGGGGGACAAGGGTAGCACATGTGCTAACTACATGGCGTCGTGCGAACGGAGGTGGCGTGTCCGAGCCCTGTAGTCTGTTCCTGTGGCGGCATGGCTGTCGGAGTGGTCCGTCCTTGAAGTACTGGGGCGACGTGCTGGTCACATCTGATCCTGTGTGTCATGGGAGCTCCAGGGCTACCTCAAAGCGGGTGCGGTGGTCGACGTGCGGGTCGCTGTAGATTGTCGGCGCGCAAAGCCGAGGCTCAGTTGGTGCCGAGGCCAAACCATGGTGGGGGGTCTCGGCAGACATGAATCTTGAGATAGCCGAGGCCCTGACGTAGGGTGCCGAGGCTCGGAGGGAGCGGTCGACCTTGTACGCTAATTTGGAGGCGATGATGACCCGGATCAGACTTCCCATGCCGCATTGTCTTCGGGGCGGGGGTTACGGGGCACAGTGTAGTTCAGGCGCTGATCATGGGCACAGGGCCAGATCATAGTGGCCGGTAATACCCTCTGCGCCTTGTCCCAACCGGTATGGCGTTGATACGACTCCTTGTCCCGTTGGCCACTCCGTGGTGTCGAGCCGTCGTCCGGCTAAGATTGCAGGAGTGGTTGGCACATTAATGGGACGTGACACGCTGTCGGGAAGACTGGTCGAGGCGGGAGCGATGGGTTATTAACAAGCCAGCCTCGAGCGATACGGAGAATCCCTGTCTCGTTCGAGGCTGTACGCGCGGGGCCTCGGGCGAGACGGAGATTGGGCTCCCTGTCGAGGCCTTCCCGCGAGAGGCCTCGCGCGAGGCGGAGATTCATCAGGGTGTCGAGACCTCCCGTGCGAGGCTTAAAGCAAGGCGGAGAGCCGGTGGGTTCGGACGGGGCCGGTGGTGAACCCATGGCTCACCTTCTGGCTTCATTGTTGATGGGGTTTAAGTGACTCTTTTGGTGTACGCTCGGGGTACCCCATTTTATGGTACCCGACACTAGGTCTCAAAGGGTTACACAGCCATCAAATCAATCAGGTAAGGGAAACAGGCTTGGAAAAGAATCTTTGGAGGAGAAGGTGTTGTTGGTCCTTCCCCTGCCACCACTTCATCTTCTTCTACCTCTGCTGCTTCTGAACTCTCAGTCTATTTAGACAGTGACAATGTCACCTCTTATGAGGATGATTTTGACATACTTCTTTGGTGGCATGACCACAAACTAACATATCCAATCCTATCTATAATGACCAAAGATATTATGTCAGTTCCTGTGTCTACTTGTTCTTTAGAATCTTGTTTCAGCTTGTCAGGCAGGATCATTGAAGAACGATACCGACGCTTGTTACCTAAAACTATTGAGATGCTGACCTGCTTGAAGGACCGGGAGTTAGGAGCAAAGAGGGAACAACATGCAGCTGCTGACAACAAAAAGCTTGAAGAAGCATTGAAGAATTTGTATCTTGATGGAGATGAAGGTGGTGGTGGTGCTGCTGCTAGTGACTGAGAGAGTGAGAAGTGAGAACTGAGAGAGCGAGACTGAGGGGGTGCTGCTGCTGGTGGTGACTGAGAGAGTGAGAACTAAGAGAGCGAGACTGAGGTGCTTTTGTGTGAGTTGAGAGTGAGAGTGTGAGACTTGTCACTTGTGTCATTTGCATTTGAACAATAGTTTGTAACTTAATTAACATAATTTAGAGCTTGCTACACTCTTTTTTTCTTTCTAGGGTTTCTCAAAGGGCGAGTTTTACTTAGAAAGATTTTTAATGAGGCAGCATTGCATAAATAGCTCATTCTGTTAAGTCTTCTGTCTTCTCTAGTGCTTTCCTCTGATTCTGATTTCAGTTAGTCTTATTGATGTTCTTAGTTGATGAATGAAATATGAAACTATGAGTTGATCAATCTGATATTATGTGAATATTTAAAATTTGAAACTGTGAATGATGATTGATGATTGGTACTGTGAAAATGTTTAAGGAGATGAGTTTTTTGAGGTGCTTCATGTGTACCGGGCTGTGGGCTGGCACGGCCCGGCAATTTTGCCGTGCCTGACGGACTGGTACGGCACGAAAAAAGACCTATAATGTCGTATCTGGGCCGAAGGCCAGGCCCGCGTGCCTTGTCGGCCCGATAGCCATCGGGGGCCGGTCTGGCCCGTTGCCCATCTATATCGCCGCTCTCGCTCGTGCGCTCGGTTAGGGTTCGCTCCCGTCCGCCATCTGCCAGTGCCTTGCAGTCGCGGAGGAGGGCAAGATCGTCGGCCAAGGCTTGCTCGCCCTTGCTGGACGCAGATCTGAAGGAGGCGCGGGCGGCATGCTGCTATTGCTAGCCAATGCCGGCCACGACAGGCGCGGAAGGGCCGGAACCTGAAGCTGAGGAGGCCACGGCGGGCACAAATGTAGAGGAGGCGAAGCCCACGGCTGGCGTCGCCGACGCCGAGGGCGAGCAGGCCACACTGACGGCGCAAGCACCAGCTACTGCTACAGCAACTGCCGCACCAAAGGTTTGCCCGCACTGTGGAACTGTAAGTTGGCAATAGCTGTTAGATGTAGACTTGTAAACTATAATTGATTCCGCAACTGGGATTGTCAATATTCTTAATTAGTTGACACTTTCTAGATGGTGTCTGGATTAAGTAATATCTGTATTCTATTCTATGCTCTTGCTCTGCATTTCGTTATAAAAGGAAGCGGTTAAAGAAAAAGGAAAGAAGCATGACTAAAAGCAATGACAACTAGAAAATTTTCTAGTGAGTTTGATCCTGAGTTTCCTGGTACAACAAAATATTTTCGCGTATTGACTGTAGTTCTTATGAACCTTTCATTTTTTTTATATGCGACAATTGACTGTAAAGTTCTTATTGACTGTAGGAGTATCCTGGTGCAACAAAATAATCTTGAAATCACACGTTAATTACGTTTGCCATGTGCAGGGCTGGTCCTCGCTTCCAGTGGCCATGTTCGCTTGGCTGATAAGTCATGGCTAAAAGTACTGTTGACTGATTTGTTGTGAGAGAAAAATATTATTCGTTGGCTGAAAAAATATGGCTTATAAGCGAAGTTAACAGGGCGGATCGACTACTGCATGGACCTCGGCGCCATCTGCCACATCTGGCGCTCCATCACCGCCGACCCCAGGATGAACCAGCATGACCCTCGCTTCCGCCCCACCCAGTGGGTTATGCTCGACGAGGTGAAGCACTACGCTCGCCGCGACGACGATGACTCGTGCCTCTTTGTCAACGCTGCCACTGGCCGCTTCCTCCGAAGGAGCCCGCCGCTCCTCCGCGGCTGACTAGGTCACGAGCACCACCGGTGGTCTCCTTGTTATGGCGGCCAAGGACTCTGCCACGTCCAAGCACTCCTGCGTGCGCATCCTAAACCCCTTCACCGGCTCCTTCATCTGTTTCGCCGTGCCAATGCCGGCCAGACCATGGCTGTTCACTGCTGATGTCATCGGACCTTCACCCACCCTCGCTTGATGGAACCGATGGTTGTTCCCAGGCTTGAACGTGAACGCCGGCGTCGATGCGGTGACCGCGGCAAGAGCAAGATCTAGAGCAGATCGAATGAACTCGCAAGAAGACAAAGTATTATGTCGCTGCCCACAACGCAGCTTGCCTGGTCTCTATATTCATGTATATATAGTGTCTAGATACAGACCTAGGTACATACGACCCACCCCGCGTCATCCGAACAAAGTGCGCCGCGCCGTTGCTCAGCGGTGCGCGCCGTGTACGCCGTGGACGGCATGACGCGGGTCGACCATGGACTCTGGGCCTGATCTGATCTTGTACACCTAAGAATCAGATCCACCCACTATCCTAGCTAATGCTTATCTTAACTAACTAAGAAACAAAAGATTACATGATATCTTGTGCGATAGTTTGGCTAACAAATCACCCCTCAAATCTGTTGCACCTGCACCACTCCGAGAGCACTCCTGAGTTCCACAAATCTCACGCGCCCCAGCGACTTGGTGAGTATGTTGGCGAGCTGCCCGGCAGTCCCAACATGATCAACCTCCACCTTGCCCTCCTCAATACACTCACGGATGAAGTGAAATTTTGTATCGATATGCTTACTTCGATCGTGATGTACCGGATTCCTGCTTAGCGCTATTGCGGACATGTTATCCATGAGTAGCTTCACTGGTGCCTCTTTTGTTCCCATCATATATGCGATTAGCCGGCTCAACCAAACACCCTGACAAGCTGCCGCTGCCGCTGCTACGTACTCAGCTTCGCAAGATGAGAGCGCCACAGTCTTCTGTTTTTGTGATGACCATGTGACCAAGCTATTGCCGAGGAAATAAACAACACCCGTAGTGCTTTTCCTGTCCTCAACGTCTCTTGCAAAGTCACTATCGCTAAAACCAAGTAGCATTGGTTTCAGCTCTGCTCCCTTCTCATATCTGCAGCCATATCCTGCTGTACCCTTCAAGTATCTCAGAATATGCTTCACAGCTGCCCAGTGTTCCTTTCCTAGTGCCTCCATGTACCTACTCACCACTCCGACAGCATATGGTAAGTCTGGTCGAGTATTAACAATGTACCTGAGGCTACCAATTATGCTGCGGTACGCTGTTGGATCCACTGCATCCCCTTCCTTCTTCTTGCTGAGCTTGAGCCTGCACTCCATAGGTGTGTCATAGGAGTTACAGTTCTTCATGCCTGCCCCTTCAAGTATCTTGAGAGCATATGCACCTTGACTTAGAGTAATATGTCCCTCTCCTTGCTTTACTTCGATCCCTAAGTAATAGCTAAGAAGCCCCAAATCGCTCATCCTGAATTTCTTCATCATCTCTGATTTGAACTTTCTGATCTCATCAACACTAGGACCAGAGATAATCAAATCATCCACATATACTCCCACAAGAAGGAAAGAGTTCCTGCCGCTCCTCCTATAAACAGCATTATCCAACTTGCTCTTAACAAAACCGAGAGCAATAAGCTCCTTGTCAAGCTTTGAGTTCCATGCTCGAGGTGCTTGCCTAAGACCATACAAGGCCTTTTCAACTTGAGAACCTTGTCACCTTTGCCAACAACAAAACCTGGAGGTTGTTGCACATAGACAGTTTCAGTCAGATCACCGTTGAGAAAAGCAGATTTCACGTCCATATGATGAACTTCCCAACCACCATGAGCTGCAAGTGCCAACAACACTCTTACAGTTTCAATTCTAGCAACTGGAGCAAACACTTCATCGAAGTCCACTCCCTGACGCTGAGCATAACCTTTTGCAACCAATCGTGCTTTGTGCTTGACAATGTTTCCATCTGGGTCCTTGACTTTGAAAACCCACTTTAAGCCAATTGCTTTTTGTTTAGGAGGGAGATCACTGACAACCCAGCATCTGTTGTCTTCAATTGCCGTCATCTCCAACTCCATTGCCTTCCTCCAACACTCTTCTGACAGCATCCTCTATTGTCCTTGGCTCTTCAGCAGCAACCAAACAGAGGCCACTGTACTCGAACCCCTGCACCTCATCTGTCGTATCTAACAGATTGGGAATAGTCCTGTACCGAAGTGGTACCCCATCAGAGAAATCACTGTCATGCATGGGAGGAGTTGCCCATTGTATCTGCTGTTGTGGTGGCATGTGTGGAGGTGTGGCACCCCCCGGATGGAATTGAGGCAGCAGGCGAGGCTGGTTCCCCCTGACCGTTTTCTGAAAACACCCCTTCGTCTGCTTTAGGTCCTACTGTCGGACCAAGAACAGTACTGTCAAAGTACTGAACTAAAAAGGTTTCGGGCGCCGCCGTCTCCGTCTGCTCCTGCGTCCTGCTTTCCTTTCCCTCCTAATTCCAGGTCGTCTGCTCATCGAAGATTATGTCACGGCTCACCATCAATTTATCCTTCATTGGATCATACACTCGATAGCCCTTTGTACCCGTTTCATAACCGAGGAACACCCCTGGCACTGACCTATCAGAAAGTTTGTTGATCCCAGGGCCGACTCGCTTCACATAAGCTACGCAGCCAAATGTGCGAAGATGCTTGACTCCTGGTTTCTTGCCATACCAAACTTCATACGGTGTCTTGCCACTTAGGCTCTTCGTGGGCGATCGGTTTAGCAAATAGACTGCCACCCGGACTACTTCTCCCCAAAAACGAGCTGGAACGCTCATGCTTTTCAGCAAACACCGTGCCATCTCGACTATGGTCTGATTACGTCGCTCCACTACTCCATTCTGCTGCGGAGTATACGATGTGGTCGTATTGTGCTTGATCCCATGATCCTGGCAAAAAGTCACAAACGCGCCAGAATTAAATTCCCCACCACGATCTGAACGGAACGCTCTGAGCTTGCTCCCTGATTCCAACTCCACCGCCGTCTTGAACCTTTTGAAGTACAGCAGTGCTTCATCTTTGGTGGCCATCAGTTCTAGCCACATATAGCGGCTATGATCATCGACGATGAGGAGGAAAAACGATTTCCCTCCTAGTGTGGGCGGGGTGACATGCCCACACAGATCAGCATGCACCAACTCGAGCACCTCGGATGCGCGATACGCCAAAGCCTTGGGGAAGGGCGTGCGATGCTGCTTGCCCAACGCGCATCCGTCACAGACTTGCTCAACACGCCGTATCACCGGCATGCCCACAACCATCTCCCTAGCACCGAGCTTGCGTAGAGACCTGAAATTCAAGTGTCCATACCGAGCGTGCCAGAGCCACGCGATGTCGTTCATCTTTGACACCAAGCATATAGGTGTCGTCAGCTTCACCTTCATGATGTAGAGCCGATTCTTGCGTTCTGCCTTGATCAACACACCTCGGTCTTGGATCCCTTGCTGAGGGTGCTCGAACACCTTCATGATGCCATGTTCGATCTTGACACGACACCCTCCTTCCTCCAGCTGACCAAGACTGACGATATTACACTTCAAGGATGGGATATAATACACCTCAGAGAGCACGCGATGATCCTGGTTTCTGCCGGCGATCGTCACCGCCCCGATCCCGCAGATCTCGACCTTGGACCCATCACCAAATCTGACTGCTCCCTTAACCGTCTCGTCAAGGCTGGCTAGTGCAGCCCTACATCCTGTCATATGGTTCGTCGCTCCAGTGTCCAGCACCCACGACCCTTCCTCATAATCTAACGGGATCACGCATTCTTGATTCAAGAACACATGGGGAGACGTCACATTGGTGGTTCGCACCAGGTTACAAACCTGTGCGACAAGAAGTGCTGGCTGTGCATCAGCGTCGGCGTTGGCATGATGGACTACATCTGTCACCTCCTTGCCTGCCTTCTTGCATTCTCTGGCCCAATGGCCATAAACTTTACACTTGTTGCAACGTCCCTTGCGTCGTGGCGTGCCTGAGGACGTGCCTTCCTTGCCACCGGAGTCACGAGAATCACAGTTTCCACCGTTGTTGCCTCCTCGCCCCCCGAACTTGTTCTTCTTGGCATACTGGCCATTACCGCCACCCTTGCCTCCTGATGATGACGAATCTGTCACCATCCAAGCCTTGTGCTTCGCCGCCCAATCTTCCTCCGTCATCATGAGTTGCCCTTGCTTGTTGGTCACTTCCTCCACGACGGACTCAAACCGATCTTCTGTTGCACGCAAACGACCAACTAATTCTTCCACCGACAAGGTCTTGAGATCACAAAACATCTCAATCGTGACTGCAACTTGATTATAACGTGGTGGCACAACTCTGAGGAATTTCTTCACGACACAAGCATCATCAACACTCGTCTCCCCTAGGCCTTTGAGATCGGTTGCAATTTTACCAATTCTCACTGCGAAGTCTTCAATTGTCTCGCCCGATTTGAACGAGATTGCTTCAAACTCTGCTAGCAGTTTCTGTGCATTCACCTCTTTCACCCTATCTGCACCCAGACACATCGACTTGATCGCCTCCCAGGCCTCCTTGGCTGACTTCTTGTTCAGCAACATTGAGTGCATCTCAGGGGGGACACCACGGATCATGGCGCCCAGAGCGAGCCGATCTCGCCGTTGCTCGACCTTGTCAGATTCAACTGCGTCCCACAAGTACATAGCTTCGAGATTGCATTGCACATGAGCCGACCACTCTTGGTAATTGGATCGGGTTAGCATCGGCCACACCAGGTTTCCTGACGCCTGATTCCACGCCCTCTCCATCAGCTCTTCCTTCTTTTCACCGCTGCTGCCCATGGCGGTTGATGGCGTTCACGACTTCTTCTTCGGATGCGGTGGACCAACCACCAAACGAACTCTCCTCCTTCTCCTCTCGGACGAACACCGCTCCTCCGACGACCTCTCGGCTCCGATACCACTGATGGAACCGATGGTTGTTCCCAGGCTTGAACGTGAACGCCGGCGTCGATGCGGTGACCGCGGCAAGAGCAAGATCTAGAGCAGATCGAATGAACTCGCGAGAAGACAAAGTATTATGTCGCTGCCCGCAACGAAGCTTGCCTGGTCTCTATATTCATGTATATATAGTGTCTAGATACAGACCTGGGTACATACGACCCACCCCACGTCATCCGAACAAAGTGCGCCGCGCCGTTGCTCAGCGGTGCGCGCCGTGGACGGCATGACGCGGGTCGACCATGGACTCTGGGCCTGATCTGATCTTGTACACCTAAGAATCAGATCCACCCACTATCCTAGCTAATGCATATCTTAACTAACTAAGAAACAAAAGATTACATGATATGTGCGACAGTTTGGCTAACATCGCTTTGGTTTCCGTCGAGTTCAACTGTCGCAACAAGGTGTACTGGGCAGACCCCCGGAGCCCCTCTTTCTCTGTGCAGAGACACTCCAAATGTCCTGCAAGCAGCCTACCTCTGATAGCGGCCGCCAAATGCGCCGACGTTAACAGTTGCTCTGGTTCTAAAGCCAACAAGATCTTCGACCAGCTCGCCACCGACGTGCGCTGCCGTTGTTACGCGGTGAGAGTCCCTGGAGGGGATATGTTGGCGGTCTTGAAGCGGCGCCGTGGCATGGCTGTTTTCAAGATCGATTCTGCTGGGAATGTGATGGAGCAGGTCAAGAGCATCGGTAACCTAGCTCTATTCCTTGCAGTCAGGTGCGTTGCTGTTGACGCCAACATGTTCAAGGGCATTCAGGCCAACTGCGCCTACTTCCCAATGGCTGGTTCTTTTGGGGAGCATGCGATCTACAAAGTTGGCATTGAGGAACAAGAACCAGAGTTGCTGGAAACAGGTGTTGTCTATGGCCCACCGTACACATTAACACAGGTCCTCTGCAACTACGTCGTGGACATTCCACATCATCCGCCAGCGTGGGAACTGAACTCAAAAACAATTTCTCTCTTCCAGATGGCTTCTAATGATCATGATTAATATGGAATGGAAGCCTTGAATCTGTGGCACTAGCTGGTAGCCGTATTATCTAATTAAATCTTCAATGCCTGCATAGAACTGGTAGGAGTAGCTCTATGTATTCAGCTATTATATATGTCTGGACTCGGGAGTATATTATGTAATCTTCAATGCTTGCATATTGGCTCTATATGTTCAGCTGTTATTTATGCTTGTACTATGTTATGCATGCACTAATGCTAGGAGTAACGCTTTTGTTATGGAATATTTTTTGGTCAATTCAATTCGTACTACTGCTCTGGTTAGATCAAAGTTAAAAATGGCTCTCTTTTTTTCCCCCTGCATAAGGTGTTCAGGTGGCAGTGCCTACTGCATACCATTTGACCGGTTATGACTTGCGACTTGCGAGGATCATCATGTTATGATTGCTGCTGTGCTTCTTGTCTTCCAGTAATACATCTGTATTCTTGCTCTGACTTTACATGTGTATCTAATATGCATGTCTTTTGATATTTGAATGTTTTTCCAAGTCGGAATCAAATTGAACGGGAATTACTTGTGCAGTAGGCATCTTCCTGATCAAATGATTAAATTTGAGTCATTCTTCCCTTTTTTATTTCCCTCCACAAGGCCCTATGATTCTAATATCTGAACAAGTTTTGCATATCTTTGATACGCAATGCTACCCTGATTTTACATTATCTGAGGTTCATCCTTCGAATCGTTTTGTATTTCGAATGAGAAAATGATTCTTTCTCCTCGGCGCTCACCATTAGGCCCTAAAAAGTGAAATCCAAATACTGTTACGTGTTATCTGTTTTTTTTTTCTAAAAAAATACTGTTACCAATGCTTCCTTCAGACTGTTCTTCTGTTTTGCTTGTGAGTTGTGACTTAGGAGACAATTCAAAATCCACTTAAATACGGAAATTACAAAACTATATGCAATGAGAGAAAGCATATTGCTATGTATGCGTTAAACTATTAAAATTTTCTGGGAATTATGCAAACATCAAAATTACTGATGGTTCCCAAAGGCATAACCGAATGCTTGCCAGCAAGTGCAAGGTCACAACTGACATAAGTGGTTAAGGTTCGTTGGTGAATCTTTTTTTTTTAAACTTCTTTGCCCCTATAGAGTTGTACAGGTCATTTAGACCTTTTCCTTCTTAATCTAAAATGATGTGTAGTTCTCCCGTGCATCCGAGAAAGAAAAAAATGCACACTTAAAGTAAAAATATGCGCTCTGTACTCATTGAACTATCAACGAATCCAGAATTTGTTGTTCAGATATCTAAAGTACAGAACGTGTGGAGGGGGAAAAACGGAAGAATTAAAATTTAATATGTATATGAGAAAGATGCTTACAGCATTTCTGAATTGGACAAGCATTCAAAAGACACGCAGATCAGATAATAACAGGTAAAATGAGAGCAGGATACACATACACTGAAGTACTGAACTAACATGTAAAGTCAGAGCTAGCATACATTGAAGTACTGAACTATTGTAACCGAGAATTACATGAAAACCCAAGATCATAAGCACAGCCAGGCAGAACCATTGGAAAGATGCTAGCAAGTAGCAAGCACGAGGTGACGTCACAACCCGCTACTCAGAGCCGATCAAATGGTGCCATGGTGGCGTCCTCGTCGTCGACAAGATTCAGGTCCATGCATCCAATGGCCGTGGCAACCTCTTCAATCTCGCCGCCGCAGCCTCCCTCCCTGCCGTCCTGAATCTCGCCTGCGCTCTCCTCCCAGTCCTCGTCCTCGACCTCGACGTCGTAGTACCTCGTAGTAAGCACCGCAGCTGGCAACCTGTGGCTCTGCCCATACTTCTCCAAGCCATGGCTGTAGGCGTTGCCGCCGCAGAGGTCGTAGCCGAGCGCGTGGCACCCGGGCTCCAGATCGTAGCCGAGGTGCGTCTTCCCGGTGAAGACGGCAGCGTCCTTCTTGCCCACGTCCGACGCGCGGGCGACCTGCGCCCACGACATCATGAAGCTCGTGCCGAGCGCCGCGACGTGGCCGGACGGGTCGTGCTGCACGCCGAGCACGACGTACTCGACGAGGCGGCCGCGGCCGAGCAGGGGCCCGAGCCTGAACCGCTCGCACGCCTACCACGACGACGCGCATGTTGCCGGTGTCGAGCAGCGCCAGCGAGCTGGTGACCTTGATGCAGAGGACGAGAGGCCCCAGGCCGCCGAGGGCGCGGGACGCCTCAGCGGGCAGGAGGACGAGGTCGTCCTCGCAGACCGGGCAGATGTCCACGGAGATGACGTGGAAGCTGTAGGGGCTGCCCTCGTCGTCGCGCGAGACGAGCTGTCGCCGCGCCGTGCCGGCGGCGCGGGCGGGCGCGACGGCCGAGACGAAGCGGACGAAACGGTCGGCGTGGGCGCGCGACACGACGTGCACGTGGAGGACCCCGGCGTCCGCGTCCCAGTCCACGCGGAGGAACGAGTCCTTGCCGCAGTACAAGACGAGCAGCGACTTGACGTGGTTCAGCGTGCGGCGGCGGCAGCACGACGACGGCGACGCGCGCTGGCGCACCTGCACGACGGCAGGCCACTGGTCCGGGTCGGCCTGGACCCGGACGCAGGCGTCGCAGAGGCGGTCGTGGGCGGTGAGCTCGACGGCGTGCGCCTGCGGCTGCGGATCCGTCTTGAGCGCCTCGTGCTCGTGGCGGAGGTGGATGCGGAGGTCGAAGCGCCTGGGGCAGGGGTCGGTGGATACGAACCTCGCGGCGGCGATCGTGAGGCCGAGGCCGGCGATGTGGCGGCGCACGCGGCCCAGGTGGATGCTCGCTACCTCTCCAGCCGTCCCCGGCGTGGCGCTGATCCAGGACCGCGGCTCGCGTCGGATCCAGGACCCCGGGGGCTGGAGGTAGGCCCAGCACGACGGGCAGTACAACACGGCGTCGTGGCGAGGGAGGCCCTCCGTGACGTCGGCGCGCGGTCGGAGCGCCGTCGTGCCGCCGGACGGCGTTGGCGGCTCCGGCTGCATCGCGGCGATCGGGTGGTGGTGGGAACTGGGGACTGCCGAGGATGGAATTGGGATGGTGGGGCCGCCCGGAACGAGCATTCTGTTGTCGGCCTTTTAAGTTGGGTTGCGCGGCCCATGTAAAATAACACCGTCTGGGCCTTTTGTAAGATAGGGCCCTCAAGTTTATATATAGGAAAAAATACGTCAATATCTTTAATATTGAAATAATTTTTAGTAATTTTTCCATTTAAAATATTTGTATGGTGTATTTATTTGAATGGATTTGAAATTGTTTTTAATCCCTTCCTCTAATTTTGAGCAGTTGTATAATAAGCAATAAAAATTCAGGATTGGTAAATCTCTAAAAGTAAGGTTTGGTATGCATATATTGTTATCTGTGTTTGTTTTTTTTCTGCAAGAGAACCAGTGAAGCCGTGTGGGTGAAGATATATCCAGGGAGCAGATGAGCTGTTTTTTCCCCTTTGGCGATAATAAGGATAAGAGAGGGAGAGAGCAGGATGAGATATATGCATGACATTGGATAAATTTCCGGATCCGGACCTCAGCCTATTCTTCAGCCACTACTGCTGACTAGGAGCCCAGACAGTTGTAGTGGCAACCGCACCTGACAGTTCATGGAATACGTGAACATGAGTAATACGAAACAGGAGTAATACTTGCCTCGTAATACGGTTGTATTTTTTTTTAAAAAAAGGAGTTGTAACAGCAACTTGGACTGTTTTGTTCGTCACAGCAAGATAGCAACGCTGTATCTGTTTCACCAATGGCCAATGGTAAGGTAAAATTTGGCCTTAACATTACTACGAAGTTCCATTCAATGCTAGTTCAACATTACATGGGATAAAAACTTGTCCACATTTTATTTTATTTCAATTCCAATGCATCTACCGTCGAGAAGAATTCCGTAGATACGCACTCCTACAGTACATGGCAGCAGGGGCTCCCTACTATTAATCCTTCTTGGCATTTCCCATGGGGTTGCCATCGAAGCGGCCGATCCGGAAGAAGCCGAGGTCGACGCCAGCCTCTGCCGCCGTCTTGGAGTCACCATCAATGGCCATCTCCGCCAGGATCCTCCCCACAGCGGGGCCCATCTTGAATCCATGCCCCGAGAACCCAACCCCGACCACGACGTCCCGCCCGAGCTCCCCGCCGAGGAAGTCCATGACGAAGTCGGCGTCCGGCGTCATGGCGCACATGCACGACTGCCGGACGACCGGCCCGCCCGCGGCGTCCACGTGGCCCGGCATGGCCTCCTGGATCCACCTGGCCACCCGGTCCGTGACCTCCGCGTCGCCGGCGAGCCAGTCGCGGGAGTCCGGGTCGCACGGCGGGCCGCCGTCGCAGCTGATCTTGATGAGCCCCGGGACCTCCAGCGACGGCGTGCCGTACACGGGCGGATCGCCGTAGCTGGAGAACGTCGGGAACCCGGCGCTCGCCGAGAGGCTCTGCTCCTGGCCGGGCTTCACGCGCCAGTACAGGTGCAGCGTGTGCAGCGGCGTGATGGGGAGGTCGACGCCGGAGACGGAGCCTAGTAGCTTGGCCGCCCACGCGCCCACCGTGACGACGCACTTGGCGCCGTGGTACGCCTCGCCGCCGCTGGCCCTCACCACGACGCCGCCCTCGGGCGCCTTGTCGATGCCGACGACCTCGGTGTTGTCCCTGACCACGGCGCCTTTCGCGACGGCGAGCGACTGGAACATGGCCACGGCCTTGGTGGCGCTAAGCACGCCGCCGTGGTCGCTGAGCGCGGTGACCCACCCGTCGGACGGGTCCGGGACGGTGAAGGCGAAGGCGCCGCCCCACCTGCTGCCGAGGTCGTCGGCCACAACCTCCTCGGCGCCGATGTTGGCGACGGCAGCGGCGAGGGCCGCGCTGGCGCGCGGGCCCATGGAGAGGTGCGGCGTCGGGGTGAGGACGCGGTAGCCGGCCTCGGCCTCGGCGGCGGCCCAGAGGCGGCGGGCCAGGCGCACCATGCGGAGGTAGCGCGGCTGCGCGTAGGCGTCGCGGATGATGCGGGAGTCGCCGTGCGAGGAGCCCAGCGGGTGGAGCAGGTCGAAGCGCTCCAGCAGCAGGACGCGGGAGCCCCGGGACGCCGCCGCGTGCGCCGTGCAGCTGCCCATGATGCCCGCGCCCACCACGATGACGTCGAAGCCGGGGCGAGCGGCCTGGGGAGCTGCGGGTGCACCGGCGCCGGCCATGGCTGCTCGCGAGCGCTTTGCAAGCTGGAACGAAAGTACGGCAGGAGGGGGAAAAGATAGGCTTCCGCTGCTGCTTCGGGGAGTGAGAGTCCAGTGGGACTGTGGGAGGTGGGTGGTGACTGGAGACACGTGACCGTGACCTGACCGGAAAACAACAAGATTGCTGATTGGGACTTTGGGCCTGCTGCTCTGTTCACCTGTTGGCTGCTGTGTCCAACATGTACTACCACCGAATTTTTACCGTAGTAATTTTAATCATATATTTTTTCTATAAATTTTTTTTTTTTAGATATATCAAGTTTTCATATATATAATTCTTTATTGAACATACTTTATTAATGTTATATGAACATACTTCATTAGTATTATATAGTACATTAAAGTATCTAAAATTTTTTAGAAGAAAAAACATATGATCAAATTTACTACAGTAAAAAATTACTAACAAGTAAATACAAATGGAGGGAATTAGTAGAATAGTCAAAACAGCAGGCAAGCATTTGGCAATCCAACCTGTTATACAAGCCAAAATAATAGGTAGACCTGCAGATAGCATGTTCGCTGTCGATCACTGAGCTGAGACGACGCACAGGTCGTCTATCATTCCAGCCTCCTGCACCAGAACAACACATGGAGAGACGTCTCTGAACAGACTGGTCTAGGCTAGGAACTTGAACCCTATTCAGAACAACAAAAAAAAGACACGAACGAATAAGATAAGAACATCCATCAGTAGATCAGCAAGTAATGTCTCAGAAAGTAAAAACCAAATTTGCCTCCTTTAACATGCTTCTCAATCTTTCGTCAGCGTTTATTTCCTCCCAGTATTAGGGGGGGCGAAGGAGCAGAGGCCCCAGATGTACTTCCTTGCGTTCTCTTCTTTGCCACGTACATTCTGATGATACAGCTAGATATATGCAGACATCATATCTCAGTTCCATGTAGGAGTATTTTTAGAAGCCATGTTACACAGATTAACAAAGAGAGCTCTCCATTGCGGTTGTTGCCATTCTTTACAATCTGTTCTCTCATTGTATAGTATTGAAAACTCTTAAGGCATACATGCATTTGCGCCTCCTGCATCGCTCTACCAAAAACACGCAGAATCCCTGGATGCCTCACTGAATTTGTTTTTCCTGGTTCAGTTGAATGAATCGGCCAGAAGCTCCCCCGTTTATGCAGTGCTGGCATGGACAACCTCCTCTGAAGAACCATCCGCCTCGACTGCAGCTGATCTCAGCTGCTCTTGCTGTCTCCTGTGGTTAGCCATGCGTCGGTTGCTCTCCATCCAAATGAGGAGAACTGTCATGTCTGCTGGGCTCACACCGCCAATTCTGCTAGCTTGACCTATTGTTTGTGGACGCACCTACGGATGAATCACAGGGTACAATTAAGATAAGATGAGACCACAAAATTGGCTCCCAATCTACATTATTACAATGGAATAAGATGTAACTGCAGTACTGTCTATATGGTCTACTTTGACCTTGTTCTTGCACATGATTCCAAGTTTCAGAAAAGATGTGGCCTAGTAGTTGAAATGGACAACTGCAGAATGCTTGGTTCATGTACATATCCCAAAGCAGGTGGAACTCCCCACCCCCCCAAAAAAAAAACATGTTCTTAACAAATGGAGAACTGCTGAACGCTTTTTATTTAGTTGCAGGTTATCTTTCATAAGGTTCCTTTTACATATCCGAACTTACCTTGGAAAGTTTCTCCCGAGCTTCAAGTGATAGATTTGTCATTGAGTGGTAATCCAAATCTTCAGGAAGTTTCCTGTGTTCTTGGTTTACAATCTTAACAGAGAAAAACAAACAACAAAGAGTTAGCTTCCTTTTCAATTAAATAAACAAAACAATGAACTCATGCATAATGCATTACTGTTGGACATCTTGAATGATTATGTACCATTGTTGTAGCAGTTCTACTTCCCTCACAAATCTACTCCAGAACAAAATCGCATAACCATAAGCAATTACCTGATGTAATTGACTCTGTTGTCGTGCGATGAAACCTTCATACTTGATATCGATCTCTACACATTCCTTCTCAATTCGAGATAAATTTTCGTTTCCACATCCATGCTTATCAAGGAGTTTATATTGTACATGTGGCTTCTTTAGTATGGCTTCAAGTGTAGATGAATCCTTTACAGGTTGGTTGGATACTGCAGTAACTTCAGCAGCAAATTCACCTCCTGATAACAGAACATTGGAGCTAGAGCGTGTGAACCATGCTAACAGCATTTTATATACTAACTACAGTCAAAACACATGATTCTCTAGTACATGTGCAGTCAACCTTTCAATTAAGACATCAACTTTCTTCAATAAATTCATATGACCATTTATCTTTCTAATTATATGTTACCAAAACTCTTAAATGTGATTACATATCTACTTATGTAATTTCATGATAAAGTCTACATATTTTTATGTAAATTTGCAGTCAAAAAGTTTGAATGCATGCATTCTAGGACATCTAACAATATGAATGGTGCAGTATGTCAAAAGTATGTCATTATTCATTAGCTAAGAAAATATATGATGCTCACCTGGAACTTTTGTAGATTTCAACCGTTCTTTTTCTTGCTTGATGCGGGCTTGCTTTGACTGATAAAGCTCCCAGCGTCTATCATCTATTAAACCAATCTCTCGTCCCAAAGGGGTTAAACGACTATCAGCATTATCTGCTCGAAGTAATAGCCGGTGTTCTGAACGACTGGAAAATGCCCCAGCAAAAACAAAGAAAAAAGGGGAAAAGGTTAAGAAATTTATGAACACAGAAGCCATATTGAATTAGACAGCATAAAATTCAAAGAATTCAGCATGTAATTTTGTGTTACCAAAATAAAACCATGTGTATATCTGTAGACTACAGGAATTCAGAATCACAAACGTTATCCCATTCCTTGGATCCAAGTGGCTCAAAGCTGAGGTGGGAGTTCTCTCATCCCCTCTTGGGCTCATTTAGGCCTAACTGGATCTAATCCAGTTAAAAGGTGGACAAGAGGATGAGGGAATTCCCACCTCTCACTTGGACCGTTCATATTGGATGAGGGATGAGATTGAGTTTATGCATATGTGCACCAATATACTCTTGTCCAGTTATGCACCTAATACTTCCTCTTAAAAGATAAACTCAATTATTAACTAAAGAACACAAATATTACATAACACTGCTCAGGCTTACTATATACTGCAGGAGTAAAACTATTTTTCAGCGTCAGTTATTTAAGCATGAATAATAAAAATGTTTTATACTGAAATTCCATACCTTGTTAGCATGCGATAGGGCTCTCTAAGATCTTTTGTAACAAGATCATCAATAAGAGTTCCTATATAACTGCTTTCTCTCTCAAGAATAATTAATGATTTCCCATTAGAATGCCTAGCTGCATTGATTCCAGAAATTATACCCTATATATAGCAATCAGCAAGATTAGGATCCAGCAAATCTAGTTCAACCAACCATACGAACTGCAATTAATTCATGAAGAACAGAGCAAGAACAATGAATAAACCTGAGCTGCAGCTTCTTCATATCCCGTTGTTCCATTTATCTGGCCAGAGAAGAATAAACCCTCAAACTTCTTTGTCATAAGTGATCTTGAGCATTGATATGCAGGTAAGTAATCATATTCAACTGCATATGCAGGCCTTAGCATTAGACAGTTCTCCAGCCCTGGTATAGTTCGCACAAGGGACAATTGCAATCTCTCAGGAAGCCCAGTAGAAAAGCCCTAATAAAGATGTATAAATGATCATAAGTAATAGGTTTCTCATCTAAAAAAAGAAGGGTTTGGTTAGCAAAAGTACATAGACATACTTCCACATACAGATACAGATGGGGACAAACAGAAAAGAAGCACAATATATGACAATGTTGACCAAAGAAAAAGGGGAGAATCATGAATGGAGATAGGGAAGGAGGAACATACCTGTAGATATAGTTCAGGAACACTTCTACCCTCAGGTTCAAGAAAGATCTGATGAGACTCTTTATCTTTGAACCTTACAATCTGCAACAAAGACCTTGGTTAGTGAGTACATCAGCTGTTGTAGGTATAGTACTTAATTTTTTGCATGAAAATTACAAGTTTTGTTAACAATCCAATAATCAAAATAAAAGAAGATTGCCATGTAACAAACCAACAAGGTCCATTATACAGTACCTTATCTTCAATTGCCGGGCAGTATCTTGGTCCCTTTGCTTCAACCCAGCCACCATAAGTTGGTGTTTCATCTAAGTTGTCTATAACAATTTGGTGCGTCTCTTTTGTAGTTCGTGTTAGATAGCAGCACATCTGTTCTCTCTCGATGTGAAATTCAGGATCAAAACTAAACCAACCTACCTGTTTCAAGAGGAACCATCCTTTTATTCCCCAAAAAAAGTGTAACACAAAAGCAACTTGACTTCAAGCTTAACCATCCTGACAAGCCCTACATTCTAAAAATGCAACTGATTTCCTTTACCATATGGGTGGAAACCTGTAAGGTTTACAGCGTATACAAGATGCAGGAAATGTCGTAAAACTCCTGTGGGAGAATACACTTCCATGTGGTCGAAAGGGTGGGATCAGCTAGTGAACGCATATAAATTGTTCACTGTAAGTCTGCCAGTATACTTAATTCAAGGCTTCTTTTGATCTTACACATGCAAGGAACACTCAGTTCATGGCATACTTTATTATAAGATTTATAAACTACGAAACTCATTCCTACAAATGACCAATTAGAGAGAAATCAGTATAACTGGATCGTTTCAAAAGTACGGTGTTGCTATAACTAGCTGCTCCCTCCAGCTTTCTTGTCGTCTTGGACAATGTTGAGGTCAAAATTTTAGAACTTACAATCAATAACTTTTCAAATATTTAGTTTGAAGATACTAAGACAACATGTATAGAGTACTCTTGCAAAGTACTTTAAGAAACAGACATATTTGCTATTTTGTTGTATGTACTCTAATAATGAAAATCATAGTCAAAGTTATATTTTGAAGAGCATGTCAATGTCCAAAACGACAAGAACTATTGAACCGGAGGGAATACCTGATGATACAGAATTGCAGCATTTAATTTGAAAGTACTGATCTTGTTCTTTGCTTTAACATGCAAATACAAAATGAATAAAAAAGACAGTAATGAAAAGCTATTACATTATTGAATCTGCATTTCTCAATATAAGTGGGAAAGTTCTGTTGTGTACTATATACCTCTTCATCACCATGCTGGGGTTCCAATCCAGAAAAATCAACTGTCCTGCGATCAATTCGTGGTGGTGTACCAGTTTTTAAGCGGTCAGTTTCAAAACCCAGAAGCTGCAAGTTTTCAGTAAGTCCATGAGAAGCTGACTCTCCAGCTCGCCCAGCGGGCATTGATGTCCTACCAACCCAAATCTTACCACTCATGAATGTTCCGGTGGTAAGTACAACAGATGGTGCGTAAAAGTCCATGCCAAAGAAAGTGCGAACACCCTCAACGCTGTCATTTTTTCCAATCAAAACCTCTGTAGCCATTGCTTCTCTAATGAAAAGATTTTCTGTGCTGAAGCATAGTACATGGAATAGTCAATAAGCAATGTGAAATCTATCACAATAAATTACATGCAATCAACAACAGTAAACATCAGCATACAGGGCCGGATATGGGCCTTGGGCCACTAGGGCCGTGGCCCTAGGCGTGGCCCAAAATATATACCTTCTATAGTGTATGGAAATTTCTGGGCCAATTGGAAAGCGTTGGGCTAAATCCTCTACTCCAACCGGCCCAGTCACAGTGAGAGAGAGCAGGAGTGCCTCCACCCTCGCGACTCCAGTCGGCATGATTCCACGAGCGCCGCCATCTCTGAGTCACGGGTTGCAGCTCCCGTCCCCGTCGTGTCCGCCGAATCGCAACTCCTCTCCCTCTCCTGCAGTCTGTGCTGCACTAGTTCCCTACTCCGGCTAATCCCTGACCGCCATCGCCGCTGTCCGCTGCTAGGGGCTGTCTGCGCTCCGTGTTGGGTGAGTGGACTTCCTAGACATAGCTGCGCTGGCTAGCGAGCACCGAGCAGGCGAGCGGCGAGCTGGCTACCTGCATCTCGCCTTGGCCGCGTCACGGTATGAGGCAGCACTGTAGCAGAGCAGGGTCACAGCCCACAGAATGCGACAAGACACCTGAGCACCTGAGCCATGGAGGCTTGGAACTTGGTAAATTTCCCCTTCTTCAATCAAGTTCTATTTTAATGTTATTTTAAATGTTGAACTCTTTCTAATCTAAAAATTCAATGAATGATTAATTGATTAGAGCAATATTTGTATATTTATTATTATGAATTAGATTAGTTATATCTATATTGGTATTTTGATCTCATGCAGATGGTATTTTAACTCAGTGCGATCGGTATTTTGACTCGGTGTGGGCGGTATGCATGCTTTAATAATTGATAGTGGCCCTAGGCGTGAAACTAGACGAGCTCCGCCACTGTCAGCATACAATGACAAAAGTTAAACTCTATTCAATTATTTGGCAGGCAGAAAAAAATAATAAACTCTTATGTCAGAAGATTAAAATATTTACCTCTACCTTGAGAGATTTTTTTACTAAATTGAGGACTTAAGACTAGCCATGCAGAACCATGGTCTTAATCCAGTAATGCCAAATTTGTGAAGGTGTCATTTTGATATAGTTCAAACTAAAGAAGATCACAATTTTGTGAGTACAACCTAAGAAGCTCTGAAATGGTGATCAAGTTAACATAACTTAAATGAGGTCAGAAAAATGAAGCATATTCAGAATTTATGTAGCATTAACTACTTTTGGAGGTGCCAGACAAGATTACAAATCCAAGTAAAGTTAGCAACTTATGACTAAAGCAACTTAGTATACACCGACCTTTCCACAACGTTCTTCATCTCTATTGCATACTCTCTCTTATCAGTCTGAGCACGCAGTGCACGTACAGCAGGGCCTTTTGAGCTGTTCAGTACACGCTTTTGCAGGTAGCACCTATCAGAAGAAGATGCAATGAGTATGCTAAGATATCTTTGTTGATTCACTAGTAATCAAAGTCTGAACTCTCAGCCATTTGAACTCGTAGATAAATTCATTCTCCAGACAACAAGACGTTTGAACTCGTACCTATCAGCGATTTTTCCAATTTCACCACCAAGGGCATCTACCTCGTGGACAAGTTGAGACTTTGCAGGCCCACCAACAGCAGGATTACAAGGCTGGATAGTGCAGAAAATGAGTTAGGAAGCAGAATCACACCTATAATATTAAAATTTACATGCAATTCATTGACAAAGGATGCTTCCTTACAGTTATAGCATTCTAAGACATGCAACATACTTTATCAAATCCCGCAGCACAAGATATGCCCCGCCCACTATTTTGGAGCCAGCAAAGGATTTGAGGTGGAAGAAATATCGGAAAAGATTGAAATGCGGATCTATAGCGAGATAGGCTTCGCATATATTGATGAAAATGGAAAGATGAAGAATGCTATTGGGATTCAGATGGATGAGGGTAATCCCGTAGTAATCAAGAAGCTTGCGCAAAAAGGGATGCGCAGGCAATCCAAATCCTCGACGGTAAAAATCTTCAAAAACGACACTGCTCACAAGATGAAGACTTGCGGCGCACGCCGCAAGGCATCCTGGCGATACCCTGAAGATAGCATAGGATCTATTAGGATATGCCGATCTGCTTGATTCCTTGTAAAGATTGTATCTTACCCGATTAGACTTAGACCTGATCGGCATGTAACCCTACCCCCGGGCTATATAAGGTGGGTAGGGGACCCCCTCAAAACACATTCAATCTCATACGATAGCCAATACAAACCGACAGAACACAGGACTAGGGTATTACGTCGAGCTGACGGCCTGAACCTGTCTAATCTTATGTCTCTGTCACCATCTTGCTCCTGTTCACGCGCACCTCTCCGATCAATCTACCATCTCCGATCAATCTACCATCGTGGGTATACCCCTCGGTGGACTGCCGATGATATTTAGTCCACAGCTATCATACATTCATACCTTGGAACAGTTTGAGTTTTTCATTATCCTATTTTCTTTTCATCAAATACACATACATCACATAATTTTTTTAATAGAATTTGTGCCCTATAAACATGCTATCACAGGAGAGATTTCACATTGCTCAACTCCTGTGCTACAAGGTTTGATGAATCAATTCTTCATATAAGGGTCTTGTTTTTTTTACTATATGGCATCGGGAGTCAATGTTCAAAAAATCTCAGCCATGAACTTGACTAGAATATTTACTATCAAGGATCAAGAAGCATGGTTTGTTGATGCAAAGGACTAAGTTATTACTACGTCATTGCCAACGAACACTAGAAAGGTACTGTAGAACTGAAAAATAGCTCAGGGCAGACCTGCCAGGCAATCCGGTCAATGTTGAGCGTAAGAAGCAGGGTGCGCGCACCGAGGCGAGCCGAAGCAAGGGCGGCCTCGCAGCCGGCATGGCCACCTCCGACCACAATGACGTCGTACCGCTCCTGGCGCGGATCCAACCGGCCGCTCGAATCTTTCGCAACAGCAGAAATTTGGCAGTAAGCACCTCTTCTCCCTTTGTCGCCAGCATCAGTCACAGCTGTGAAGAAGAGCCTTACCCTTGGCGGCGGCGGTGGCGGCGGCGGAGAGGCGGCGGCGCGGAGGGGGGCGCCAGCGCGGCAAGGGGATGAGGCGGCGGAAGGATGTGGAGGGGAGGAAGGACGAGAGGGTTGCGGCCGCCGCGGTGGACGGATGCGGCGGCGGGCGGAGGCGGAGCAGCATGGCCGCCGACGCCGAGGAGGAAGGCGGAGGCTGAGAGAGGATATCTCAAAGAAACTCTAGAAACCTGAGCCAACCCCTTGTCCACCCATCACTGCTACTGACACCTATGGCCCACGAGGCAGGCACACACAAAGGGAGAGAGAGAGAGAGAGAGAGGAGCGCGTCACAACAATCCAACGGCAAATGGAGGATTAGGGCCGGCGCACGGGAAAGCAAGGAAACGAGCGACGGCTGCAGCGCCGCCCTTCGCCTCCACACCAGGTCCGCTGCACGGCCGCCCTCCTCCTCTTCCTCCCCTCCTCTGTCCTCTCTGTCGTGTGACGTATCGCTTGCTTGATTGCTTGCACACCCGGCCTCTGTCTACATATGCACTCGAAGAATTGAATCAGTCTAGTATGATTTCTAGGATTATTACTGTTTGATCAAGTAGCACTGCTAGCAGAACACAGTACTGTATTGTTCTTTTGCAGATTAAGATTATACTGAGGTCAGTTCCTAGTGTTACTTTTGAATTATACCGAATTTGTTTCAGTGCGGCATGACCATGGCCACCTTGTTTCTTCATTGGGCTTAGCTCCATTGTTTCGGTTTCAAAGCTCCTTTTACATGAAAAGTATCTTACTAAGAAAGATGTGTCGAAGAATAGTACTGGAACTATGTTTAACGAAAAAAAAAGACCATGGATTTAGTTTAATTCTAGTAAGATTTCTAGCCTCAGTGTGCAGATTATAATTTTGCTATTGATCGTAAAAACATGTTCTCAAATGTTTCCAGTGTATTGTCACCATACTAGAAGAACAATAACATGTTTCAATGTTAGATATACATCGCTTTGCATCTGTATCACCAACTTTATAAAGAATTTCCTCATGGAGAAATGGTGCTCTATCTGTCACTATTCATTACCTTAACAAAATTCTCATGTGGCTGGTCTTTAAGGACTTATGCTGTGAATTAGCCAGGATTAGGAAACTCCAAACAGTGCATGCAGGAAATAGCTGGTTCTGCAAATTCTCAAAGTACTTAATTTCCTCAGTTACAAGAGAAGGCTCTTGGTGGGTTTAAACTGATTAGCTGGTTTAGTGTAACATTATTATTATTATATGGAGATACATGAATGAATTCACAAGAAGTTCTGTCTCTTTACCAATCATCTCTTGGGTTTAACTGTTATGTGCAATCAGCATTGAAATCAAATAATACGTTTGCCTGTTCAGTAATGGTAACTCTCTGAAAATTTGATATGTTTTGTCTATTTCTTTTCTGATTCAGGCATATTTCTTTTATCAGTGATGGTTAATGGGTCGTAGGAGGAGCAGAAAGATTTATATCTCCAATGATCCTGCGGCGGTGGCCCAGATGTACTGCTGAATGCTTCAGGCGCAGGAAGCTTTTCCCCTTGGAAGTTCCTTCTTGCCCCTACTCCACGATCGCCACTTCAGTTCAGTGTGATGACTCAAGCGGTGATGAAAAGCTGAATTTTGCTCCTGATAATGAGCCTATCCAGAAATCACACCGGTCTTTGACCTCTGACAGTGTTGTGCAGACACTCCGCTGTCTAAGGAGGAAACCTGCAGTTGCATTTGCCTACTTTAAAGATACACATAGCCTTGGTTTTCACCATGACTTCTCAACCTACTCAGAGATCATACAAATTTTATCCCATTCATTCCAGGGGAAGATGCTGGTTTCCTTGTTTTGTGAGATTCTCTCGGGAACTGGTAGTGGTGGCCCTGAAATCTTACCGCTCATTGATCACTTGAGAAAAACATGTGCCACTTCTCACGTACTCTCATACGCAGTCAATTGCTTAATCAAGGCATACACCACCCGCCACGATGCACAAGAAACAGTAGAGATGTTTTGTCACCTTTGCAGACTTGGATTTGTTCCAACGCTTTGGGCTTGCAACTTTCTGCTAAAATTTGTATCTCAGAGCAGTGATTCACATATGGTTGTAGCAGCTTATGATCGAATGAAGTGCTTTCAGTTGACACTGGATGCTCAATCATTGAACATAGTCACTAGATCGCTTTTTCAAGCAAACAAGGCAGACGAAGCATTCCAAGTGTGGGTTGGGATGATTGAAATGGGAGTGAAATTAGATGTACATGGATACTCATCATTTATAATTGGCCTTTGTGACTGTGGAAAGTATAATCTAGCTTATAACATGGTAAGAAGATATGCTGTTCTACAAGAGATATCCCAAGAGAGGGTTCCAATTGAAGCCTTCGCGTATAATATGGTAATTGATGGACTATGCAAAGAAATGAAACTGGAGGAGGCTGAAAAGGTCTTGGAGATCAAGACCAGACATGGATCTACCCCTGATCTATATGGCTATAGCTATCTCATTCATAGTCATTGCAAAATGGGTAACCTAGAGAAGGCATGGTATCATATTGAAGACATGGTATCCCATGGCATCGAGATAAATTGTTACATTGTTGGTTCCCTTCTACAGTGCCTCAGGAAGTTAGGCATGATATCTGAAGTTATTGTGCACTTCCAGAAATTTAGAGATTTAGGGGTCCATCTTGATGGCGTGCTTTATAACGTTGCTATGGATGCTTATTGCAAGCTTGGGAACATGAATGAGGCAGTTAAGCTACTGAATGAGATGATGGCTGGAGGTTTGGTACCAGACAAAATCCACTATACATGCCTGATCAACGGTTACTGTCTGAAAGGAGAAACAGAAAATGCCTGGCAAGTATTTGAGCAGATGCTGAAGGCAAATATAAAACCAGATATAGTTACATATAACATATTGTCCAGTGGATATAGCAGGAATGGCCTTGTTATGAAGGTATTTGACCTTCTAGAGCACATGATGGATCAAGGGCTGGAGCCTAATTCACTCACCTATGGTATAGCTATTGCTGGTTTTTGTAGAGGAGGTAACTTGAGCGAAGCAGAGGTGTTATTTAATATAGTAGAAGAAAAGGGAATAGATAATATCGATGTGTTGTACAGTTCTATGGTTTGTGGTTATTTGCACTCAGGCTGGACTGACCATGCTTACACACTTTTTCTTAGAGTTGCTAAACAAGGAAATATGGTGGATCACTTGTCATGTTCAAAATTGATAAATGGCCTCTGTAGAGATGAAAAGGTTCAAGAGGCATCAACTGTATGTGGTATGATGCTTGAAAAGAATGTTGTTCCTGATGTAATTTCATATAGCAAGCTTATATCAGCTTATTGTCAGTCAAGAGATATGCACAATGCTCACTTATGGTTCCACGATATGGTTGAGCGAGGACTTTGTGATGTCATTGTATACACTGTACTGATGAATGGTTATTGCAAGGTTGGTCGGTTGCAAGAAGCATGTGAATTATTTGTTCAAATGATAAATTTAGGAATCAAGCCTGATGTAGTTGCATACACAGTGCTATTGGATGGCCACCTAAAGGAGACCCTACAACAAGGGTGGCAGGGCATTGCTAAAGAAAGGAGGACCTTTTTTCTTAGAACAAAGCATAAGGCGTTGCTGAGCTCTATGAAAGATATGGAAATTGAACCTGATGTAACCTGTTACACAGTATTGATTGATGGACAGTGCAAAGCAGAATATCTAGAGGAAGCACGGGGATTGTTTGATGAGATGTTAGCGAAAGGACTTACCCCTGATGTTTACACATACACAGCTCTTATAAATGGATACTGTAGCCAGGGAGAAATAGCTAAGGCTGAAGATCTTTTCCAAGAAATGATAGATAAGGGAATGAAGCCATATGTACTGAGCTTTTCAGTATTACATCAGAGAACCTTGAGACATCAAAAGGTTCATTAATATCTGTGATGTCCTAAAGGTTGTGTTGATGAATGCCATTTTGACTGAAGGGGCATCCTGCCAACGAAAAGGTACTACTTTCTTGTAATTATATTTACACAAGTCAATCATGAATGAATTTACAAAAAAAATTAGTATCTGCTAGATTGTGTTATCCAATATAATTATATTTATCCACCTGCAGGCTCTTTTGTTCTTAGAATCCTACCAGATTCGGTTATCGGTGTGCCTATGTCAGGAAGGCGGACACCTGGAGCATGGAAAGACTGCTCTCTCAGCGCATGGGTCCTCAAGGAGAACAAAATGCAGTTACCTTCAGCATCCGGATCAACGACCAGCAGTGGAGCTGTGCAGACACCATCGTGGCAAAGCTGGCTGTGGCATTGGCACCCATGCCATTTGAGGGTTTACTGGACCGTTTTGTGGCTGCAACTAGTGGTGTGTTCCCAGACAACCAAGAGTGAGAAGACAGGTAAGCTCTCGGGGTCCCGTGCCATGGGGAACTTTTGATGCTCCTGAGTCCATGCTGCACCACATCCATTGTGCTGTAATGAGGTGATTCCAATTTTTAGTCAAGCATAATGTTGTGTGATAAATCTATTTACAGTGTTCGACACTGAGGCTGGTGAAGTTTGAAGGACAGTAGTTCCTCTTTCTGGAAATTGGACAGGGATCGCAGAGTCCGGTTAAACAGGTAGGCATCCTGAGACATACTATTAAGCCAGTTACAATGTTTTGGATAAACTATTACTGCATTGAAATGCAGGTGGCCTGTGCCCATGCCATGTTGGTGTCATCCTAACAGTCCATGTCGGCATTATACTGATGACTGGAATGATGATGTATCCAAGGATGAGCTGGACTCTGAAATCACACCTGGCGAGGAGACAAGATACGGATACATAATGGGAATGATAGATACATGTAATCTGTAGAATCCATCACGATTTCCCCTTGATTTTTTTAGAGTTTAAGGGCCTTGCCCCAGCCTTAGCATTAACCAAGACAAAACGTTTACAGCATTCGTCCAGTTTAACAGGGTTCACAGCTCAACATCGAGCACAGAAAACACACGCAAATCATCTAAGCTATTACATGAGCCAAGTCGATTTCCCCTTGATAGGTCTCTCAGGTCTCACTCTATATGACTATCAATATCCATGTCAAGTAACCTTTTTATGTACCTCTATTGTGCACCGTCCCTCGAGAAGTTAATACAACAATCTCTTGTTTAGTGCTCATAACATTACTCCAGCCTCCAGGTGTTGTGCTTCGTGTAGAGACAAAACAAATAATCACAAGACCAGTGATACACTGCCCATGTAACCTGTCTGGTGTCAACAAATAAAGATATTGGCACGATTGAAATTATGACTTCAAATTCCGAACCATCAGCTTTGTTGAAGACAGAGAACCCTAATTTTACCAAACTATTGATTCACATCAGAATCCAAAGATTGAATAATCTATTCTGTATTTCACAAGTGCCTTCCAAATGCACATGGAGTTTACTATCGTTGCTGGACAATTGGTGGTATTTCATTCAACAAGGACACAAAATTCCCTGCTACTAATACAAGACAACATTAGAATTTTACATGTGATTGATACAAATTACTCGTCAACAACATTACTGAATAAGCATGGAGAAGTTTTTGTACATGCATCGTTGTCACGACATTCACATATCAAGATTGTAGTAAGTCCTTGCGCTCTAAAGTTCTTGCTCCTTACTGTTTGGTCTCATCCCTCCAGACACCACGCCATCTTAAGAGTAGAGCCTCACACGCATGGTAATTGGCGAACGGCACAATGGGCACGTTGATAGTGTTGGGCCACATTCCTTGCATGTCTTGCGAAAAAGGAAAGGTTTTTCAATAACTCATCCCCAAGGATTTAATTGAATTATTATCTTTAAAGGTTAGCCATAGTTCTCAAATCTCAGGTTAGTTCATTTGGGAGAGTTCACTAGCAATTGATATTGTCATATTGGATAATCATTTACCATTTCATACTTTCAAACTTCGATACTTCGCATATGGAGATGGAATGTGTATAGAAAACTTACCAGGTGACCACACTGAAAAGCCATGTCCTTTGGATTGGTTAAACATATGGGACATACCTGTAGGCGGCAAAGATATAGTTTAATACTTTAATGTGCCATTACTCTTGAGAAATATAATGAAGAGTTACTGGCCCAAAGTACCTGCTCGTCGGCAGTGCTTTTGCCAATACCAGTTGACTTCGAGCTTGCGGTTTGAGGAGGATGTGAAGCTCCAGCATTATCATTTTCAAGAACTTTATTTGGAGGAGGAAGAATCCTAGGAGAGCCAATCCTTTGTGCGTGCTTTCTGGGAGATTAGTTCAGATAAGACAATACATACAAGATCAGCAAATGGAAAAGAAATGGCAGCAATGCCAAGAAACTAATTCAGGACCACAAAGAACTGAGTAAGAACAGGTACTCTGGAGGTCGGAGGCCTTGAGTTGCTTTATACTGAGAAGGTATTTCCATAAGAGCTGCAAGGGCAAATGCAGCCTCCTTCTTTGACATATCCTTACTTGTTGACATAATATCAGTGAAGTTCACAAACTGCAATAGTTCATCAGTAAGATTCTCAGAAGACCAACAGGTCAGAAACTGAAGTCTATTCTGCTCAGAAGGCAATGGCAGAAAATAAATTTAATTTAGGTCAGTATATTTTTTCTTACTTGGAATAATCAATATGCTCGCAACTTTATGTAAAAAAGTGACAGGTACAGGTACAATAGCAAGCACGGAGTACTGCTATAAGTGGTGGAACATAAATGTTTTGGAATTTAAACATCATAGAGTATAGTATTATAATCACCTGGAAATTGTCAAAAGCTCTTTCAGGGATACAGTCGTCAAAATGCTGCATCGCATCCCATGGTCCATCACCCACCCCAACCATTACTATTGAAAGAGGATAGTGGCTGACAACCAAATAGGCTTTAGTAATACCACAAGACCAAGTTCTAAGAAATGATGAACTGAATTTTACCTAGCATCAACAATTGCTTGTATAGTTGCTTGTTCCTGTGGACTTAATCTTCCATCATTTGTACTAGCAGCAGTCACCTACAACTTTTGCTCAGGTCAAATATGTTGATAATTCTAGTTAAGTATTTCTATGCTATTATGAACGTGTTACCTGTCCATCAGCTATGATCACGAGGACATGGTATTGCCAATTACTATTTTCAACAACAGAAATCGCTGCATAAATAAGAGGTGCAAAAGAAGTTGGTCCTGCACACAGTTGAACCAAGGAATAAGCAACACGTAACCACAGACCAGTACTGCCAGTAATGCTGCTGGACACTAATATTTCGCTACGAGTTTGAGGACTGCACAAATAGGCTATTGCACAGTAGTTTATCAGGAGCTTAGGACTTGTTTCTCTTCAGAAACTTGAAAATCCTAGAGTCTGGGCTCTCTGGAAACTGAAATGCTTTGGTCTTCTGACTTATTAGGTATTACAGCATCTACGGTACACGAGGGGGAGGAGAGAAGGGGGGGGGTGGGGTTGTTACCTGAAAGGTTCAAATGTGGTACGATTTGCCGATACCTTGCAAGAACCTCCTCAAAGCCACGACAGAGTCGGTTCTCCGGGTAGAAGCTGAAGACAGAGTGATCATGTGTAGAAGCTACAAAATGAATTTAACTCTTGTCACGTCACGTATGAACCATGCCAATTGCCTAAATTCAGGTCATAATGGGAAAATGACAAAAGAACAGTGAATAGTTACCATCGCCAAATCCAAAACATGGTATTAAGTTATCATCATCAAAAGGTGACAGTGTTCGCCCGATTATAGAGATAGCTTGCTCATATGGATTTGGGGTGCCATTAATGGCATGCAGAGATTTTCTTCTAAAGGAATGCCTGCCTGCAGAATTCAGACAAGCAGTTCTTTATAATCAGGAGGATCTTAATTCTTAAGTAAAGCTGCTAGAAAGCCATGAAGTAGAAGGAAACAGCCGTGATGGGATTGCAGAAATAACACTACCTGACCACTCATTGCTTTTGGTGAAATCAATACCAAGAATTAGATTTGATGATTCGAGACCAGCTTCTCTCAGTGCAGTAGTAACCTTCACAAATATGAAATGAATTTAAAAATGTACACAGAGGCATATAACACAAAAAAACATATTGTGTTGAAATAGGGCGGTTGAAGCATGTGAGCAGCGTTGACTACACGAAACCAAATTGGTAGATGTTGTGGCCAAAGACTTATGACCGTTTGACAGGTATACACTGTATGATACTAGATTGTCGTTTTGAAAACTGTCAGTGCCAAGATTTAGGGTAGTAAGGCCACCTAAAGCCCTCAATTTGACCTTCTATGAATTACATTTTTTAAAAGATAATGGAATGTGTTTACTCTTGCCTCTGCTTAAGAATGTATTTGTTTCTGCATTAACTTATGTTCAACAGATTCACAACAACAACAACAACAAAGCCTTTAAGTCCCAAACAAGTTGGGGTAGGCTAGAGTTGAAACCCAACAGGAGCAATCAAGGTTCAGGCACGTGAATAGCTGTCTTCCAAGCACTCCTATCTAAGGCTAAGTCTTTGGGTATATTCCATCCTTTCAAGTCTCCTTTTATTGCCTCTACCCAAGTCAACTTCGGTCTTCCTCTGCCTCTCTTCACGTTACTATCCTGACTTAGGATTCCACTACGCACCGGTGCATCTGGAGGTCTCCGTTGCACATGTCCAAACCATCTCAACCGGTGTTGGACAAGCTTTTCTTCAATTGGCGCTACCCCTAATCTCTCACGTATATCATCGTTCCGAACTCGATCCCTTCTTGTATGACCGCAAATCCAACGCAACATACGCATTTCCGCGACACTTAGCTGTTGAATATGTCGTCTTTTCGTAGGCTAACATTCTGCACCATACAACATAGCAGGTCTAATCACCGTCCTATAAAACTTGCCTTTTAGCTTCTGTGGTACCCTTTTGTCACATAGGACACCAGACGTTTGCCGCCACTTCATCCACACCAGACGTTTGCCGCCACTTCATCCACCCTGCTTTGATTCTATGGCTAACATCTTCATCAATATCCCCGTCCCTCTGTAGCATTGATCCTAAATATCGAAAGGTATCCTTCCTAGGCACTACTTGACCTTCCAAACTAACAAAATCAAGGATGACAGGAAAGATTATAGGTTCAGATGACAAACTTGTTTAGACTTCAAATATGAGCAAGATCGCATCAGGAAATGTTACTGCTGGTTACCTCATCGATGGAGCTATAATTGTCTGGTATAAATTTTGGCTGCCTTTTATCATGGTTTTTGTCCTTGGAATTCCCAGAGGAAACATGACCTTGATGCCAGTGCTTGTGATGAGTTCTCTCACCCCACATTATAATAAAATGATCTGCGGTAACATATAAGTTCCAAAGCATTATTAGGAAGTCACATTTAGTCGTTGAAGCAAAGAAGTCACAACAGCTGAGAAATATATCACATGTAGTTTTTAGAAATTATGCACAAGGAGAGAGAGAGAGGGAGAGGGCATATGGAGGGTATGTATTTTTTTAGTACTAGCACAATACGTAGAACCAGGGAATTCCTTATCCCTTGCTGGGTTACATTCCATGGCTGAACCTTGTGATCTAAAGAGAACAGATCAATCTAATAAATCAGATTAGATACTAGATTCTAATATACACCATGCACTATAGTTTTTCTTGCAGGAAACGATGGAGGGACTACACGAAAAGTAGTACGCTAATAGAATCTGCGCACAAGATTGTTCCATCTGATGGAATTGTGATTTGTCAGACATAAGCTAGCAGCTACCGATGTGTATCCTTAAAAAATGAAACGAGCCTGATGGATCAAATATCTTAACAGAATTTACTAGTTAGTTGCGATGAAGCAATATGGTGAACCAAGCACAAAACGGAATCAAACTAACATAAAATTCGGTCAGCCTAGTAACAGCTGCGAGTTAACCACACAAGTTCGACAAAGCAAGATATATGAACTTGATAACCACAAAATCGAGTCATTAAGCTAAAGGAAGACTCTTAAAGTTCCTTAAGCCTAGTAATAGATGCAAGCCAACTGCACGTGAAGGTCAATTGCGTGCTTTGCAGTTGTCGTCAAGAAAGCCTAAAATTAAGCAAAGCATAAACAGAGGGCGACGCATAATGTAGCTCCTCAAGAACCATTCCCATTTTGGGGTGGAAAATAAGCACCCACAGTAGAGTAATTGCCGTCCCTAACCAGCTGCTACTAAGCTGAAGAACCGACTGGCCCCTAATCAGTTGCTTGGGAATTGGGAATTGGGAGTTGGGGCGGCCTTCTCCCCCAGACACCCATCATCGTCCCATCAATCAAATCCTCAATCCACTAGTAGAGCCAAAAATCCCCACACTTAAACGACATATCCTAGTTATTATAACAATAAAAATAATATAATACTTCAAGGTCGATTCGGCTTCTTGTTAGTACCACCGTCGACGACGACGGGTGCTCGGCGCACAGACAAATCACAAGGCAGACAGAAATTGCAAAGCAAAAGATCATTGTTACCAGATAAAGCAGGTGAGGGTCTGGTGAGCGGACGTGGCGGCGGCCGGTCTGGTGAGCGGCGGCGGCGCGTGAAGGTACAGACCACGGGGCCACGGGCGCAAGAAGAGGAGAGCAGCAGAGTCAAGGGAGACGAAGGAAGGGAGACTGGGAAAGCGCCTCGCTGTGGTGGCTGTGGGCGCAGCTTCGAGGATGCTGCTACCAGGGGCGAGGCCAGCGGGAAGCAGCGGTTGTAGCGTGCAGCTGCAGCACGACGGCTGCGGAAGTTGGCCGTAGCGTGCGTGATTGAAGTGAAGACAACACACAAGGCAAGCAACCCAAAAGGAGGGTCATCGTGCAGTCTCACATGGCATTATAGCAACCGATTTCGCTTTCGGTGAGACAGCCATCGTGCGTTGATAATCCCCCTGTGGATGTAATAGTTCTTTTTGCTAAAAAAAGGATAAATAAAATTCATAATCTAGGATACGGTCGTGGCGGCATCACGACAACTGGAGCGAGTGTCGAAGGCATAGTTATTGGGACCGGACCGGAGATCGAACCGGCGAGGCCGTCGGTTCACTGGTTCACTGATCCAACTGTTTTGAACTGATTGAACCGTCGGTTCAATTGTTTGGGACCGGACAAATCGAACCGGTCACAAATAGTTTGAACCGGTATATATATATAATTATATATGCTATAATTAATAATTGACGGGTGATAAACAACATAAATTTAATTGCACAACTATAAGGTTCATACATATGTATATATAGAATGATATGTTCATAATTCAAAACATCAAGTGCCTGATGACAATAACATAACTTTTGTCTTCATATATAGTTCATACTTCATACATCATAGAAATACAGAAAATATAGAATCACGGCTCACAGTCACGGAGTCACAAGAACACAACTTCGCAGGTTCTTTAATACAAAATATCAACTACGTGATAAATGATAACATACTGGCATGCTAAGAGTTCCAAACACACAACAGAACACATGGTAGATGGTACTCAATCGAAATTCAGGGGATCCCATTCATCTTCAAGTGCATCATCACGTGGTCCACCAACATCAAGTGCGATACCATCGTAATCAAATAGATCTTCCTCTCTTTCTAGGTTCCGAATGTCCTGAATCTCGTCACTTTTTCCATGGCATCAGCCTCAACATCATCCAAGTCTAGCACCAATTCTGATTTTTTTATCAATATAGATATGATGTTAAATGAGAAAAAATGCATGTATGTTGAACTGATTTCACAATTGACGAGAGACATTACCATCACTGCATTGTATACTTAGTGCGGACAGTTCACTACGAAAGGCGTTCAGCTCTTCCGAGTTAAGGCGAGGTGCATTGTCCTCTAAGATCCAAGCTTCATTTCCCTTTCCAATTTATTCCAAACTTATTGGGTCATAATTTCTTGTACTGAATTTGGACCTAATGTTCAAAAAGTTCAAACAAGAAAACAATGAGGACTATTATCCAATTGACATTAATATTTGACAGTAACCAACAATCCTAAAGTGAGGTTGCTACCTACAGTTAATATTATTTTCAAGTTACAGAATAGACTAGCAGCTAGTTGTGCAAGTTTCAGCCCAATAGACAATATCATTTTCAGGTTAAAGAACAGGCTAGCAGATAGCTGTGAATGAATGTAAGGAACTAGAGAAGGGGTATCTTTGACGCAGCCTCAGGTTACAATGAACATACACAATATCATTTAGCCTTTGATGATCTAATCTGTTTCTTTTTTTTTTTGAGTGCACATGCTCAAAGTAGCTCTAGCTCCTCTCACATCCAGAAGCACTACAAGTTTGGCTCAACACACGCAGGGCAAGCTTCTGTAAATTTGGTGCGCTGCAACCATAAGTTTGCCACCACTCATCTGTGTGACAAAACAGAAGTTAGTGATGCTGAAATAAACTGGAAAAGTAAAAACAGCAATCTAGAATTAGTAGTGAAGTTACCAGCAAGCATGCCCGAGCGATCATTTATAGCGGATGAACGCCCAAAATCACCTTCTCCATTCCTAAAAATCTTCATTTATTTTGTCAAAGCACTTCTAAGGGCAGCATCTTTGCCGGCATATCTCTCTATGACATCAAGAACTCCAGAAGTAGTAAACTTGTACTTCTCTCTTAGTTCAATATTGTACTGGTTATTAGGATTGAACCAAAAGCCAGCAGCATGGAGATTCTTATCAAAGTGCTTATCCCACCGTGCATCTATGTATTCCAAGAAAGGCTTTGCTAACTTTTTCTTTCGCTGAAATATCTTCACAATTTCTTCTCTTGCAGCATGGAATGCTGCAAATAGATAGCCCATTGTAGGTCCGCTATTCTCAGCACCTGAACTAGTGGTTCTGATAATTGGCAAACAATAGCATAATTTTTTCCAGAACTTTTGGTATAGCACAGCTTTGGTGAACTTTTTGGCTTGTGGTTCCTTATAATATGCACAGGTTGTCCACTCATTGGAGATAACCATTGCATGCAGTTCAGCTTTGTGCTTATATATGCTTTACAAAGCAATAAAATTAGTAGCAAAACGAGTTTGGGCTGGGCGGAGAATCTCATGACCTTTAGTGAACTTCCTCATTAGATACAATGGGAAGCAATGGTTATAGAGATATTTTGTAATGCCTGATGCATGAGCTATAGTAGTCTTCACTAAATCCTCCTTACCAAAGTCAGACAATATCAAATTCAAACAATGGGCAGCACAAGGGGACCAAGAAATGGATGGGAACTCATCTTCTAACCTTCTACCAGCAGCAACCATGTTTGAGGCATTATCAGTGACAAAATGAACCACATGCTCAGGCCCAACAAAATTTACTACATCTTTGAATAATTTAAACAAGAAATCTGCAGTTTCGGAGCTATCAGTGGCATCAATTGACTTGAGAAAAATAGTACCTTTGGGACAGTACACCAAGAAGTTGATGAGGGTCCTTCTCTTTCTGTCAGTCCACCCATCAGCCATAATAGTGCAACCAGTTTTCCTCTAAGTTCTGCGGAAACCATCAACAAAATTCCTAATTTCCGCAACACATTTTGCAAGCAATGGACCACGCAGTTGATTGAAGTTTGGCCTCTTGTATCCAGAACCATATGCACACACAGCATCAATCATCGGCTGGAAAAAATGGAATTACTTGCATTAAATGAAATAGATGCATCAAGAAACCATGTTGTCATACACAAATCTGTCTTCTCCTTGACTGCTTCTTCTTGAAAAACACTCTTAATTGTTGGTTGATCTCCTGGACCAGTTCTAGGCTTGAAGTACTTGCCACTAGGAGTAGCGACATGTCTTTTTTTCCTTTGTTTGTTGTAGGTGCAGCAGCAACATGCTGGGAAGGGGCTACAGGTGCATTAGTAACAGAGACTTCAACAACGTCATCTTGTTCTCTAGGTTCTGGCCCATATGCATTCCCTTCCTCATAGTCCTGATGTGCCTTCTTTTTCTTTTCTTTCCAATCTTCAATGTTTTGAAACATTGCATGCTCAACCTCAGGATCCACCTTTTTACATGGCGCCACATTATCAGGGTATTTGGCTAAATGCTCCTTGAAACGATGGATCCCTTCTCCTGAAAATACATCATTACAAAACATGCATTTGATCTTCTTTTTTCCTCCTTCAGTGAACTGTGTACAATATCCCCATGCTGGATCATATTTCCTTCTTGTCTTTACTTCTGCGGATGCCTCTTGAGTAGAAGGTGTTGAATTCCGGTTACTGTCAACCGGAGTTGGAGTGTCCGAAGAATCCACTGTGTGCAAAAGAAAATACATATCAGTACATGTATAACCTTACGTTTCTATGATATTAATCAGTGCATGTGGAAACCAATCTGATTATTGATTAATGTCATAGAAACGTAAGGTTATACATGCACTATATCAGTGCATGTATAACCTTACGTTTCTATGACATTAATCAATAATCAGAGCCATATTTCTATTCTATCAGTCAATTAACAAAGCAATGCAGGCCATATATCTTACTGAATATCTCTAACAAATCTTACTTAATATATCTAAAAAATCTTACTAAATATATCTAAAAAATCTTATTGAAAGCATATAAAAAATCTCACTAGACAAATACCAAATAAATGCAAGCCATATAGTGTCGTGGAGTGGAGGTGCCTTTCATCTAATAAATGCAGACAAATACTAGACAAGCTCACCATTAGCAGCCATGTCGTGGAGTGGAGGTGCTGTTTGGAAGCTGGAGATTGAAAAAGCAGAGCAGGAATCTGGATCCGCCCACCGCTCGTTGTCCTTGGCTCCTTGCCCGCCGCTGCAGGCGCAGTGCACTGCAGGATCTGCCCGCCGAGGCGGCTCCTTGCCTGTCGCTCACCGCGGCCCCTCCTTCCCACGGCGGCCCACCGAATCCGCCCACCGTAGCACGCAGCAGCCCGCTGCGGCCCCTCGCCTGCTCTGCAGTCTGCACCACGCCCGCTATGGCTCCCCGCCTGCTCTGCACAGCTGCCCGTCGCCTGCTCTGCACCGCGCCTCGAGTGACCGAGCCCCCGGCTACGCGCGCGCCGCTGCCTGGAGGAGCCGAGCCGCCGCCGCCCAAAATGATCGCGAAAAGGATAAGAGTGAAATTGTTTCCCTCCCTCAGCCAGCAAACAACCCTAAAGGACTCATTTTTACCGATGTACATCAATGCCCCTAAGTAGATAAGGTTGTCCTGAGTGCACAGAGGGGTAACTTTGGAAAAAATAAAAAACCCACCGGTTCGTATGGAACCGCCCGGTTCACCGGTTTGATGAAAAACCGGCCGGTTTAACCGGTTTATAGCGGTCCGATTGCACAGACAGTCTTTGAACTGAACCGAACGGGTGTAGGCTCTGGTTCGGTCTTTTATCGGTCCGACCGCCGGTCCAGTCCGGTCCAAATAACTAGGGTTTAAGGATATCTTTACCTGGTCATTTGAGTGGCGATTGAGCCTTAGGATTAAATGTCAGGAGTATGGTCAGAATATTTTTAATCTTAAATTATGTGCCTTCAATCCTAAGCCGTGTGTCTCTCTCTTGGTGGGAATTTTTGCGATTTTTTTTTTCCTTGCGCGGATAGCTGCATGCCTGCATGAACTTTATTGGTGGGAATTTTTCCGATTTTTTTTTCCTTGTGGGGATAGCTGCGTGCCTGCATGGCGCTCGCTGCATGCCTGCATGAACTTTACTGATGTGTGTTCTAGGTTCACGTGTTCTAGGGCTCGACGGACTCCGGCACGATCCTCCACCGGTACAGAGTCAGGCTCGACGACTCGACGGACTCCGCCGCGAGCTGCTCCAACGACTCGGCGGCGGCGGGAGCTCCGGCGCGAGCTCCGGCGTCTCGACGGACTCCGAATGCACGGACTCCGACGACTCGACGGACTCCGGCGCGATGAACTCCGGATGCGCGGCCCGGCGCAGTCTTTCTCCTCTCTGATGCACAAGCAAGCAAGCGCAGTCTCTCTCCTCTCGGATGCGCCGCGCGAGGAGACGCGAGTTAATGTCTAGGGGACTGGTTAGCGGCGGGACGGGAGGGATGGGGTAAAACCGTCCAAAACGCTGTGGTGTCAAGTTACCACTCATGTGTAAATTTTTAGTATTACGGGTCTGGTTTGAATGGTGTGCCGAGAGTACACGAGATTTATACTGGTTCGGACAGAAAGTCCCTACATCCAGTTCGTCGCTGCTACTCGTGTTATTAGCACTGAAAGTTTATAGTAGGGGTTATAAACGGACGAGAGAGAAATGATCCCAAGTCTCTGGTGAAAGGAGTGAGTGGGTGCTGGGTGCTGAGAGCTCGATCGCTGCTCAGTTGTGCGTTCGTGTCGTGCTCTTGTGCCGATCTGGATCGGATCTCGATGGTCCAATCAGATTGAATTGGATTCTCTTCATGGGACGCCCTGCATTCTCTTTTATAGGTCAAGGAAAAACACGGGTTACAGCGGAGGAAAAGAGAAGAACGAGAGAGAAGAAGATCTTCAGGATCGCTGGGTCCTTCTTCTCTTTCGTGAGGGTCCTGGCAATATTATAGATGTCAACAGGGATAGCTTCACGTCGCGGCCCTGTCCGTCACTGACACCATGCATAGGCGCCTTCTGCCTAAAGATGGCAATGTGGCCCCGATACCCGATACCCGACGGGTATTTGATCCATTAGGGGACGGGGATGTGATCATATCTTTACCCACGGGCATCTAAATGGGCAAAAATCCATCCTCGATGGGTATAGCAGGTACATGAACGTTCTCTGTTTACCCGTCTCCGTTACCCGTTGGGGAACCCGACTATTTGAGCTGTCATGCGAGCATTAGGCCCAAAGAAGCTCAATATAGGTATTTTGGCCCAAATCTGAACAATCATATATATATAGTTTGTGTGTTCTAGGAACCCTAATTCAATTTTTCCTCACCATCTCCGCCAGCAGCACAAGCACGCCTGCCTCATGAGCGTTCGTGCCTTTAGTTTGGTCTCTCTGCCACCTTTGCTCGTCCTCCTCGCAACCTCGCTCCTTCTCCTCGGCATCTCCGAGACTCCGACACTTATACCCGGGTGAAGAAGAAACGTATCCGATTGCAAAGCTATGACCCCCAAGTGTCCTTATTTATCGGGTATGCAGTACCCATCGGGTATCTGTTACCCGACCAATGCCCGACGGGTACGGGGATGGACAAGAATCTATACCCGAGACAGTTAACGGGGACGGGGATGTGATGAATTCTCCGTAGTAGGGAAGAGAACGTTCCGGCGATACCCGATGGGTACATCCCCGTTGCCATCCCTGCTTCTGCCAGTCATGGCGTTCCATCTCGTCTCGGTGGACGTCGTGGTGAACTGACGCGCCTGTCTTGTTCGTATAAGGGTTAGACAGAACAGCACTGGCACGTCTGACGCTGTTCTTAATGTGAACCCTCAGGTATGGCCCTATGGCCACGGGTTAAATCGAGACGTGATAGTCTCTTTTCTGGTATCAGAGTTTTGACCTAGGCCCATACGCTTGGACCTGGAGTGGTTGGCGGCGATATGGGCCCCGTTCGGCTTACCTTATAATCCGCACTATTTAGCTTGTTTTTTTTTCAGCCGAAACAATGTTTTTCTTTCACAATAATTCAGTCAGAACAGTGTTTTCAGCCAATTCAGCCAAGTTTCAGCAAGTCGAATGGGGCCATGGGTCCCCGTCGGCAGGGCCGTCTCAATAATTTTGAGGGCCCTCGTGCAAGTAAGGCACAAAGGGCCCAACAATCTAATCTTTCAAAATGACGTTTCAAATACATAATAGTACTACTAATAAGAGATAACTTGCAGTATATATTTAGTTCAATAAAAAATGACATTACATCGAATTGAAGAAGCAAAAAGAACGGTAAAATAAATATTATGGTTACCTCAAATGTAGTGTTCTAGTGCTTTTTAAAAGAACCGCCTTCGGGCATTTCTGTACCACCATCATTGCCATCAGCTTGTGCAATTATTGGTTGATCTTGTTCGTGCCTCTGATCTTGACGGACTTCGGCATTCATTGAACTTGGAAAAAAAACTTATGTATAGCACCTTTTTTTTTATTCTTTCTATTGATCTTCTAGTTTTCTCTGTTTCCTTGTTTGATAACGACAAATGTTTCTTTGGCGGCATCTATCATTTTCAAAAAATATAATTGAATTAGAATTTAGAAAATTAGATTCCTACAACTGATAACTGAACTGGAACTGCAAATTTGCAACTGCAATCACTTACCGTTGGCCACAGAGTCACGGAGCGCCGAGTGTCAAACTGACAAACTGATTCAACAAAACTGGAAAAAAAAACTGATCAGGGACAGGGAGACATACAGCCAGATAGGGAACGCCGGAGGGCGGAGGCAAGACCAGAACCCGCTGATCGTGCGCTCGCCTTGTTGCTGAGTGCTGACCTGAAGGGCTGAAGGACTGCAGCATGCCGACGAGGTCACCGTGCCCACCGCCGGCCACCCTCAATCCGCAGAGATTCCCGCGAAGCACGCCGTCACCGAAACCGCAAAGGAAGTCGCGACTCGTGATGGCGAATACGAAGGGTCGCTCGCGACCAGGGATACGATCATACGAAGCGGCACCATCAAATGGACTGTATGAGCCTGTATACCTGTAGTAATGAGGGATATACTCATGGGCCCCCAACGCCATGGGCCCCTGGCCGTCGCACTCCCTGCACCTGCCTATCAGACGGGCCTGCCCGTCGGGCGAGGCGAAGCCCGCGGCCCCGGGGTCGAACGAGGCGAAGCACAAACCCAAGGTCGGACGAGGCGGAGCCCGCGGCCTTAGGGTCAGGCGAGGCGAAACCGGCCCCCCAGAGGTCGGGCGAGGCGGAGCCCGCGCCTTCGAAGTCGGGTGAGGCGGAGCCCGCGCACCTGAGGGTCGGTTGGAGCTTAGTCGCGCTCTTGACTACTCGGATAAATCAATACTAATAACCATTAGCTCCTACTCTTCGGGTACTCTAGTATTAGTCCCCGACACTAAGTGCCCCTGTTGTTTCCGCTTATTTCGGATAGTCCCGTTCGGCCTGCTGAAACTTGACTGAAATTGACTAAAAAATATTGTTCTGTCTGAAATGTTGTGAGAGAAAAAATACTATTCTGACTGAAGAAAAACCGAACAAACCGGATTTAAGGTAAGCCGAACGGGCCAGCGAAAATCAGCACAGTGCCCAGGATCTGAGAGGACATTCTCCCTGTCGCTTGGTTGACAAACTGTTTCGTATATTACTTTGATTGATCTCACAGAGCATTATCGTGGATTCGTGGTGCAGTAATTCGCAGCAGAATAAATAAAAAAAAAATTTGTAGCGCACAGCAATCAGGAGCATTAGCATGGAAAAACATTGAGCTGAAATAAGCAAATACGGAGTACTACCCACACAACGACAATTCCATCGCAGCAAAGGCCAAAGTCACCTTTCAAGACAAGGCGGGAATGGGACCTGTTATCTAAAACAAAAATTATCCCATCACAGCCAGCTAACATACTATGAAATACAACCGCACTGAATGACGCGCTGCCGATGAGAATCAGCCAAAATTTCGTATCTTTGCTAAACATTATTCTAGGTCCAGCAAAGCTGCGTCATGTTACAACCAATCAACCTGATGCGCCCAACACACAACTCAAAACTGAACGATGATCTCTGGGCGCACCGGCAAATCGATCAACTAGGCATACTGCTTCGAACAGAAGCTAGGGCGTCTACCCAATCTCAGTTCGGTACATCAGGCTTTTTATATAAAGGTTCCAGGCATTCTTTCGCTCTATGAACCTTTGACTGGACATAGAAGCTCCCGTTCTTGGCATTCCTCTCAAACATTGTGTCATACTTCTGCAAAGTATTCAAACAGGGGAAACTTGAAGTTAGGTCTGGCTCAGGCAATGGTTTTGTACAGATGGTCCTAACAGTATGGAGTTGACAGAAGCTAACATCTGCAGGAACGTATTTTGTGCATCATAAAACTATTGTCACAGACCTGGACAATCTCTTCCCACGTGGATTGTTCACTGATACCGAGAATTTGCCGGGCTTCTTGCTCAGTCATGGCCTTGCTAGCCCGTCTAATACCAGTTATAGCTTCTTGGGCAGCTCCAGTTTTGTTTGCATCTACATGAAAAATAAAAAACGATTAATTGATTTTCAAAAGGAATATGGCACATGGATAACGTGGCCATGCAGATGCTTTTTTCCAGAATGAAAGCCAACTCTCTTTATAGGTAAATAGAGGAAGGTAAGACATTTAATTCAGAAGCATTATAGTGCCTTTATTCATCTTGCTACAATCTATAAGTTAGCATTCATACAGTCATTTTGTTATACACAGAACCTAATCAATTCAGTCAAAATCAGGTTCCGCATAGAAGTTCCAAACACAGAGCCCAAAACTACTTATAGAGTTGACACTTCAATACTAGGAAATTGGTTTTTCTATGCATGTATACGAGGACTTCACATATCCTTCAATACTAGGAAAAGCCATCATGGAATTTACCATCAATATTGGTTCACAAATGCAGAATTGTTTGAAAGAAAGTAATTCATTTTCACATCTTTGATTTGCAATTTAACAAAGCAGTCCAGGCAATGTGCCAATGTCCAAAAATCTGAGGACTGACACAAATACACAATGGCTGGGTAGCGGCTACCCTGGTATGGTACCATAATATCACCACCATCCAAACCGTGACAGGATGACAGCCCGCATTCCATGGACCAACGCCTCAATATATATTTTTTGGTGTCGATTATATGCTTCGACAGATAGCACTAAGAACAAGAACACATTTTTGAATCTCTAATTTGTATTTTGATAAGCAGAGCTGCTCCAAATGATACACCTAAATCTTAGGAAAAAGTGACTGACTAAAAAAAAATCGTTTTTAGCACTGTGAGCCAGATATCACCAAACAGAGTTGCAGGTAACCACTGACGATAACTGCCTCCCCAATCACTAACACCTCAGGCAGAGACACCGCCATGGTTTCACGATTCAAGTCACCGTACAGTCAAAGTAGCCCGGAAATCCTACGTTTTTTGACAAGGTAGGACAGAAGGGGGAGCACTCACTGACGATGGCCTGACGGTAGGCCTGGAGCATGGCCCTGCCCACCACGGTTCCGCCCATGACGATCAGATTCGCGAGGAGCCGGCCCGCCTGTGCGTTAGACCAGAAGCGTCAGACGCGAGACAAATAAAAATAACCTCTAGCGAAGCAGCGCGCGAACAAATCCCTAGCAGGAGTCGGGTGGAAAAGGGAATCGAAAAATCAGCGCACCATGGCGATGTATCCTCCTTCCCCCTCCTGCGACGGCGGCGGACGGCGAAGAAGAAGAAGGGGACCTAGAGACTAGGGGCTGGGCTGGTTTGGCCGAGAGGGAGGAGGAGGAGGAGGCCTCGCTCGCGGGGGACGGCCACCAGGGGGGGCTCCGATTTTCGCAGGGAAGTGGCGGCTCCGGCAGGCGGCCGTTGCGTTGGTGGTGGACGGTGGTGTTTGGTTTTGGCTTGTCAGCCGTGAACCGTCGTGCGGCTTTGGGCTTTAGGTTCATCTTGGGCGTCACGAAAGACGAAAGTGGGATGGGACGCGCACGCACTGGTGGGCTGGGCAAATTTAAGTCACTCTAGTTTTTTTTTTTTCAAAATACATAGGTTTACTACGTATTTAGATATAATATATATCTAAACATGGAATAAAAGTTATATATTTAGAAAAAAATCATAACGATTTATAATTTAAAATGAAGAGAGTACAAACTATGGTTGCACAAATATACATCAACTTCTTTTTTTAAGAGAAATTGAGTAGGACATTTCATAATGCGCAACTTATATAACACAGTCCTCTTTAGAGTCTAAACGGGCTAAAATGAACTAGAAAGGCGACAATGAGCCTTAGGAAAAAAATTCTATGCACTCGTATTATAGTACGACTCCATACGGCACCGTCTACAAGCCGTCCACGTACCCTTCCGTGCTAATCTTGATGTATAGCCCAGCAGCCGGATGGAACAACGACCCGCGCATCATGTGGGCGGGCGGGCGGTCTTCCACAATGTGGAAGTAGAGCCAGAAAAAAAAACCGGGGCCCACAGCTAAAACCAGGAACGCTCCTCAAGTGTTGCAATGTGGACAGCAACTGGTGGTGGAACCCGCGTAAGAGATAAAAAAAATACTACTCAGAAGTAGCCATGCAACTGGTACTCGGCTGGGAGCAGCGTGAGCACAAAAGTAAAAGGAAATTGTTTTCTATTCAATGGTTATCAGTTGAGAGCGGCGCACGCCTGTTCGGCTGGGGCTGGCTGGCTGGCTGGGCTGGCCAGCCCCTCACATGGATACTATTTATATGAATCAGCTAGTAGTACTTCTCTCTTACATAAACGAACCAGCAATGATACGAACCAGCCAACCGAACAGGCTCCGCTCCTTGTTTTTCTGGCACCGATACAAGTTGGAACTGATTGCTGCAATGGGAGGAGCGGTTCTCAATTTCTCTCTCTCTAAAATAAGCATCACTCAAGCCATACGCCGTGGAGGGCCTAGAGGAAAAGTGACGGAGCCAGCCAGAGAGTATCGACATGCGTGTGGTGGGGCTAGAGGACACGCATCGTGGGCAGGAGGTGTGTAGGGCATGCAAGTTGCGACACCACCGCATAGAATTTTATTCCCTTAGATTAGAGGAGCCACACCATCGATTTCGCGCTGTGGCCATTGATGCTCGGTTATGAAAATGAGAATCTTGCACCGGGCGGGGCTTTGCGTTGTCATCGGTGCTCACTACGCTTGACTGGAAAAAATAAGATATGTCAATAGTACGTATAGAGTTAGATGTCCAAAAAAAAAGGTTCTCGTGTGAAGGAAATGGGTGGTTTGCTAGCCGTGCCTTTTTCTTTGAGGGTAAGGCCCCCGCGTTGGATTTATATCGATGCCGGAATATTGCAACGACAAAAGGGTCTCTTTGGAAGGAGAAGTGAAAACACACCTTTAATGCACAAATCCACAAAAGTTGGTAAAACCAGAGAAACCACATTCCAGTGGCTTCACCAACCTGTCAAAAACGGCTTGAGCTCTCTGTTGCTTGGTTGCAGGTTGCAGCCGTTTCTCAGAGAAAGGTTCGGCACCTAAAACTATAGAGAAGCTGAAGCTAAAGCTGTTAAGTCCTGGTACCCTAAGTTCAAACATCGTGTGTGATGTGTATATGATGGTTGAAATGATTGAAGCCTCGGCTAATATTAGTGCAAATGAGGATAGAACTGTGAAGTTGGAAGAAACGTGGCTGTCTATCTTGACTCACCACGGTTACATGTTATGTATATATAAGAGTACAGGAGCGCAGGAGATTGCCTTGTGCTATAATCCAAGATTGGAGATCTAACCTGAGTACAACATAATTAAGGTAACTCTAAACATGGAAGCGCATGTCCTAGAATATCTCCAATCATAGATAACGAGACCGTGTGCACCACGCTTACATTATACATGGACAACACGTTTCACACTATGGAATATAACTCTAGTTCTAACATCCTCCCTCAATCCAAGCTTCTCTTGCGACGAAGATTGAGATTGCTCTTAAACAGCTCATACTTGCCAACAGAGAGAGCCTTGGTGAAGCCATCAGCTAACTGATCTTTGGTAGATATAAACCGAACCTGTAGCTGTTTCTTAAACACTCTTTCTCGGACAAAATGAAAATCTATCTCAATATGTTTTGTCCTTGCATGGAACACCGGATTGGCAGATAAATATGTTGCACCTAAGTTATCACACCATAGAATTGGCGCCTGAGATAACTTGACACCAAGTTCTCCCAAAAGTGACTCGAGCCAGATCAATTCGGCGGTTGCATTAGCCAATGATTTATACTCTGCCTCTGTACTGGACCTTGAGACAGTAGCTTGTTTCCTTGCACTCCAAGATATAAGATTTGGTCCTATGAATATAGCAAATCCTCCAGTTGACCTCCTATCATCAACACTACCAGCCCAATCCGCATCGGAAAAAGCACTCAAACGTAAAGAACTTGACCGTGCAATAAACAAGCTTGTGTCTGAGGTGTATTGAACATACCGAAGTATTCGCTTAACAGCTGTAAAATGAGTACTTGTTGGACTATGTAAAAACTGGCACACCTTATTTACTGAGAAAGCCAAATCTGGTCGAGTAATAGTAAGATATTGGAGCGCACCAACAATGCTCCTGTATCTTGTACTGTCTTCTGCACTGAGGGGCGTCCCATCCTGACTTGATAAACGTTCAGTCACAGCAAGAGGAGTAGGCACGCCTTTACACTTCTTCATGCCTACCCGTGTTAGGATCTCATTAGCATACTTCTCCTGTGACAATTGTAGTCCACGGTTATCTCTAGCCACTTCAATTCCCAGAAAATAGTGCAAATCACCAAGATCTTTCAAGGCAAAGTCTTCTCTCAAATCACTAAGCAGAGCCTTAACAGCATCACTTGATGAGCTTGTCACAATGATATCATCAACATAAATAAGCATGTAAATTGTAATTCCAGATTTATTATATATAAATAGAGATGTATCAGATTTGGAAGCCTTGAATCCAAGCTTCACAAGTTTGGAGCTAAGTCTTGCATACCATGCTCTTGGAGCTTATTTTAGGCCATATATTGCCTTGTCAAGTCGACATACCAGCTGAGGTTTACTTGGGTCTTCAAAACCAGGCGGTTGTCGCATATATACTTCCTCTTCCAGAACACCATGCAAAAACGCGTTCTGTACATCCAATTGTTTTAAACACCAATTTCTAGATACAGCAATTGACAGAACCAACCGCACTGTAGCAATCTTGACCACAGGACTAAATGTATCCTCATAATCAATTCCATATCGTTGTTTGAATCCTTTTGCCACCAAACGAGCTTTGTATCTATCAATCGAACCATCAGCTTTCCTTTTGATTTTATAAACCCATTTGCAGTCAATAAGATTACTGCCCTTCTCTGCTTCAACAAGATGCCATGTCTTATTTTTTATCAAGGCTGAGTATTCTTCGGTCATGGCTTGTTTCCACTTGGGATCATTTAAAGCCTCATGAAAACGAGTAGGTTCTCCCGTTGCACAATAGTTCAGCCATCGAACCGTACCATCCGTGAAAATCTTAGGTTTTACAATGCCGGATGTTGAGCGTGTACGATGATGAGCAGAAGGTGCTTCATTTGTTACCGCTGGAGAGGATTGTGAAGATGCACCAGATCCTTGTGCGTTCGAAAATCCGCCGTTATCAGGTGCCGCCGTCGTGATTTGCGACGCAGGTGCCGGTGCAGGCCCAGAGGGGAGCCCCCCATGCGTCGAAGGGCCATCAGACGCAGGCGAATCTGCCTCGATGGGCGCACTGGAAACCTGGTCAGGAACCGGCTGTAGGGCAGGAGAATCTGCTCTGGGATCGGAGCTTAGATCATTGGCACCCAACGGATCCGTGTGCTGCATTTAAAAAACATCAGGGGCGACGTCTTCTGAATAATTTTCCATCCCTGGATCCTGCACACAAGCTGAGTCCTCAACAGATATATTAGTATCATTAGCAATGCAATCTACACCCCCTGAATTTAAAAGGTGACTAGGCAGGAGATTTATTTCTTGACGAAGACGGGGTCCAGCATTTGGGTGAAGCTTGGAAAAGGGAAAAACATCTTCGTCAAAAATGACATCACGAGAGATATAGATACGGCCTGAATCAAGATCCAAACATTTGTAACCCTTGTGCAGTGTGCTATAGCCAAGAAAAACACACTGGATAGAACGAAATGCTAACTTATGAGCATTGTATGGTCTTAGGTTAGGCCAACACGCGCAGCCAAAAACACGGAGGAAGGAATAATCTGGTTTCTCATGCAGTAGACGCTCATGTGGTGTATCAAAATTGAGAATTTTACTTGGAAGCATATTAATAAGATGGGCTGCGGTTAAGAAGGCATGACCCCAATATTTTAGGGGCATGCCGGCATTGGCTAAAAGAGCTAGACCGACCTCCACAATATGACGGTGTTTTCTTTCTGCTATTCCATTCTGTTGATGGGCATGAGGACAAGAAACATGGTGGATAATGCCAATGCGGCGGAAAAAGGAATGAAGCTTCTCATATTCACCTCCCCAATCTGATTGAACGGTTTTGATCTTCCTCTCAAATTTCCTCTCAACCATTTGTTGAAATTCTTGGAAAACTTGCAACACATCAGATTTTTTCTTGATAAGGTAGATCCATGTAAATTTACTAAAATCGTCAATGAAGCTCACATAATATGTATATTGACCCATGGATATAGGAGCAGGTCCCCAAACATCTGATGCAATTAACTCCAAAGGATGGGTAGAAACACTAGTAGATACAGAGTAGGGTAATTGATGACTTTTAGCCATCTGACACGAGTTACACACTGACTCAAGATGTTTAGTACTAACACAAGGGAGATTATTTGAACTAATGACCTTCTCAACTATAGGAAACGCCGGATGACCAAGCCGATTATGCCATTTATTTGTAGATGATCTACTGACTCCAAAAGCTTGCTTAATGGGTGCTTCTACCGAGATAGGATAAAGGCCGCCATAGGATCTACCTTGCTGCAGGATTCTCTTTGTTTCCCGATCCTTGATAAGAAAGAAGTTAGGATGAAATTCAACAAAGATATCATTATCTCGAGTAAGCTTATGGACAGAAAGGAGATCTTTCTTTATGGAAGGAACATGAAGCACTTTATTTAAGTGGAGATCTTTATCAGGGGTATGTAAAATTGCATGGCCAATGTTACTAATTTTCATACCTGCGCCGTTGGCGGTGTGGATCTTATCTTGGCCTTGATACTGATCATGCATTGTCATCTTTTCAAGCGCCCCAGTAACATGTTCCGAGGCTCCACTATCCACATACCAGTTTGTGTCATAGCCGTATGCAGTATTTGCTGCACCAACTGTCTTCTGATAGTTGCTATCTTCTTCATATCGATACCAGCAGCGGTTAGCCAAGTGACCCCCTTTCTTGCATATCTGACAGATTGGATCATCATTACTTTGACCTTGTTTAGGTGCATTGCCTCTTCCTGAATTTGGAGCACCACGACCGCCTCCATGGCCTGGATTTGAGCGCCCACGACCATAGTTGTTGTTACGGCCGCGTCCTCCAGAATTTCTTCCAGAACCTCGACCACGTCCTACCATGTTGGCCGAAGATTGGAACTGCCCGTTCTCTTGGAACATCTCCATACGCTGATCAAAGATGAGTAGCTGCGAATATAACTCACTCAAGGAAAGGTCACGACCAAGCATGGAAGTGACAAAAGGGTTGTAGTCAAAATCAAGTCCATTAAGGACAAAGTGAATCATCTCATCATCATCCACAACTTTCCCAACAGCGGCAAGTTCATCTTTGTATGAACACATCTTGGTAAAATAAGCAGCAGATGACATGTTACCCTTCTTTGTAGTAGACAGGAGGACACGAAGATTTGCAACCCGTGACTTTGATTGTGCAGCAAACATCTTCTCCAGAACTCCCCACGCTTCTGCCGCCGTGGTTGCTGAAGCCACCGGCGCAAGTGCTTCGGGGGAGAGAGAATTCAGCAGATAGCTCAGAACCTGCTGATCGTTCTTCATCCAGGAGCTATACTCCGGATTATGGATCATCACCTTCTTACCATCGTCTTGATCAGCTTCCAGATTCTTGGGTGGTTTTGGGGTGGTTCCATCTAGGAACCCCATAAGCTCTGCTCCTCTAACAGCCGGAAGGAACTGCGCCCTCCAGAGGAGATAGTTGTCTCGCTTGAGCTTCTCGGAGACTTTGCCGAAGGGCGATGGCGTCGTGCTTGAGGAGGCCATGGTCGTCGGCGTCGGTCCCTGATCGAAACAGGGCTCAGATCTTGCGCGTCCCTGATCGATACAGGGCTCGTGGCGATCTTGAGTCGACGATCTTCAAGTCGGCGACTTTGGATGTACTATTGGAAGAGAGGCTCTGATTACCATGTGAAGTTGGAAGAAACGTGGCTGTCTATCTTGACTCACCACGGTTACATGTTATGTATATATAAGAGTACAGGAGCGCAGGAGATTGCCTTGTGCTATAATCCAAGATTGGAGATCTAACCTGAGTACAACATAATTAAGGTAACTCTAAACATGGAAGCACATGTCCTAGAATATCTCCAATCATAGATAACGAGACCGTGTGCACCACGCTTACATTATACATGGACAACACGTTTCACACTATGGAATATAACTCTAGTTCTAACAAGAACAAGGTGATCAGAAGACGAGGGGATGATCGAGGTGGTCATAGCACGTGGTTACCACATGTCCATGTCTAGCCAAAATGTCTTATAATTTGGATCGGAGTGAGTATTATAATTCCACGTAGCTGAAGTTATAACGAACAAGATTAATATGCATAATTCACACTAGCTAGGTTAGTTCTATTTTCTCGTCCAATATCTGATGAGCCTTTTCGTCGCTGTCGACGGCGGCATTCCTGTACTGGTACGTGGTGGCGCACACCAAGAAGTAGCCAAAGTTGAGGGCCGCCAACAAGGCCAGCGCCCAGTACACGGCGTCCAGCCGCGACCGCTTGAGGTCGTCGGCAGCCACCCCGTGGCGCACCGCACGACGTCCACGAACGCCGTGCTCAGGTACGAGCCCACGGCGATGAACTCCTGGTAGAAGAGGTCCGCAGCGCCGCGGGGAACTCCTGGTAGAAGAGCGCCGTGTTCCCCGGCAGGTGCAGCGCCTCCTCCGCGCCCGTCTGCGCCACCAGCCACAGCGCCGACATCGGCAGCGCCGCCGCCGCTGAGCCGGCACTGCCGCCGCCGGCGTGCGCCACGCGAATCCGTCTCCGCTCTACGAGCGCGGCGACCGCCATGCTGGCGACGTTGAGCGCGTGCCCGAGCCCGATGCGCCGCAGCGGGGTGGTGATCGTGAGCTGCCGCTGCTTGCGCCCACCGCCGCCGCGCCCACCCGCGGTTATTAGCCTCTCCCATCTCGGGACGACGAGGCGGTCGAAGAGCGCGGCGGAGGGGATGAAGGCCGCAAGCACGGCGACCGTCACGGAGGCCGCCGGGACGGCGAAGCGCGCGCCGACGCGGCGGTCCCTGGTGAGCGCCTGCAGCACGGTGAGGCTCACCTGCGCGTTCACCGTCATGCTCACCAGGATCCCCGACGACCAGAGCTGCAGCACGCGGAGCAGCGACTTGAGGTCCTCCACCTACTGCACCGTGCACAGCCGCCATGGCTTGTGGTCTGTTTCGCCTGGCGCGATCACGGCAGCTCGGTTCAAGAACCTGACAGGGCACGAGTGTATATATGTGATCAATTCGATCGTCATGTGACCTGTTTGAATGAAACCCAAAAGTTTGAATTTTTTTGGAAGGTTCCAAATAAAACAATTCACATTTCGTAGGAATCATAAGGGAAAAAAAGTTTGTGCTTGAATCTGTTACTTGGAGGGTCATCACGGCTTGATGATGATGATCCATGGTCATGGTGGTAATACTGCAGTGTACTTGTACCAAGTGAAGAAGTTGGGCCCAGGCCCAGCGTTTCCTTCCTCGCAGCGGCGACAACCACCCGAGCCAGGGCCGTGAACGGGCTCCCTCTCGGAACGGGCCGCCTGTAGTACCTGGACCCGGCGACCAGCGCGAGGAGGCCCAGACCAGTGGTGGCGGTGCAGGCGCCGACGCCCAGGGCCCAGCTGACGCTGTCCTGCACGTACACCAGCGCCGTGTCGCCGGCCATGTAGGACGCGTACAGGAACACGAAGTACCAGCTGAAGAAGGCGTCCCGCCCGTGCCGCCGTCGCCGTTGCCGACCGCCAGGAGGCACGCCGCCGCGTAGAGCACCGCGGCCTGGGTGGCGATCGGTGGCTGGTGGTGGCATGACGATGACTGCGGCGGCGTGCACGACGGCGGGCGCAGCGACGGGAGCGTGGCCGTCAGCGTCAAAACCAGAAATGACTGCGCAGTTGTTGCATGCCCCTGCCGCCTGGCACTGTGTCTGTGTGTGTGAGTTAAACTAGCAAAACTATTGAAATAAGCTAGTAGATGTCATGAGCCTTGAGGAGGGTATGGCAATGTAGCTGACTGGTCAAAATTCACATAGGGGCCGGGAAAAATTGAAAGCACTACCAATGTAAAACTTTATTTGAAGAAAAGGGTAGGTAGGAGCAGTAGAGTAGAATGACGAAGGGGCCGGGGACAACTACTACTCCACAATGCATGCATGGATGGATGAGTACATCATGGAACTATGGAAGTGGAATAAGAGCTTTATTCGCTTATATAGTATATACAGATTTGGTCTAAAGTATGCAGCACCTACGTAGGGACCGAATGTACTTCCTCCGTGCCAAATTCTAAATCGCTTTAACTTTTTTTTTATACAATTTTACTATACATATAGATATAATAATATATGTAGATATATAGCAAAATACTAAGAAAAGGTCAAGGTGACTTGTAATTTAGAACCGAGCGAGTAGTATATATATCTCTGTCTTTGTCGCCGTGTTTTGATGGAGACAGACAGATTACTGCTATCTATCTCAGTATCTATCTCGTATGTGATGATGATAGTCATATCATGCATCAAACGGATCAGTTGCTTTGCTAGGTGATTTCTCAAAAGTTGCTAGCTATAGCTAGAGAATATTTAAGCTTGCATTGACAGCAACGGCACGGAGACGGAGGGCAACACTACGAACTGATGCATATATGTATGATATGATTCGATCAGTTGTTTTTAAGGGATGGTAGCTATAGAGTACTTGATATATAGCTCCATTTTGTCTATGGGCGAAAAGGATTATATTCGAGCTGCTTCGTTCTGAACCAGTGCTTTTACGAGCTAGTGGCCAGTGGGTCGATATAGCGGTCGGAGGTGCAGGATATATATCCGATGCTGCGATGCATGCACGCGCGCAGCATCATGATATATATGTGTATTTCCTTTTGATCCTTTTAAATACTTGTTCTCCTTTCCCCGTCCCCAAGTTATTTAGGAATGCATGCTCCTCTAACTTAGTACTGTTTTGAAGTGGAGATATATAGACGTTTTTTCGACTTCACATTTTGAACACTGGTCCATCAATCCGTGCTCTCGCACGGGTTAGAATTTTAGAATATATAAGTATTTATTATTATTAATATATATGATTAATAAAGAATTACTTATATTAAATTGTATGTTTTTTCTTTATTTATTTTTAACATAAAAGACATATAGATACTCACACTCTATATTCAGTTATCATAATTTAATTAATATTTTCTTGTAAGGGGCAAGATCTATACTTTTTTCATTCATATTCATATTTTTATTTTGCGTCACATCTTTGTATTGTTCAAATATGGAATTAGTTTGAAGCCTTACCGTTAACTATGGTGACTCTTGTTGCATCATACACCTTATGAAGTCATGACTCTAAATTTTAATTTTTTTCAAATTTTATTCTTATAGACCGCTACACGTTCTTTTTTTATTCTCAAGTTAAGTTAAAACTCTTGTGTTTATTGTAACTTAACTCTCTTTTTTGCATTTTTCAAAATAAGGATTTTAGGTCGTGTAGTATGTACTTAAATACAACAATACCATAAGCAATCATTTAGAACTTGCACCATGTCCCCTAACAAATATGATAAAGCTTGAAGTGAGATCTCGGATGGGGGTATCAGTGCTAACCTCAATAGAATTTTAATACATAAGCTACCAGAAAAATATTGCCATCAGTGGTCTCCTACACTTCTTAAGATGATTGATTTTTCCTATGAAGAAATTATATTTGCATATAGCTATACTATTAATATAGACATGCCAAAAATTTTAGTTAAAATATATAAATATATAAAAAGTAACAACCGATACAAATTATATGTCATAATTACTGATATGGTTTTTAAAAAATTGTTAGTATCATTAGTATATCTGTTTTTAAGAAAATATTTTTATCTGATGAAACATAACATATATATTTATCGTTCATGCATGCTAGCACAACCTGTATGCTTACTTTAATGACATTTAAATATATTAATATTAAGAGAAGTGAGTAAACTATCCATCATAATAGGAGGACATGGGTAATTAGATACAAATTTATGTCCACCTTAGATCATATTTGTTAATGGTATAGATTCATTGGTTGCTTTATGTTGTTTTACATAGTAGTAGAGTTGGGTAGTTATTTCAGAAATAGAATAGATCTAATAGCTATTATTACCAATGGTGATTAGTCTATACCAGCTCTTTATGAGTTTTGTGACTTTTTCTAGGATCTATCTATCGCTTTAATATCGATATCGAGTCTTGTGAGGATTAATATAATGGTAGATATGGGTAATTTAGATACAAAGTTAGAGGGTTAATTAAAATTATCTTTTATAATGAAAAAGATGGGTAATTATGCAATGTTATGATGTTATTTTGAATTAGCAAAACAAAAACCCGACATGAGCCCAAGGAAAGAAGGCCCACTTACTAGGCAAATTAGGGCCCGGTTAGGTGGAGAAAGAAGCCCAAAACCCAAACCAAACGAACTCCAAATGGCATGAAACTTTATAGGCATGGCCCACACATCCCTAGAGGCCCACCAAATAAAGTTGGGCAAAAAGGCGGCTCCTCCAGGGGACAACCGCCCCAATGGGGCACCCGCCCCCTACGGACACGCCTTGGGCCCATCTTTGGTCAGTCGGTGCCATTAATGCTATAGAAGGCGATCTCGGTGGGATCTCCTCCGAATATTCCCTACAAACCACCCTTTGGAGGTCGGTTTGGTACCTTCCAAGTGAGATTGGAGCATTTGCAAAGACCCTCCTCTCTCCACCTATAAAAGGAGGCTTCCTCTCCTCATTTCATTAACAACACCTCAAGGCAAAGAGCTTCTCCACTTTTGAGCAACACTCCAAGGGATTAGGCCCTAGCTAGCTAGAGCTTAGGGAGAGATGTGAGAGAGAGTTTAGGAGAAGAGGCAGACTTGTCAGTGTCTCCCCTGCTTGTACCTCGGTGAACACTTGTACCTCAACAGATTATTCGCTAAGTGTTCGTGGTTCTTATGGTATAAAGTCTTTCGTTTAGTTAAGCTTTACTCTTACTTGTTTGCAGGTTCATCATCCGTCCTCGTGGCAGATACTCTAGTAGAGGGCCCTGATGAAGACGGATAACCCTGTACAACGCTAGAGTAGTAGTCGATAGCGTAGACGTGGTGTCTAGGCTAGAGGCTACCTTTGTTTGCCTCATACTCTCTGGTGAGGGGTAGGCGATAGGTGGTGATAGCCCTGTCCGTCCCTTATAATCCCCCATGTTTGGGTACGACATAGAGCTATAGGCCGGTATTGCTTGGCAGACCAGGCGTAAGCCGGTGCCCAAAGTGAGCAAGTATAAGTATGGTTTATCTATCCTTAGACCATAAAACCATAGGAATCCTTCTCTACCCTCTACCAACTCTATCCTTGTGTTGTCCTTGGACGAACTAGCTAGAAGAGTACCTCTGTTCCTTGTGGAAATACGATACTTTAAATACTTTCGGGTGAAATGCTACAATGATAATTCTGTGTGCTTGCGAATTACTTCTGCATTCATCAAGAAATACCAACACTCATCAGAAAGCTTATCACTAATGATTACAGGAGTTTCCTTGTCGCCATTTAGGAAAGCATAATGTAAGCCAGCGGGTAGGGGCTTAAGTTCAACTGGAGATCGTGCCGGTGCTTCCTCTTTGGAAAGATCTATGGTTTCTTCTAAGTCATCCTCTTCTTCTATGAAGAGTTTGACATCCTTTTCTAAGGATGACTCAGGTGATTCAAAGGGCAAAATCGACATGACTTCTGAAAGCAGATGATGATAGGGGAGAGGTTCTGCCATTGAGTTTTTGGCTCGAGTGACTTGGATGGAAAAAGCGTCCCTCCCCAACTTTATGTTCAGATCCCCTATTTTTGGTGGGTCAGTGAAAAGTTTTTCTAGGGGATGCCCTATCAGAATGTAGAAATCCTGAATGTCGAAGACATGGAAATCTAGGGCCATTTCGACATTGTTGTGATGGAGTGTTATGTTGTGTAAGATCCCAAGTCCTTTTAAGCATGATCATGGGGCGACTCTAAAGGACTTAACTATTGGAGTACGGGGTCTTTCTCCTAGGCAAGTAAATGCATAGGATTTTGACATGAGGTTTGTTCCAACAGTTGGATTATACAACATATCCACCCAGTTCCCTTGGATTTTACATCGAATAGGTAGGGAAGGGGTGCGAATATGAATTTCTTGAGAAGAAAGCTCTCCCTCATCTACCCATTCGCTGCTCATAATGGCGGTCAACTCCTTGATAGATTCCCTAAGAAATTCTTCATCTAGGGGGTCAGAAGGAGTGATGAGAACCGGTGGCCTCCTTGGACATGAGTAATTCGAGGTATTTTTGAAATCTTCAAAAAGATCGTCCTTGAAAAATGAAAGGTCCGAAGGTTGGAAACCTTCCTTCGGGTCTTCTGGTTTGGGCAAGGGTTTCTCTATAGATGGAATGGGTTCAGCCTTAGCTAAAGAGATTTCCTCATGGCTTGGCTTGGGCTCAACATGGAGGGGTTGTAGCGGAGGAGTGTTCTCTAGAATGCGATCTAAAAGAGCTTCTCCTTCCGCCATGGTTTTGTGGGTAAATGACCCTTCGGCGGCTATATTGAGCTGTAGGGCAGATTCCTTGCTAAGACCTAACCAGAAATGCTATAATAGCACGTGGTTTGACATAGACAAGTCTAGGTCAAACCTTGATAGGATTGAAAATCGGTCCTAGGCTACACCTATGGTTTCATTTTTCTTTTTGTTGAAAGTTGAGTATCACTTGTTGTAGGGCAGTGATTCGAGATATAGGGAAGAACACGAGACAAAATCTATTCCTCAGTTATTCCCAATCCATGTTTACCTTTCCTACATTATGGGCATACTATTGTCTCTCTCTCTCTCATTAAGAGAAAACAGAAACAATTTCCACCACAAGGTTTCTTCTGACATGCCTGAAATGGTTAGGCATGCACAGAGCTGCTCAAACTCCAATAGGTGATGATATGGGTTTTCATAATCTAGGCCTGAAAAGGCTTGTTCCCAAACCATGTCTATAAAGCCTGGTCGGAGCTCATAACTAGAAGCTATGATTAGCTTCAAGGATTGTGGTAGTTCTATGAACTCACCCTTAGGAGCAGAAAGGTTTTAAATGGTGGGTTGCTCCATTAAAAAAGGGTAAAAAGAAAAGAAAGGATAAAATAAAGGATACACGGATGAACTAGGTTTGGAGATAACTACGACGACTATTCCTTGGCAACAGCGCCAGAAATGCTTGTTGGTGCTTCTTAGCATAAGTAGAAAAGTCTGCAAGCGTACAGAAGTACTGTTGTAGCACTTCACCTGGTGGTAAGCAGGGTATCGTATTTCCACAAGGAATGAACATGCATGAAGTCTCTTAACTAGTTCTCCCTAGGAAACAAGAAGGATAGCTTGGGTAGTGAGGTTCTTCTAAGGGTAGAAACCTTAAGTGAAGATAACTCTGTCGTTGTAGCCTTGCTTCGGGCACCGAATCACACCTAGTCTGTCAGGTGATGCCAGCCTATAGCTCTATGCTGAACCCAAACATGGGGGATTACAAGGGATGGATAGGGCTATCACCACCTGCCGCCTACCCCTCAACCGTGGGGAACGAGGCAAACAAAGGTAACTTCTAGCTCAGACACCAAGTCTACGCTATCTACTACTACTCTAGTGTTGGACAGGAACTTCCGTCTTTATCAGGAGTCCTCTACAGAGTATCCACCATGGGGACGGACGACAAACCCGCAAGATTATAACGAACAAAGATAACTTTCTTAAGAGAATCAAAACCAATAGATAAATACGAACTTCTTACTCCAATTAGTAAGACAATCATTGAGGTACAAGTGTAGAGGGAGCTGACAAGTCCTACACTCCGTCCACCCAATGTAGTAGGCTTGCCAAGTACAAGAAGTAGAGGTAGCCGAGCTCCAAGTTTCCTCTAACTCTTCCTCACTCACTCCCTATACTAGTCTAGCTATGAAGCTAATGAAAAGAGTGTAGCCCTTCTTCTTCTTCTCCCAAAATGTATCATGCCTTTGATGTGAAGAGGGGGTCTTCTTATATAGTGTGAGTAAGGCGGTTTGCTACATTATTTTTGGTAATCCCCACCGCAACCGACCTTAGGTGCATTGATGACACCGCCCTGCTGAAGGTGGGCTTGAGAGGCGGTAAGGCAGGGGCGGCCACCCCCTAGGTGCACCTGCCCCCTAGGTGGTGCCTCCCCACACTAACTTTGCCGAGGCGGTTGCTGGATGGGCCTAGGCCACATCCACGTTGGTGTCTTGCCCGAATGGGTCACTTTCAGTGGGCTTTTCCTTTTCTTTGCTTTGCTTGGGCCAAAATGGAGAATGGTTATTCTTCTTTTATTCTTTCTTTCCTTTTGGCCCATTTTGGTGCGTTTTCATGATAATCCTGCAAAACATAGAGAATTCACCAAAACTATGGAAATGGTTAGCTCAAAACCCCTACTAGTGTTGTTTTTGGTGGATTCTATACTAATGTTGGTGGTATAATTATGTGTTAAAAACCGCCAACAAAGTGCGAATCGACTATATCTACACAGGCGCTTGATAAACACAGTTTCTAGGATTCAGTTTTCATTTTGTGCGACAACCCCTTCCATCAAAATGCCTCCATGTGGGCACCTACCCTACTCTAGCTTCTTCATCAACTAGTTAACCATCAATTTGAACCCCTGCCCCCCATAGAAACTGAGTGAACGGTGTGAGTCGACTATTTCTACACCGTGGCTTGATAAACATGCCATTTTGAGGACTCCATTTTCATTTTGTGCGACAACCCCTTCCATCAAAGTGCGAATAAACTATTTCTACATAGGCGCTTGATAAACAAAGTTTCTGGGATTCAGTTTTCATTTTGTGCGACAACCCCTTCCATCAAAATGCCTCCATGACCGCCAACAAAGTGCGAATCGACTATTTCTACACAGGTGCTTGATAAACACAGTTTCTGGGATTCAGTTTTCATTTTGTGCGACAACCCCTTCCATCAAAATCCTAGTTATTTGGACCGGACCGGACCGGCAGTCGGACCAGTAAAAGACCAAACCAGAGACTATACCGGCTCGGTTCATTTAAAAGACCGTTCATGCAATTAGACCACTAAAAACCGGTTGAACCGGCCAGTTTTTTAAGGAACCGGTGAACCGGCCGGTTCCATGTCAAACCGTCTGGCTCTAGATTGGTGGCGCGTGTGCTCCCTTGCGTCGCCTCCTAGTGCCCGCCTGTGCAGCTACCACTAGGCCCGCATGAGTGCTGCTGCCGCTGTGTGCGCTTGGAGCCTGTACAGTGCGCATACCTTGCCTCTGCATGTGCTATTGACTTTTGTGTTGCTAACGTTAGCTCATGTGTGTTGCCTTTTGAATTTCAAATTTTCATAACTTTTTTATATGATCTCTAAATTAAACAAATGATATATCCATTTTGACTATCTCAACGAGCTCTTTACAATGGTAAACTCTATTTTAGCATTTGAGATTGTTTTACAGTAATGAATATTTGAATTACTATTAGATCTTTTTTGTACTAATTAATAAGTGTTCCATATATTATGTTTCTATGGGTATATTTTGGCATATCCTATAAAAAACTCTATAATACCAAAAAATCTGTGGACTTGTGGCTAGATTTGTTGGAAGTTGGTTATATAATTGTGTTTTTATCATCTTATCGGTATATATGTGACAAACTATATGTTGCTAATTATATGTTGTATATCATTATGTTGTACCAGTTCAAAGTATTTGTGAGCGGTCCAATTCATCCGGTCCAAAACAATTGAACCGGCGGTTCAATCGGTTCCTAACGGTTGGACTAGTGAACCAGTGAATCGACAGCCTCACCGGTTTGATGTCCGGTCCGGTCCTAATAACTGTGATCAAAATGCCTCCATGTGGGCACCTACCCTACTCCAGCTTCTTCATCAACTAGTTAACCATCAATTTGAACCCCTGCCCCCCATAGAAACAGAGTGAATGGTGTGAGTCGACTATTTCTACACCGTGGCTTGATAAACAAGCCATTTTGAAGACTCCATTTTCATTTCGTGCGACAACCCCTTCCATCGAAATGCCTCCATGTGGGCACCTACCCTACTCCAGCTTCTACACCAACTTGTTAACCATAAATCTGAACCCCTGGCCCCCACATAAACAGAGTGAATGGTGCGAGTTGACTATTTCTACTAATGTGCTTGATAAACGCAATTTCTAGGACTCATTTTTTATTTTGTGCGATAACCCCTTCCATCAAAATGCCTCCATGTGGTCACCTACCCTACTCTAGCTTCTTCATCAGCTAGTTAACCATTAATTTGAACCCTTGGCCCTTATAGAAACTGAGTGAATGGTGTGAGTCGACTATTTCTACATCGGGGCTTGATAAACAGGACATTTCTGGGACTCAATTTTCATTTCGTGCGACACCCCTTCCAATGAAATGCCTCCATGTGGGCACCTACCCTACTCTAGCTTCTTTAGCAACTATTTGTTTACACCAAAATTTAGTAGAGAGAACGTGGGAACTTAAAGCTTCTAAGATTGCACCCTTAAGGAATCGATCAGATGTGAATCGATATCAGCTGATTCAGATGCGGTACAAGGATCGGCTCTTTTTTTATGACATCAGCAGATAATGTTAATGGACTATGTACGGATGACATCGAGGAAAAATATGTCGGACTCTACAAAAAAGGAAAAGATTAGGGTCCAAGTTATCTTAAGTTAGGAATGTTTTCTTTTATTCCAAAGAATTATAATGAGTCGTATTTGAGTAGGATTCATGTTTAGGTTCCAAGTATAAATATTAGACCCCGACTATTATAAAACAATCAACAAATCAATCAATCAATACAATTACTTTTTTCGCCTTCACGCCAACCCTTAGGATTAGGAGTATTGTAGATCTCGATGAGTTCTTCAACAAGTAGGGCTGCATCGACTGATCGACCTCCAGCTTGTCTATGAGTACCATCACGACTTGTATCATACTTGTAAAGCTGCATCAGCCGATTGATCTTTTATGAGTATAATATAGATTAGTTATCGATCTATATCATTATTTGCAAGGCTGCATCAGCTGACTAATCTCTACGAATCATAATATAGATCAAAGTTATCGATCTTATGTTAAATAACTTGTTTAATATAATATCACCAATTATCGAATCTGCTAAGATTAGTAAGATTTTTCTTGTTGTTTTTGGTTGATTCACCAGCTATCGATCTTGTTATAATTAATGTTTTATTAATTATAACAAAATCACCCTATTGAGATAGAGATAGATCAGCATCATATCATCTTAATTGGTCGTCCTCTGATTTGGTCATGCTTCAAATCTTATAATCGATGGCTTAATTCTAATAGACCGACTGTTTTATCTCTATTCCAATCAAACATAGTACGCATCTAAAGACGTGTTTCAATCTTAAACAAACTCAATAGTTAATGAGATCTAATCTAATGACACTATCATAGCTGCATCAACCCAGTCGAATCTCACTAGTAAGACTTTAGATCAGAGATTATCGATTAGTGGTTTTGTTCATGATCGAGATATGTACTATGTTTGTTTGCTATGCCTGTATCGGCTATTTTAGCCGATTCACCTGTGCTTTCACACATATAGCATGTTTTCCATGAACCTGTCAATATATAGATGGTTTTATAGATTCTTTGGCTTTAGCTTGTTACTATTATCATAGCTATATCGATCCGATCGAACCTCACTGTTGATGATAATAGATTGGATTTAGAGCGTTTATAAATCTATTTGTACTGGACAGTCGATTTATTCGCATGTTTTATCCTTTCCCATTAAAATTATCGGCTCAATGTTATACACTGGCTAATCCATCTAGCTGATGAAGTTTCTTCATATTACTTATATCTAGGTGCATCGTACTTGCTATCATAAATCAATCATGACCCGTAAGCATCACAGTCCTTAACAGTCGATTTCTTCTCGTATCGACTATTTGGTCGATTCATCTGTTTGGCTGCTCCTGAAGCAGCATACTTAGAACTGTTTGGGCAAAACCAACATGTTCCACCCTAAATTATTGATTAGCTTTCTCTTCTTGTCAATTGCAGGTCAAATTGACTGGCATGCCTTCGGGATTTTCATGATCGACTGGTCCTGTGTTGAAGCCAAGCAAGATCTACGAGTTGACCTCGCTCAAATCGTCCGACTTGCTGTGTGTTGGCTGCATTGCCACAATTTTTTGCACCAATACTATTTAGCCATCAATTTGAACCCCTGGCCTCCACAGAAACTGAGTGAATGGTGCAAGTCGACTATTTATACACTGGCGCTTAATAAACGCTGTTTTTGGGACTTAGTTTTCATTTCATGTGAGAACCCCTTCCATCAAAATGTCTCCATGTGGGCACCTACCCTACTCCAGCTTCTTCATCAAATAGTTAACCATCAATTTGAACCCCTGCCCCCCACAGAAACTAAGTGAATGGTGCGAGTCGACTATTTCTACACTGGCACTTGATAAACGCAGTTTCTAGGACTCAGTTTTTATTTCGTGCGACAACCCCTTCCATCAAAATGCCTCCATGTGGGCACCTACCCTACTCCAGCATCTTCATCAACTAGTTAACCATCAATTTGAAACCCTAGCCCCCATAGAAACTGAGTGAACGGTGCGAGTCGACTATTTCTACACTGGGCTTGACACTAGTAGAAGTATCCACTTCTATGACAAAAATCTTAATGATGGATCCAAAACCATCATAGAAGATCGCTTTTTATGATGAATATTTCTGTTTCATCATAGATCAGTAATGACGATCCTGCAACCCTCTTTTTCTATGATGAAATCAGGCAACGTCACAAAAAAACATCATAGAAGAGCGTAGGGTTTTGTCATAGATCACTCATGCGACTCATCTATGATGACCTCCTTTACAACTGTGATGAACAGGGCTTCGTCATTGAACTAATTAAACATCTATGATGAACAAATATTTGATCTATAACAAATGGCTTCGTCATAGATCTCCACATGGTACTTTCTCCATCTGATGTGTACCTATGGGACCTGCAGTTACTCATCCGTGATGCTTGCAATTTGTTATAAAAGTCTTCGCTCCATGTGATGTGTACCTATGGGACCCTTCTTCGTTCGACCTATGGGACCCGATGGCTTATGTGTCACGTGTACCTATGGGGCCTTTCTCTATCTCCATCCAACCTGTGGGACCTGATGGCTTGCATGTCACTTGTGCTTCTAGACCCTTCTCCATTCGACCTATGGGACCCAATGACACCTATCTCCATCTCCATCTGACCTGTGGGACCCAACGGCTTGTGGGTCACATGTAGTTATAGGACCCTTCTCCATATCTATCCAACCTATGGGACCTGATGGCTTATGTGTCACTTGTGGACCCTTCTCCATTCGACCTGTGGGACCCAATGGCTTATGTGTCACTTCTCTACCACCGGGGTTAAATAAATCTAAATTCAAAAAAACCATGAGACCTAGGAATCGAAGCTGGGAACCACAACAAGGAATGGACCATCTTCACCATTGCGCTAGACACCTTGTTGTGCTAACATGTCTTTGGAGTCCTTATAGTAGTATATATTCTCTGTGTGGATGCACTATAGGTTGACCTATATATTGGATATATCCCCTGCAAGTGGAAACAAATCTATGCCCATTCGACTTGTGGCGGCAGCGGAGGATCCCCGGTGTGCTATGGTGGCTTAGGCGTCCTTTTGGAGGCTAGGCGGTGGGTCTTCCTGGTGGAGCGCGGTGGCATTGGCGTCCGTGTTCGTCGTGTGCCACGACAGAGGCGACAGATCCGATCCGTAGGTCTCCTTTCTTGCCTTTTCCTATTCGCTTCATTATTTTGGTCCTGGCTTGAACATGAGGTATACAAGAAATATTCTTGCATTGGAGATCTAGTTAGGCTAATGATATGATGATGAAAAGAACTAGGAGGTGGCACTGGTTGGTTTCCTATCTAGTGCTTGCTTGATTCTATATTTCTGTTCCATATGCTCCGATGCCACCACTGAGTCCTTATGGTATTTTGAACTTGTAACATATCTGAGGCCACTTGTCTATGCCAATAATGTCTACATTACTATTGGATGTATTAGTATGCAGCTCATATGTTTGCTTTCTGTGTCTTCTCCTTGTTGACAACCAAGTTATCCATTTGGTTCCAAACAGGAGGAAGGCATCGAAAGCAAATCAATACTTTGTGTCCATTGTTCACATGACTGAGGCCACTAATGTTTAAGTTGCACATGTTGCTACTGATGCCAATGATGATCACTACCACTTGTTCACTAGCATTCTAGTTGTGAAAACTGAGCAAGCTCCATTAACTGCTAAAATTATAATGGTTACAACTCCATTAACTGCTACTCTAGTTTGAGTTATAAATATCTATGTGGTACTACTCTAAATTTAGATGGCGTCGTACCATGACAATTGTTAATGGTTGTTAAAGTTGCACTTTGGTATGAGTTGTGGACTTTCCTGATGGATCTTTATTGGATTATTTTCCTCTTTAGTGATCTCATTACTAAGCAAGCTTTCATCCTGCTGCACACTAATGAAATGGAAGAGGCCCCAACAAGAGGAACGCACTAGCTAGCCTCAAGGATGATGTCGTTGTCGAGATCCTCTACTGCATCCCCACCCGCTCCTTGTTCTGCTGCAAATGTGTCTGTCGCTCCTAGAAACACCTCTAAAAGGTCCTTGTTTGGTTTTGGTAATTGAGTGATAACCTAGGTGGACTAATTGTGTTTATGTGAGATACACAGGTGATTAGTCCATAGGTACATGTGTGTGAGCAACATATGCCATGAAGATGAAAATGGCTTAGAGATGTTGCAAAGCTCACGCATGTGATGATGAAGGAGCTTAAATGCACATGAGACATGACATTGAGTCATGTGATCAAGGTGGAGAAGATCAAGACAAGACTTGGCTTGATGGACCAGTTGCAAGCATGAAGGGCAAGTCAAAGGCTTTGGAGTGATGGACCGCATGGCGGTGAAGCTTGAGCAAGACTTGGCGCCGATGGATGATAGCAACGGTGAAGAGCAAGTAAAGTCAAGATCGATGAACCAATATGATCATGTGATGTTATGAAGTGGATCATATCGTTGTTGATCGTGTTGGTGCATGTGTTGCATCGATGTTGGAGGAGATGGAATGGAATGTGCAAGGCAAAGGTATAACCTAGGGCATTTCATTTCACCGGTCATAGGTGTGTAGAGAAGTTTATGACCGGGTTTAGGATAGATGGCCGTACTATCAAGAGGGGCAAACTTGTTTACATATCAGTCATCTAGTGTCACTCGAGTGAGCTAACTTTGCATCATCGCTAGGATCGAGTGGCGTGGCAAGTTGAGTGGCTAACATCCTTTGGGAAATGATTGTGAAAAGCTAGCACACATACACATGGTGGTATACACTTGGTGGTGTTGGCACATTTACAAAGGAGGTGGTGTTTATAGGGTTGAGATGGATTCGATGCTTTCGAAAAAATAAAATGCCTATTTTCTATTACGCCGGATGCAAATTCTCGTGGTTAGCACATTGGAGCAAGGGTGAAGAAGTTAGAAGTAAAAACGAGTTGATCGCGAAGACACTGGCGTTGGTCAACTGACCGGATGCTGGGTCTAAAAGCACCGGACGCTGGCAGGGTGCATTCGATCAGGCTGACGTATGGTGACGCAGAAGCTGGAGTGTGACCGGACGCTAGGCTGTGTCTGATCATGTGCGACCGGATGTGTTTGGTCGAAGAAATACGCCTCGGGGAGCTTGCTGGAAATGACCGGACGCTGAGGTTTCTGCATCCGATCAGTTGAAGCTACTGCATCTGGTCAGGACAAGTGACCGTTGGAATCGGGACACGTGGTCGTTTGTGGGTGACCGGACGCTGAGGTCCAGCGTCCAGTCAACACGACAGGAGCGTCCGGTCGGCCCAATTTTTGCCTAGTGATGGGGTAACGGCTAGTTTAGACCTTGGGGCTATAAATAGAAGTGGCCTTCGGCCATGGCTAGTGTTGAGCACCTTGGGGGACTTTGTGTCCATGCTTGAGAGTGCTTAGGAGCCCTCCATCTCACATATACTTGATAGCGATCATCCGATGTATGAGTGAGTGATTCTAGTGCGATTACATCGTGAGGTTGCATCGAGTGGCACTAGGTGATCGAGTTGCAAGCCAGTGGTGCTTGTTACTCTTGGAGGTTGCTACCTCCTAGATGGCTTGGTGGTGGTCTCCGTCAAAGCGCGCAAGAAGCTTTTGTGGCACTCTAGAGAAGTGCTTGTGAGGGGCATTGTGCTCGCCCCACGGGAGCCATGAAGAGCAACTCTAGTAAAGCGTGTCATTGAGCTACCCTCACTTCTGGGGTAGGTTCTTGCGGCGCCCGACATACGAGCTTAGCGGGTGATGCTAATTAGCCGCTGAACCACCAAGTGAGCGGTCGACACAACGGGGACTAGCGTGTTGGCAAACACGTGAACCTCGGGAGAAAAATCATCGTGTCAACCTTATTCTTCCCGTTGGTTTGCATCCCTGTTACACAAGCTTGCAATTACTTTTATACATATTAAGCTTGTGTAGTTGCTCTTGTAATTAGATAGCTTGTGTAGCTTGCTAATTATCTTCTTGCTTGTGTAGCATAGAAGTAGCTCCCTTGCGTGGCTAATTTGGTTTTAGTAACCTTGTTAGTCACATTGCTTAGTTTGTGTAGCTAAGTTTTTGCGCTCTCTAATTAGGCATTGGTTGCCTTGTTATTAAGCATTGCTAGTGAGCTTAGTTAGCTTTGTGCTTTTGCTTACTAGCATGTGTAGGGGCTCCCTTGTTGCTTAAAGTACTAGTGGCATAGGTTTATGTAACCTTGCTCCTAGAATTTGTTAGGAGAGCTCTAGCTAGCCTGGCACCTTTGTTGCTTGATTAGTATCTTTGGAAGGTGCTAGAGAACATAGATAGAGGGGTGTAGTCTTGGCTAGATCGATAGTTATAATTCCGCATTTGTTTCGGTTAGCCGACGCGATTATTTTTAGAAAAGACTATTAACCCCCCCTCTAGTCCGCCATCTCGACCCTTCAACCTCATCTCGGTCAACCATAACTTGATGCCCTAGACTATGGCTGGCTTCTTCTATGATAGTGAGAATGGCAATCAACACTTCACCAGCTTCCCTAGTGTACGCCCCCTCCTTGGAATTATTGCCCTTCGACAACCTTCACAATGTAGCTATCTTAGATTGCTGCAACAACCTCATCCTATGCTGGTGCCTTGGGGATGATGGACGTCGCTATGTCATCTGCAATCCAATGACCTAGAAGTTTAGTATACTACCGCTTAGCACCCATGATGTTGGCCATTTGTTGGTGAGGCTCGCTTGGGGTTTGATCCGATAGCCTCCTCGCACTTCCATGTGCTTGAATATGTGGATGAGGATGGTTTGTGCATAGGTGTGGAGATCTACTCATCTAAAACTACAGCATGGCTCTATAAGGAATCTGAATGGGGTGAGGATACTGATGTGACATTTTCAAAATCACCAAGTGTGTTTCTTAATGATTGTCTACACATTATGGGGCACTTTGGGGGTACTCTATGATACTTGCTGTGGATATGGAGGGAAACATATGGAGAAAAATTGGTAGGCCTAGTGGTCTTCAACACTCCATGCATCAAGCTCAGGGTCACTTGTGTGTATGTACTGTTGTTGGTCCTAATGATTCGAAGCTTTCAATCTAGATCCTTGAAGACTATGGTACTAATAATTAAACATTGAAGCATATGGTCAACACGCTGATGCTGTTTGGAAGCATTAATATTAGATTTGGTTTTATGGATTATGATGAAGACTACACAGTGATTACAGTTCACCCAAAATAGAATTTGATTTTCTTTACTGGGGAGGATGGAACAATCATCGCATATGACATGGACCGCATAAAAGTTCATGTCATCTCTGCCCGTGTCTTTCTGTATGGTAGACGTGGCATTAATAAATAGTTCATTTGTAGACCATACTATCTTCCGTATGTACCCTTGTTCTTAGATTCATTAGCAGAGCAATAAATAATACTGCATTTGATGTATCTCTCTGTCATGCATTTTAAATGGACCAATGTTGTTTGCTTGTCTATGGACAATGTTAATTTCCTAAATGATGGATGCTGCTACTCTTCCTTATGTTGTTACTCTTCCTTATGTATCTTCCCTTTGCATTTTATGTCATAGATGTTGGTACTCTTTCCTATTAAGCTAGTGAAACTTAAAATTGTAAACAACACAGTAACAAGCATAAAAGGAAAATGAGAAAAACTATGGAGGATACTGTTAGACGCGTTCAAATGTACTGAGGTCGGACTTTCTTATGTACATAATAACATTTGAACACCAATGGCTCCTCTTCTCTGCATTACAGTGAGGTGAGACTTGCGAGTGGACTTTCTTACGTGTGCAATAACATTTCAACACTAATGGCTCCTCTGCTCTACATTAGAGTGAGGCGAGACTTTATCCTCGCTGCAAGGTTCTTGGGTCTAGGAATAATGTATGACGTGAGGCTGAGAATAGTTTTATCTCCTATATAAACAAATCCACACAAATTGCTGCAACACTCAAAGCCACAGAGGATACAGAATACTATCTGCCATGTCTAAACCTACGGAGGTCAGACTTTCTTGCGTGCGCAGTAACATTTCAACACTAATGGCTCCTCTTTGTTCCATAAAAAACACTAATGGCTCCTCTATAGTAGTGATATATTAACCACCGTGATCTCTTCCGTCACTACGCTTGTTTTCCTTCCTTCCTCGAGCCCTCCCATTCCCACTATAGATCTAAAATCACTAGGAACATGTGGTCTCCTTCTCCAAACCTACTTGACTCTTAGCCAACGCCATGGACAAGGGTGAGCCTTTTGCGAAGCGAGCATGGGAGGGGGATGAGACCATGCTCATGGTGAAGGAGGATGTCACTATGCCCATGGTGAAGGAGGATGACACCATGCCTATGGTGTAGGAGGACGATGTCGTGCCTGTGGTGAATCAAGATGAAGCTCCGACGGATCCCTTTGGAGATAGAGACATTTGGGCCGTTGGCACCATGAGTTAGGCTTTCTAGAAGATCAAGAGTGTGGTAGAAATTACTAATCTAGGCACTCTCACCTCACCTCGGGTTGAAAAGGTGAGTAGTTATGTCTTCATTTTTCACCAACTCATCAATGTCCTAGAAGAACTGCCAGCCTACCTAAAGGAGAGTCACACGAACAACATGGAGTACATCCTCGCCTGCTATTGGAGCTGGATAGATGGCTTCGACACTAGCATCGCAACGCAAGGAATCAGCACCGCCCACAACACCGAGAAGCACTGGCGCAACCTGGTTCATGTCGATGCTGAGTAGGTGGCCAACCGCATCACCACTGATGAGAAAAAAGGCCTTAGGGCTATAGAGGTGGATGATGATGATGTTGATACCAATAACAAGGACGAGGATGAGGACAAGAATAGTGATACCGATGATGAGTAGAGGAGTAAATAAAATTCCATTTGATGTATCTCACATTGCATTTGATGTATCTCACATTGCATTTGTTATTTGTTATTTGTTATTTTTTGTTTGTTCAATGGCTTGTGTCAATGGTGAATCATGAGACAGAGTGAGACATGTTGTTGTACTACTTTGTGACATTTGATGTATCTTCCTTATGTTGGGAGTACGGAGGGAGTACATGTTGTTACTCTTTCCTTATGTCCTTTGGTCATGGTGTAGATTAGGTCCTTTGGTCATTTGGTACCTTGATTGTAAGTGTGATGGTAAGACTTGATTTAGCTAAAATTTTAATGGTTGTCACATCTAAAGTTTTGTCTCCTATAACTTGGGTTCAGGAATAATGTATGACATGAGGCCGAGATTCGTTTTATCTCCTATATAAACAAATCCACACAAATTACTACAGCACTCAAAGCCATAGAGGATATAGTATCTATAGTATGGTAAACATGCATAACAGAATTCATCTGATCAAGTCTCGCGTTGATCTAATGTCTAATGTAGGAGCCACATAGCTATTCAAATTTACTACACACGCAAGAAAGTCCGAGCATTGTAAATTTAACCGGGCTAGACACATCTCATGTTATACAGGAAAACCTATTTCGTACGAGTACTTTCGGTGAATCCCTAAAGCAAACAAATTTTATCAAAGACATGAATTGGCTTCAACAGAGATCAAAGGCACTTATTAATGTCTAGCATATTATAGATCAGATAAAAGACTACCAGAAAGAGATCTACAGCAAAAAGCAACCAACAGGGGCTACAAACTAGCTACAAAATGACCAAACAACCTAAGCTACACCATGCTCAACAGAGTTTAACCCACCTAATACATGCATGCAAATAAGAATTCACATATTTTGCAAGGGCATCCAATAGATCAACTTATTCATGACTACTAATACTACTTATATGTCCCACAGATCAAGGGTCGAGGTTGGCATGCAGGATCTCATCCACGTCCACCTTCGGTAAGACGATGTTAGCGGCCAACTCAAAACTCTCGATCAGATCGATAATGTCATCATCCATCGAACGTGATGGAAAACCTTGCTCTACCACTCCGAGGTTCACCATAGTGCCAATCTAAAGCTAGGCAGCAACTAGCACCATGGCAGCCCCCTGACGAACGGCTTTGGTCACCATGGATTGAAGACGGGTCGATAGGGCTCAGAGGTGCTACTCTGTGGTGAACAGATTATCTACTTTTCCAATGGGGAAGGCCACCTTATAGGTGGCTAGCATGGACAGCTATAGGGTGTCGACCCATGTGCTTAGTACCACAGTAAGGTTCATCATGTGTTGGGCCTGCTCCTTGGCGATCACCAAGTCATGTCGCGCCTTGGAGGCCATATTCTTAGAAGGTTGAAGTGCATCGCACGCGGCGTCCAGCTCACCACGTAGCATCTTGGCGTTCCACCTGGTCGATGACAAATCCGCTTGGGCCTCACGGTAATCCTTCAATAATTGATGGTACTCTATGTTGTCTAAGGATTCAAGCTCTTCTGATGATTCACCGACTTTAGAACCAGAGGGTTGTGCAGGGACAGACAGGCTCGGTGGTGGCAAACGGCGACAAGATGACTCTCTGGCACCATCGGGGGAAAGACCCACAACTAGGGATGGCACCGCCATGGAGGAAGTGCTACATAATGCAAGCCAGGTTCAAGCCCATATAGGATAATGGGGAGAGCGATCTGATTGAGAAGGCAAATGACTTTTACCGAACTGACTGGCATAGCATGGCATAGAATCATAGGTGGCTACCTCCATCGGGGAATGCCTTGTGGGGCCACTTTCTGAGTGCGACCATAGATGAAGAACTGGCCTCCAAGGCCAACAAGGCTAGGAATGCCATCACGCCCATGATCACCTATTGAGATAGTAGGCAAATTCCAAATATAAGTTAAATTAAATAGCATGAACACAAATACTAGTGTGAGCATTACTCGCATACTCTAATTAAATGAAGATAAACAACTTGAACAGCGGTATGGTGATGATACACCTCCAAAGGGGGAATAGGTGGGTGAGAGACCATGCCGACGAGAGGTCCATCTATCGGTGGAGGATTGTCGGCGTGGAAGGCCTCCGAGGCCTCCCAATCGACAGACAACCTTGTTGGCTCCACCATGGTCCTAGCAGGAGGCGTCGTCGGCGTAGTAGGGTGGAACACAAAAGCTTTGGGATAGAATCAAGAGCTCTAGAGAGAGAAGGCAGTAGGTGTATAACCTTCCCTCTTGCCCCTTCTCTCTGTTGTTATAGTTTGGGGGCCATCGACCACCCCACGACCGAGATGTTTGTGTGGGTGGGAGGCGGGGCTTCGTCGTGTCATGTCAATGCGATAAGCAAGGAGGCGATGTCTCCTGCTACAACAGGCTGCTGACGCCACCCACGCACATGTGTCTACATGGGAATGTAGGAGCACATCATCTGGGTAGTCTAGAATTCAGATGGCCAAACCTTGTGTGATCCTATAAAGTATACAATTTCTAAATAAAAATAATCCTTGATGCATTGTTCTTACAAGTTCAACAAATCTTATCAAATACACAAAAATAAGATGAGTTGGGTTCAACAAAGATCAAAGCCACTCATGACTACTATTACTGATACAAATGTTGTGACCAAGTGCACTCCGTAGGCAATAGTTTTACTCACAACTCTGTACTATATAGTGTCCAATGAGATCAAATGTGCTGTATTTAGACTTTCTTGCGAGCGCAGTAAAATATGAGAGTGAAGCGAATGCATTAGGAAAGCTGGACACAAGAAGTGATTCGACAAAAGGAGCTTTTGACACGCTTGAAACTTGAATGCCTGGTGCGGTTGTGATAGGTCTTTTCTGTACTTATTTGATTCCAATCCAAACAGTCACAACAGTCGAGGGGCAGACTGAAGGCGTGTCTAGCTCGGTTAGATTTACAATGCTTAGACCATCATAGGGACTCTAAGGCAAGGCAAGATAAAGATTTTTTTCCAACCGGTGTGCCTCGCCTCGGGTACCGTGGCGCTCCCTGGGGAATCACAACCTATCATACCACAGAAGGCGTGTTTGACTAGAGATGCAGGAGCATTGATGTTCCCAAACATACACTGATCAAAACAGAGCACGTCTCCTCTATTTATGCCGATGAAACGGCATGAGCCTCGGTGCTGGTTTTTACTACATGTGCGTGCACTCCTTGCGTTGGTGACAACACTAAAAACATAGAAAAAGAAAGCCCCCCATGAGAGGAGAATGAGAATAGGGATATATCAGCAAGGATTCCTCAAGATTGTACTAGTTCGCATGGTGGGGCTACAAGAAGACATGGTAGGACTGAGCTAGAGTGACCTAGAGTGCTTGAAGATCCTTTGTCCTAGAATGTATGCAGAAAAATTAGTAAGTGCCTATTTTATGTTTGCTGAATCCGATCTGCTGGGGTTTGCCATTGGGAATGAACTTGTCCCTCTATCTGGCTATGTCGATCTTTGTGCATGCAGAAGCTACCAGTTGTAATTGCCTAGGCCATCGAAGGTCTCTAGAAACTCGAGCTTTGTCTGGACGATGAGCAGAGCTTGACCCTGTGGAAGGTGGAGGTGTTCCTCAACAACGGTCACTTGTACCTCCGCCGAGCCGAGGATGAAAGGACTTTGCTCGTGCCATCTACCTCCACCTTCAAAACTCTCTTATATTGCGGTATGATGGCCGATCACAGATTAACATCAATGTCTTCGACCTTACCACCTACCGCAAGCAATACCCACACGACTTCGATGCCGGCAGTAGTCAGCTCTCCCTACCCATCCTAGAGCCGAGGAGTTTTGTAATGATCCTAAGGCAGTACCACCTCAAAGCAAAGTATCTGGTGAGCACTCGCGCGAGAAACAGAACGTACCGATGATGTCTCAAGTTACCATTGTCCTCTTTGTCATCAGTCTTTTTTAGGTGAGGCGAAGAATGTGCTAGTGGACTTCGAGCGACCGCATGACTACAACCAGCAGTGCATGGTCGAGCTATAGATGGTTGGGCAGTCCTGGTTCATGGGATTTTAGAGGACCATCACAAACAAAGGCTTGCGAGTGTCATTCAACTATAGGTGGGGCGCTTTCTACGCTGATAATAACCTTAATGTCGGTGACACCTGCTTCTTTAGCGTGATCCATGAGGCCACCTGCAACAATGACGACGATGAGGAATGGGAGGAGGAGCTGGAGGACGATGAAGCTAAGCTCATGGTGGAGGTGCGCAAGACAAATGGTGGATGGAGGTGGTGAACTCGGCGCAAGAGTTGACACAATCTATATTTTGTATTATCCGGCCTATCAAGATTTCTAAGTATCGGACTATCTTAGGCCCTGTTTAGATGGACTGTGGCTAGTTAGCCATGGCTAAAAATTAGCCAATTAGTTGTTTTTATTAGTCCATACCTATTTGTATTATGAACTAATTGTTGGGTTCAATGGACTAGTTGGATGGCCCCTGATAGTTGCCATCACTATATTTCATTGTTCATCGACTCACAGTGATCCATATCGTTTATATTTTCTAGGGTTAGACTGTCTTAGGCTCCAGAAAATTCCAACCAGAAAGGGCGAACACCATTAGTATACTACATATTAGAAAGAGAACCAGAAAGAGAACTATAGGCAAAAGCAACCAGCAGGGGCTAGATAGAGTTTAGCCCACCTAATACAAAGTTCAACAAAAGTTAATGCAGACATAGCGATTGCGCAGGTTAAACTCTGTTGAGCATGGTGTAGATCATGTCCTTTGGTCATTTGGTAGCCGTTTTCTAGCCTTTGTTGGTTGGTTTTGCCTGCTGGTTTCTTTTTGGTTCTCTTTCTGATATGTAGTATGGTAAATATGCATAACAGAATTCATCCAATCAAGTCTCCAGTCGATCTAATGCCTAACGGAGGAGCCACATAGCTATTCAAAGTTTACTGAACATATAAGAAAGTCCGAGCATTGTAAATCTGACCAGGCCGGACACGTCTCATGTTATACAGGGAAACCAGTTTTGTACTAGTACTTTCATTGAATCCCTAAGGCCTTGTTTGGATATGCATGTATATTCATCTCAATCCATATGTGTTGAAGTGGATTCGAGTGGAATTAAACTAAGTTCCATTCCATTCAAATCCAACACATGTGGATTGAAGTAGATACACATGCATCCAAACAAGGCCTAAAGGAAACAAATAAAATTGAAACAAAACAATAGAAAAGCAAAAGCAAAAGCAACAAGAAATCAAAAGCTATAGAATACACTATATTTGAGGACAAATTTCAAATGATAGAATACACTACATTTGAAAAGAGTGAATTACTAGTTTCTTATTCTAATTTCCCATTCAAAAAATGGATTTCTTGGCAAAGCCAACAGTCCTCGCTGTAATACAGAGCCCTTCTTTCCTATCCATCTGCATAGCCCCAGACACCACTTGTGCACGGAAGATCACCGTGCACCAGTGCTGGTGATGGCAATGACAACTTGCCCCACGTCATTCAGAGGACCACCTCGGTGGTCGAGAGACAGCACAACACACACCCCTTGTTGCTTAGCCACCTCCTCGTTGGTCTGCCACCACCACCCATGATACTTCCTCGCCCTCAACCTATCTTATGTACTGCCTCACAGTGTCATCGTCGCCGGCATCGCCATTATGCCTATAGAGCAATAGGGCGACCAGATAGGGCACCAGATTGTGCCCGCCATCAGCGACGTAGGCGAGATCATTGAGGCTTGGCCGGGGGTAGTGCTTTTCCATGAATACGGTTTGTATCCTAGTGAGGAAGCAAGCCTTTGGGTTGCTGACTTAGGTCAGGCTAGCAAGGAGGGCTTTGTAGTCGATGGGGTCATCCCACGTCCTCCTACGTCTGAACCGAGTCAGTGCCAGATGCCGACCGATGGCAGGGTCACCAAAGATGCAGTGCATGGACGAGCAGGTTGCCCATAGTCTATGGAGGCCATCCATGGGCCGCTCCAAGGTTGCAGTGAGGTGGCCCATGATCACAATTTGCACCTTGACAGGGAGCACCATCAGCGACATGATTATCGCGTGGAACGAGCTACATTGTGTGGATGGTGGCAAGCCGGAGGGCTAGAGAGGTGGACTGGCATGATGTACGTTGATTGAGGAGGAGGCAGGGGAGGGCACCGAGTGGGGGCTACAATAGGAGTCAAACAATAGGAGTGAGGCCAGGCTTTGTACCATGGATTTAAATAGCGGACTATAGCGGCGCTATAGCACCGCTATAGCTTCTTAAGAGAGCCCGTGCTAAGCTATTCCTATTTTTTCCGCTATGCCAATATGACAACTATATTGCACTTTAACAATGCTAAAATGCTTAGTTGTAGCTTTAAAATAGTGCCACTATTTCAGTTTTGGCTTTTAGAGTGACAATTTAGTTATTATCTACTTATCTTTTGCTGCTATGTTGGTCTTTTCAAAAATTGAACACTTGAGCTTCACAAATCAAGCTATAGTTCTATATTATGTAATGTTTTGTAGACTCATAAAGTCTTGAAAATATATTTGTATTTATCAAATTTCATGATTCTTATGTTTTCATGAATCAATTACTTGTATTTTTCATGGTTTTTCTTAAAAACCGCTATTTGTCATAGCTCTGCTATAGCGGCGCTATAACTTTATAGCTTTTTAAAAAACAATGCCTCTATTTGCTATAGCCCTCAATTTTAAACCTTGCTTTGTACGTATGGGACGCCAGGGATGGAATAGGCTTCTGACACAAGCACACCACGTTCATCATTACTAGTATCCAAGTAATGAATATTTTAGTCAGGTCAGACCTTCTATCATTAGGTGAACTATACAGTGTAGTCCTATCCAAGCAGTCGTAGGCTTGCAGCAGCCAAGGGGCAGCAGTTAGCTAGAGATGGCTACATTACAAGGTTTCATAGGTTCTGTTCGTCTGCACTCCCTCGGCTTTGTTTAAAGCTATCGCTTCAGTATTCATGCTTGCAGCCACACGCGGTGCAGCTGAAAGCTCTAGTTTAGTTTTGGTGAATTGATGAAACCCTAAGTGCTAACCTAATTTATCAAGTGATCATGAGATAGGTAGCACATTCCAAGTGATGAAGCAAATGAAGATCATAGCATGATGATGATGATACCATGGTGATGATCAAGTGCTTGGACTTGGAAAGAAGAAAGAGAAAAACAAAAAGATCAAGGCAAAGGTATAAACCATAGGAGCTATTTTGTTTTGGTGATCAAGACACTTAGAGAGTGTGATCACATTTAGGTTTGATAGCCATACTATTAAGAGGGGTGAAACTCGTATCGAAATGCGGTTATCAAAGTGCCACTAGATGCTCTAACTCATTGCATATGCATTTAGGATCTAGTGGAATGCTAATACCCTTGAAAATGTTTATGAAAATATGCTAACACATGTGCACAAGGTGATACACTTGATGGCTGGCATATTCAAGAAAGGGTGAAGAAGTTAGAAGTGAAAAAGAGTTAATATCGCTGGTCACAAGGTGACCGGACGCTGGTCCTAGTGGAACCGACGCGTCCAGTCAGTTGTAACAGCTGTGATGCTGGTGTCGGTCAAATGATCGGATGCTAGGTCTTGAACGACTAGATGTTGGCGAGGTGTGTCCGGTCCTGTTGTCGGGCAGCGCTCAGAGGCTAGGGTCTCTGACCGAACAATGGAAGGGTCCGGTCGTGCTTGACCGGACGTGTCTGGTGGGTGAAAAGCATTTCTGGAACCTTACTGGAAACGACCAGACGCTGGTGGCTCAGCGTTCGGTCAGTTATAGCACTATGTCTAGTCAACTTAAGTGATCATTGAAGTCAGGACACGTGGCTGTCGTCTGATGACCGAACGCTGAGGTCCAGCGTCCGGTCAACATGACCGGAGCGTCCAGTCAGCCCGCGTTGTGCCCAGTGAAGGGGTACAATGGCTCTATTTTGTGGGGGCTTCTATTTAAGCCCCATGGCCGGTTGAAGCTCATACCTTTGGCCATTTGCATTAACATAGCAACCTTGTGAGCTTAGCCAAAGCCCTCCCACTCATCTCTATCATTGATTCATCATCTTTGTGAGATTGGGAGTGAATCTAAGTGCATTGCTTGAGTGATTGCATCTAGAGGCACTTAGTGTTCGTGTTTTGCTGTGGATTTCACTTGTTACTCTTGGTGGTTGCCACCACCTAGACGGCTTGGAGCAGCAAGGATCGTTGAGCAGAGGGTGGTGATTGTCTTCGGCTCCGATTGTGGTGATTGTGAGGGGTTCTTGACCTTTCCCCGATGGAGAGCCAAAAGGTACTCTAGTAGATTGCTCATGGCTTGTGTGATCCTTATCTTGTGTTGGTTGTGTGGCACCCTATTGAGGGTTTGGCGTGTGAAGCCAATTAGCGCGTGAACCTCCAAGTGAGTGAATCGCCACAACGAGGACTAGCTTGCCGGCAAGCAAGTGTACCTCGGTAAAAATCATCGTGTTCATCATTGATTCTAAGGTGATTGGTCTTCATTGTTATTCATCCTTGTGATTGATTGGTTCCTTCATCTACATGGTGGTATAACCTTCTTAATCACTCTTATTACATTACCGCAAACTAGTTGTCAAGCTTTTTAGTATAGCTAGTTGTGAGAGCTTGCTTGCTTGGTTGGTGTGGCTCTTTAGTTAGCTTTTGAGAGCACACTAACATAGAGTAGTGTCATAGCTATTATGTGAATAGATACTATCTAAACTAGAATTGTGGTAGGTGGCTTACATTTTGAGTAGGCTAGCACAACACTTGCTTCGCCTCATAATTGTCTAACTATTTTGTTAAGTGTTGTTGTAGAAATTTTATTAGGCTATTCACCCCCCTCTAGCCATTAGGACCTTTCAATTGATATCAGAGCTGAGGTCACCATGATTTGAGGCTTAACAACCTTCGGTGTAAAAATAGCTCAAATCAACAACACCAAGAAGCCACCCCAATTTGATGGCACAAATTATCCTTATTGGAAGTCAAAGATGACCACACACATCAAGTCAATCAATAGAAAGGTGTGGAAGGTAGTAGAAACAAAAATTGAGATTGAAGATCTAGAGAATCCCACCGTGGCCAAAGAAGTGCTTCTCCAAAACAATGACATTGCTCTAAGTTCTATTCATGATGCAATTGATGAAAGAACATTTGAGCAAATCAAGAATATTGAGATGGCACATGAAGCTTGGAAGAAGTTGGAAGAATCATTTGAGGGCACTCAAGCCGTGAAGGGTGCAAAGGCCTACATTCTCAAGGAGAAGTTTGCAAGCTTCAAGATGAAGGAAGATGAGAGTGTGCCGGAGATGTTTCATAGGCTTCAAGTGCTTATCAATGATCTTAAAGCACTTGGAGAAGAGGTGAAGGACAAGGACTTCTCCCATAAGTTCTTGAGATGCTTACCTTCAAGATTTGGCACATTGGTCACTATTCTAGTAAGAAGTGGTTTGGACACCATGACACCAAACTAAGTATTGAGAGATATAATGACCGATGATACTTATATAGATGATGATGAGAAGGAAGAAAAGAAGGAGAAGAAAGATGAGAAGAAGGATGACAAGAAGAAGAGCATGGCATTCAAAGCCACATCATCCAAGGGCAAAGCTAAGTAAGAGACATCAAGTGAAGAAGATGAATCTTGGGATGATGATGAGAAGATGGCTCTCTTTGTCAAGAAGTTTGCAAGTTCATGATGAAGAAGGGCTACTATGCTAGAAGAAAGAAGTCTTCATGCAAGAACAAAGAAGAGTCAAGAAGGTGCTTCAAATATGGAAGCAAAGATCATCTTGTTGCTCAATACCCATACAATAGCGACAATGATGATGACAACAAGAAGAACAAGAAGAATGACAAGAAGGAAAAGAAAGAGAAGAATGACAAGATGGCATTCAAGAAGAAGAAGGGTGGTTCATATGTAGTCACTTGGGATAGTGATGCTTCCTCAAGTGATGATGATGATGATAGTGATGATAACAAGACCACCAAGAAGAAAGTTCTTGCAAGCATTGCTATCAATGAGAAGCCTTCTTTCTTCGAATCTTCATCATGCTTCATGGCTAAGGCCACTAAGGTACAATCTTGTGATGATGAAAGCGATGAAGAACATGATGATGAAAATGAAAATGAAAATGGCCATGATAGTGATAGTGATAATGATGAACCTACTAAGGATGAACTATTTGATATGCTAGAAGTTTTTAAAGAATACTTTGACATTAAGAGAAGGGAATGCAAAAGCTTGCGTAAGGAACTAGTAGCCCTTAAGCAAGCCTTTGATGAGCTCAATGCATCTCATGAGAGGCTAGAGGAAGCCAATGAGAAGCTTGGCAAAGCTCACAAAAAGCTTGAAAAGGCTCATTCATCTTTGCTTGATGAGCAAAATAAAAAGACGCATGTTGAAACTTGCAATGTAGGTTTAACTTGTGATATAATTGATGAATCACTATCTATGCCTATCATTATTGCTCCTACTAACCCTTCTTGTAGCACTTCCACTTCTACCTCATCTAGTAGTGATGGTCTCACTTGTGACACCTCACTAGTGGTTGAGAATGAGAACCTCAAGAAGGAGGTCAACAAGCTCACTCACACCTTAGCTAAGTCCTATGGTGGTGAGGACCACTTGCTTATGTGCTTGGGTAGCCAAAGAGCTTCTCTCTATAAAGAGGAATTGGGCTATACCCCCAAGAAAGGCAAAGCAGCCTTTGCTTCTCACAAGACTAGTTTTGTAAAGAACAATGGTCGGTTTTGCACTAGTTACAAGCAAGTGAGTCATAAGGAGCATGAATGCAAAAACAAGAGCAAAAATACTAATGTATCCTTCATAAAGCTTGATTCATGCTATATGCTTACTAAGGATACAAATGGTGTGAAGGCTAAGTTCATTGGTAAACCATGGATGGGCTCAAAGAAAAAAGCTATTTGGGTACCAAAGAGCTTAGTGACTAACCTTCAAGGACCCAAGCAAGTTTGGGTACCTAAAAAGAATTGATCTTCTTTTGTAGGTCAATTACAAAGCCGGAGGAAGGCATTGGGTTCTTGATAGTGGGTGCACTCAACACATGACCGGTGATGCAAGAATGTTCAACTCAATCAACACCAATAGCAATGATAGTTATGATAGTATCACATTTGGTGACAATGGCAAAGGCAAGGTCAAAGGGCTTGGTAAGATCGTAATATCCAATGACACGAGCATATCTAATGTGTTGCTAGTAGAGAGCTTGAATTTTAATTTGCTATCCATGGCTCAATTGTGTGATCTTGGATTCAAATGCATATTTAAGGTAGATGATGTAGAGATCATAAGTGTAGATGGCTCTAACTTGATCTTCAAAGGCTTTAGATATGAGAATCTATACTTGGTTGATTTCAATACTAGTGAAGCTAAATTATCTACATGCTTGTTCACTAAGTCTAGCATGGGTTGGTTATGGCATAGAAGGCTTGGTCATGTTGGAATGAAATAATTGAATAGATTGGTTAAGCATGACTTGGTTAGAGGCTTGAAAGATGTTGTGTTTGAGAAGGATAAGCTTTGTAGCTCTTGTCAAGCTGGCAAACAAGTTGGAAACACCTATCCTAAGAAAAGTATGATGAGCACTAGTAAAGCATTTGAGTTATTGCATATGGACTTGTTTGGGCCAACACAATACACTAGCATTGGTGGAAACAAATATGGCTTTGTGATTGTGGATGATTATACTAGATACACTTGGGTATTCTTTCTAGTGGATAAAAGTGATGTGTTTGCAACATTCAAATCATTTGTCAAGGGCATTCATAATGAGTTTGAAACAACCATCAAGAGAGTTAGAAGTGACAATGGTAGTGAGTTCAAGAACACTAGAATTGATGAGTTGTGCGATGAATTTGGAATTAGACATCAATTCTCAGCCAAGTACACTACAATCAAATGGCCTTGTTGAGAGGAAGAATAGAACACTTATTGATATGGCAAGGTCTATGCTTAGTGAGTATAATGTGAGTCAATCTTTTTAGGCCAAAGCTATCAACACGGCTTGCTATTGTAGCAACCGCCTCTATTGTCACCCATTGAAAGAGAAGACACTGTATGAGCTCTTAAATGGTAGAAAGCCTAACATTGCATATTTTTGGGTCTTTAGTTACAAATGCTATATCTTAAAGAAATGCACTAGATTGGGCAAGTTTGATAAGAAATATGATAAAGGATTCCTACTTGATTATTCCACTACAAGCAAAGCATATAGAGTTTGGAATTTGGATAGTGGTACTCTTGAGGAAGTTCATGATGTTGAATTTGATGAAACCAAGGGTTCACAAGTAGAGAATGAGGACTTGAAAGATGTTAGATGCATTCAACTTTCAAATGCCATGAAGAACATAGATGTTGGTGAATTGAGGCCTAGGCAAGTAAATGATGATGAAGATGATCAAGTGCAAGTGCTCTCTAACTCAAATATGTAAGATGATACAAATCAAGTTAGTGCAAGTGGATCTCATGACAATGAACAAGATCAAGTGGCTAGTACATCATCTCAATCCAATGATCAAGCAAGTGCAAGTAATCAAGTTCCAATCCTCCAACCAAAAAATATAGCAAGGGATCATCCATTGTACACTATCATTGGTGATATTTCAAGAGGTGTACAAACAAGATCAAGATTGGCATCATTTTGTGAACACTTCTCATTTGTGTCATCCATTGAACCAAAGAAGATAGATAAAGCATTGAAGGATGTTGATTGGGTGAATGCTATGCATGAAGAATTGAATAACTTCACAAGAAATCAAGTATGGGAGTTGGTAGAAAGACCAAAGGGACACAATGTGATTGGAACCAAATGGGTCTTTAGAAACAAGCAAGATCGAGATGGGATAGTAGTAAGGAACAAAGCAAGATTGATAGCACAAGGCTATACACAAGTTGAAGGTCTTGACTTTGGAGAAACATATGCCCCGGTTGCTAGATTGGAAGCAATAAGAATCTTGCTAGCCTATGCTTGTGCCCACAATATAAAGCTCTATCAAATGGATGTTAAGAGTGCATTTCTCATTGGCTACATCAATAAAGAAGTATATGTTGAGCAACCTCCCGGTTTTGAAGATGACAAGAAACCCAACCATGTGTACAAGTTGAAGAAAGCTTTGTATGGCTTGAAGCAAGTACCTAGAGCATGGTATGAGAGATTGAGGGACTTCCTACTATCTAAAGGGTTCACAATGGGAAAGGTTGACACCACTCTTTTTATCAAGAAGATTGAAAAAGATCTATTTATCTTGCAAATCTATGTTGATGATATCATATTTGGATCAACCAATTAAGATTTTTGTGATGAGTTTGGAAAGATGATGGCATGTGTGCAAGATTTCAAGCCTCACCAAGAGAAAGTCATTTGAAGGCTACAAAGAGAATATTGAGGTACTTAAAGCATACACCAAATGTTGGTTTGTGGTATCTCAAAGGAGTAAAGTTTGAGCTAGTTGGTTATTCCGACTCGGACTATGTGGGATGCAAGGTTGAAAGAAAGAGTACCTCGGGCACGTGTCAATTGTTGGGAAGATCACTTGTTTCATGGTCATCAAAGAAGCAAAATAGTACTACATTATCAACCGCCAAAGCCAAATACATATCCGTTGGTAGTTGTTGTGCACAATACTTTAGATGAAGGCCACTTTGAGTGACTTTGGAATCAAGTTCAAGAAAGTGCCATTGCTATGTGACAATGAGAGTGCAATCAAGCTAACCAACAATTTGGTTCAACATGCAAGAACAAAACACATTGATGTCTGCCACCATTTCATAAGAGATCACCAACAAAAAGGGGACATTTGCATTGAGAGTGTAGGCACCGAAGATCAACTTGCCGATATATTTACCAAGCCATTGAATGAGAAAAGGTTTTGCAAGCTAAGGAATGAGTTGAACATATTGGATTTCTCAAATATGTGTTGATGCACCCCCAATTATATGACAAGCCTCTCCTTCGAGCTATTCAAGGTAAAAGTTGATTGGCATGACATACATTCTTGCTAAGGACATGTTTAGTGCATCTAGTCATATTTTCAATTCTTATTAGGACTTTTCAAATGGTCCTATTTTATTAGGCTCATTCATGAAAATCAAATGAATTTTATGTTTATATGGTATCACTATTGCTTCTATGTTTGACTTGATCTAGTGATAGCATATGACATGTTTGTGGGCTTGTAAACCTAGTGTTTAATCTAGAAAATAAACTCTAAGTGTTTAACTCAACATGGTACAAGATAACCCTTATTTGGAGGTGTGAAGAAGCTTGTCCTTGAATCAAACTAAGTTAAATATCTTTGGTCAATGATCTAGACTAGACCAAATTTGAAAAATGATCCTCACCCCGTTGATTGACATTGATAATCTCAATCCTACAAGTGGTACTATCTGTATTTTAAGCCTTTGTGGTCATTGATGACAAAGGGGGAGAGAAACAAAGATATAAGTGACAAAGGAGGAGAGATAGTGCACAAAGATAAGTGAAAAGACAACACAAAGGGGAAGAGAAATAAAGATACAAGTGATAGGGGGAGAACTTGACATAAGAGGAGAGATATGACAAAGGAAAGGAATCAATTAAAATTTAGAGCACACAAGTAGGGGGAGCAAGCTCATGAACTTGTATGGTGCATTTGAATGTGCATTTCATATGTTTGCTTGCATGGCATAAGTTTTAAATTTCAAAATCCAAGCTTGTGTGATGTATGCTAAGTGTAAGATTGAATAATGAAATGAAATCACTAGATAACTTTCATTTCTAAGCTTTTCAATTGGTATCTTTTCAAAGTATGATTTCAAGTAGTATAAAGCTAACCATGGTGTTAAGGATGGTATAATGGTGCACTCCGATTGGTATCACGCTTCAAAGGTCCATCTTTTATACCTTAGCATCATTTGGTAGACATTGTCTCCTACATTTTCTATCTAAGCATATGTGCAAGCTTCAATCCAAACTCTTAGCACATATGTAGGGAGAGCAATTGCTACCATTTAGGGTTCATGAAACTTGTCCATATTCTTTTACACATGGTAAATATGCTTGGGCAAGCAACATGGATTCAATTGAATTTTATTTCATATCTTTGTATAAGGGTTATCATCAATTACCTAAAAGGGGGAGATTGAAAGCTCTAGTTTGGTTTTGGTGAATTGATGAAACCCTAAGTGCTAACATAGTTTATCAAGTGATCATGATGGCTAGTTGAAGCTCATATATTTGGCCATTTGCATTGACATAGCAACCTTATGAGCTTAGCCAAAGCCCTCCCACTCATCTCCATCATTGATTCATCATCTTTGTGAGATTGGGAGTGAATCCAAGTGCATTGCTTGAGTGATTGCATCTAGAGGCACTTGGTGTTCGTGTTTCACTATGGATTTTGCTTGTTACTCTTAGTGGTTGTCACCACCTAGATGGCTTGGAGCAGCAAGGATCATCAAGCGAAGGGTGGTGATTGTCTCTGGCTCCGATTGTGGTGATTGTGAGGGATTCTTGACTTTTCCCCGGTGGAGAGTCAAAAGGTACTCTAGTGGATTGCTCGTGGCTTGTGTGATCCTCTTCTTATGTTGGTTGTGTGGCACCCTATTGAGGGTTTGGCGTGTGAAGCCAATTAGCGTGTGAACCTCCAAGTGAGTGAATCGCCACAACGAGGACTAGCGTGTCGGCAAGCAAGTGAACCTCGGTAAAAATCATCGTGTTCATCATTAATTCTGAGGCGATTAGTCTTCATTGTTATTCATCCTTGTGATTGATTGGTTCCTTCATCTACACGGTGATATAACCTTCTTGATCACTCTCATTACATTACCACAAACTAGTTGTCAAGCTTTTTAGTATAGCTAGTTGTGAGAGCTTGCTTGCTTGGTTGGTGTGGCTCTTTAGTTAGCTTTTGAGAGCACACTAACATAGAGTAGTGTCATAGCTATTGTGTGAATAGATACTATCTAAACTAAAATTGTGGTAGGTGGCTTGCATTTTGAGTAGGCTAGCGCAACACTTGCTTCACCTCATAATTGTCTAACTATTTTGTTAAGTGTTGTTGTATAAATTTTATTAGGCTATTCACCCCCCTCTAGCCATTAGGACCTTTCAGCAGCTCCTATTTGTAGCACAACTATTGGTATTTATTAACTTGTCGCTTGTTTTAATAGCCACCGATTATAAACCTATATCTCCTAACATTACTTTACTAGGTTGTCATCCCTAGTAATGTTGCTAGAGATATTTATTGGTACTACCTAGCATTACTACTAGAATAATACTAAATAGTTCTTTATTAATTTATGTGACTAGGAGGAATATATAGATATGAATGAAAAGGAATCTACAAGCGCACAGATAATACACCATTGTAGCACTTCACCTGAGAGTATTCTAGGTATCATTATTTATATTTTTACCAAGCAAGTCGGTAATCCTCGAGCCATAGCGCGGGGTTTGTTTCCCCGGAGTATTTTGGGATGTTGGTCGGTGGTTCATACCGTAGTGGAAAGGCGGCATTGAGGATATGTCAGCCAAAGGCCTAAGGTCTTGCTGGGTCTGGGCTTGGGCTTAGGTCCTCGCCACTGTCGTAGCATCCGCCGTGATGAGGGTGGTAACCACGGCAGGATTCCTCTCTCTCGTCGCTTCGTCCATGCCCACGGGCATCAAGGGTGTTACGTGCATGACGGTAGAGGCTGAGACACTCATGCACTGGGGCTGCGGTGCACCCCCCACTGACACATGGTGCCTGGTGGACAGACACATCCCTAACATGTCGTCCCGAGGGCGCGTGCTGACTGGCGTCGAGCTCGCATCACCGAGACAGCAAGCTCTCCTCATGCTGCACCGCCATGCGCTCGAGCAGCGTGCAGATCTCGTGATGGGCCTAATGATCCTAGGGTGTCATAGGCTTTGGGAGCCCTCAGAGCAAGGCCACCGTGGCAGCGATGTTCTTGCTTGCCTAGGCAAAGTGTGGGAGGGCTCCATCATCTTTGATGATCCTCGAGTTCAAATCATGGGCCATGGCACGCGCACGCCCACTGTCTCCACAGCGCTTGATCTCATGCTCGAGCTCTATGTGCTCCTACTCGAGTTGGAGTCATGCATCCTCGAGCTCCTAGTGCCACGCCCTTAGCTGTTCCACCTGCATCTTCCTCGACCTCATCGTCGAGGTTGTTTGGTGGGGTAGCCCCTCCCTCGTGGATGCTTTCAACACATCCCTTAAGGGTACCTACCATTAAACATTCTCCTAAGGGGTGATGGCTCCCCCTGTTGGAGTCAGAGTCAGAAAGCGACTCTGAATCTCTCATGAGAAGGTTATGGAAAGATTCTACGACGTATTCGGTCATCCCCACGAACTCATTGTTCATAGGGGATGGGTGCATGCACTATGCCACAAGGTGGCCAATGGTCCACACAGCATTGCATAGACCAAATGGGAACATTGTTGGGGCACTCCGGATGAGGTATTTTAGGGAAAGTGGTTCCCATTCGGCAAGCTACATAATGACATTGGTGAACGAGAAGGTGAGCTAGCATAGGTCCTCTTGGGATGGCCAGGTCCTAGGAAGGCATCGAGCTGGTGCTCTAGCCTCCTGTAATCGAAGCTAATGAGCCGGTCACTCCCAGGGACATGGGCCTCTAGCGTGTGCAGCTACAGCTCCTCAAGCGCCTCAACGATCGCATCGAGGCCGACAGAGTGGAGAGGCTAGATAGCGGCGGGAGCCTGCGCCAAGTCTCCCTCCATCATGGTGATGAAGTCTAGGTTTCCAAAGCACACGTGTGCACCTAGGACCTAGCTAACGTCGTGACTAGCCATCTGATTCTTGATGTGGACATCGAGACGGGCAAAAAGCCCCTACCTGGCATGCCAACTGTCGGTGTTTCGAACCACCAGCTAGTAAATTTGTATCTACACATCTAGCCCGGATGGTGTGCTCAGAGAACATAAGGATTTATACTAGTTTAGGTGGAATGTCCATACGTCTAGTCTGCTGCTACTCGTGTTATCGGCACTAGTTTGTAGTAGGGGTTACAAACAGGTGAGAGAGGGCGAAGGTCCCAAATCTCTAACAAAAAGATCAAATGGAGTTGAGTTTTGTTGAGCTCATTTAGCCATGTGCTCGTGCCCTCATGGGGCATCCTGCTTCACCTTTTATAGGTGAAGGGAAGGCATAGGTTACAGAGAGAGAAAAAGAGAGGAAAGGGGAAAAGCGAGGGAGAAGAAGGCCTCCAGGGCCACCGCGCCCTTCTTCTCCTTCATACGGGTCCTACTGACACTATAGATGGTGATGGGGATGGCTCCACATCGGGCTCCTATTCACCACTGGTGCCATGCCTCGACATCATCAGCTAGTCATGGTGTCCCATCCTATCCTAGCGGATGGCGTGGTGAACCGACGTGCCTATCAGTGGCCATATGGGGATTAGGCAGCATAATGACCATGCCCCCATCACTGTTGGTGATGTGAACCCCCAGGTGTGGCCTAACGTGGCCATGGGTCAAGTCGAGACATGCTCGCTTCCCTCCCGGTGTCAGAAGTTTGACCCTAGGGTCATACCCTTAGACCCATAGTGGTTGGAGGCGATATGGATCCCCGTCGGGCGAGACAAAGCCTACGCCCTTGAGGTCAGGTGGGACAAAGCTTGTGCCCTCAGGGTTGGGTGAGACGGCTCCCGTACCCTTAGGGTCAGGCGACATGGGGCCCATGCCTAAGGGGTTAGGCAAGACTGAGCCCATGTCCTCAGGGTTGAATGAAATGGCTCCCATACCCTCAGGGTTGGGCGACACAAGCCCCATGCCCGAGGGGTCTAGCAAGGCAGAAACCATCCCTTTAGGGTCGGTCGAGACTAAAATACATCCTCAATTATCTAGGCGAGCTTGTCATCCGTGGTCCTCAGATCCTGAAGGGGACCGAGACGCCTAAGAGAGGGGTGAATTAGGCAACTTAAAATTCTAACTCTAAACTGTGGACTCTTTTTCTAACCTTAGCAAAACCTATGCAAAAGATAAACTATCTAAATGTGCAACTATGGTTTTACTATTGTGTTGCTATGTCTACCGCAAAAGGAGTAATACAATCAATGTAAATGCAGAAGCTAAAGAGCAAGGCAGAGATATGCAAACTCCTATCGATGACTCCGGTATTTTTACCGAGGTATCGAGAAGCACGCAAGCTTCTCCCTAGTCCTTGTTGGAGCCCCTCGCAAGGAATCCCTCATAAGGGCCAAGCTCCTAGTCGGGTACCTCCGTGGATAGCCTCAGGCCTTCCCCACGCATAAGTGGGTCTCCGACGTGCCTTTCGGCAAGCCTCTCCCGGATGCCCCCACCATCTTTACTATCAAGCTTCCAGCCGAAATGCCACGGGCCTTGTTCCCTCTGGTACACGGTGGTGGACACACCACAAACACGGTTGGTGTGATCTCACAAGACTACAAGCCCCTCCGATGTACAACAATGGTGCGCGCAAGCACCGAGTGATAAGAGGTATGCAAACCTCACTAAACACTAGGCCTAAAACTAGAGCAAGCGCATAAGCGCTGGTCTAATCAACCTAAGCACTTCGCAAAGCACCTACGCTAATCACCTAATGAAACACTAGTCACTAAAATGGTGTATCAACACCCTAGATTTGTTTCCTCAGCTCCACTCAACTTATTTGGCCGATTGGGGGTTGTATTTATAAGCCCCACAGAGAAAGTAGCCGTTGGGGACGAAATCCCACTTTTCTGCTACTGACCAGACGTTGATCACATCCTAACCAGACGCGTCCGGTCATCCCGACTATTAGAGCCATGAACCACTGATCAGACGCTGCTAGTATCCGGTCACATGCTATCAGATGCATCTGGTCGCATTTTTGCCGCTCTAGAACCTCTCTATACTCGACCGAACTCTATTGTCCTACGTCCGGTCAATCTACCGCCAGTGTCTGGTCCAGTGTCCGGTCATGCCTGTTGCCGAGCCTCTTGATCGAAGCATTCGGTCACTTTCCTCCAGCGTTCAGTCACCTCTGTGAGCTTGTTTCTTCACGATCTTGCGTATAGCTTGGTTCCTATATTCATGCTTAGACTTTGCTTGATATCTTGGGTCTTCTCTTGTGCTCCTAGGGTCTTGCTTATGGTGTTGATCATCGAATCATCACGTTGCCTTCGTCCAAGTCACGTCTTGCATCCTATTGAACTACAAAACAATCACTTGCAAATTCATTAGTCCAATTTGGTTGTGTTGGTCATCAAACACCAAAATCCAAAGTAAATGGGCTTAGGGTCCATTTTCCTTACAATCTCCCCCTTCTTGGTGATTAATGACAACATGACCAAAGCAAGCAAATAATAAAAATTTTGAATTAAAAACTATCTACTTGCTAGGATGCAATGCAAGGGGCAAGGTTATATGATGCTAAAAGATACTACTTGTAAGACTAGAAGATACCACTTGAACACTTATCTTGCCCTTACAAAAATCCCCATGTGGTATTATGGATTTAAGCCACAAATTCTCCCCATTACATAGGCTAATCCATAATCTACTATCCTCCCTTTCTCTGACCATTACCACTTGTAGACACCACTTGTAGACCATTACCACTTGTAAATTATTATGATCTAGCTTTTGGTCCTATAAATTAGTGCTTGCTTTTGGTCCTTCAAATTCTTCCCCTTTGGAATCAAACACCGAAAAGGAAGACATTAGTAGCACAAGGGAGGGTCAAACTTTGTGATCCTTTATGTGGAGGGTGAATAGGTCACAAAATTTGACTCCCACATTATATAGATTAAGCTCCCCCTAAATATATGCATACTTATGGTAGAAAGCAAGGCATATGCATATTTGGCAAACTATTGCTCAAGGGAATTTAATCTATATAATGTATGGAGAAAGCATATAATTATCAAAGTGAAATTAACATGATGATATTGGTTTAAAAATACCACATGTGGAAACCAATTTGATTTCTACCACTTGCAATAGGTGGTGGATATTTGAAGTATGATGCTTAACTCCGGGGACTCCATTTTCCTTGCAATGAGACTACTACACACATGATAAGTTTGAAAATGTGTTAGTCTCAAAGCATCCAACTTGTAGAGTAACCTCCCCCTAAATTTGTGCGCACAAGTGTGGGATACTTGTAGAAGTGATGCACATTGATTTTAGAATCAATAATACCACTTGAAAGATGACATCTCATTAATGTGAGAATCATTTTCGAAGATGATATTCAGGAGAGATTATCTACAATTTGGATTTAGGCACATATTAGATGAACAATCAAAAGACAAGCTATGTACCGTGCTCCTAAATAATTTTAAACTATGTATGTTTGCTCCAAGGGTTGAGAATGAAACCGAGCAAGTCTACCATAAGATATACCTAGTGTATGCATGACAAAAGATATAAGTATGCAAATGCAAACATAGACATGAAAAGTAACTAGATGCTTAAAGGTACCAATTTGTAAGGAATACCACTTGTAGGAAATGCAAATTGATACTACTTGAAGGAAATTGAATCTAGTTACCTAACATGGGAAGGGGAATTTGGGTTCATAGTATTCACTAACCCATTTGGCAATGATTTTGTCCATCATGATGCACCCCATGAAATACACCCATACTTTGCCAAGTCTCTAAATTCCCCAAAGTCCATTGAACTTCTCACTTCCCTTTCAGGATCCAAACCTTCTTAGTGCTCTTCATGTTGGAAATGATCTCCTTTGGTACCCAAAAGCGTTTGACCCTATTGTTGGCTTGCTTGTTCACCTTGATGGCCACCACCTTATTATTTTTCTTCTTCTTCAAGAGATAAGGTGTGGAGGCCTTCTTGTCCACCTTGTTGGTGTAGATGTTGGAGAGCTTGCTTGTTTGCTTTTTCTCTTTCTTCTTTGCTCCTCTCCCATTCTTTACCTTGCACTCATAGGACTTGTGGCCTTTCTTGTGGCATACATAGCAAACCACGGTTTGTCCTTCATTAATCTTCTTCACTCCCTTGACGGTGTTATCTTGATGAAGTTGGGCTTGCTTCATCTTGCCTTTTACTTGAGTCAAGTCCTTGGTGAGGCAAGCTACTTCTTGCTTGAGTTGCTCATTCTCCTTTGCAACTTCTTGTGTGCATGTATCTACAACAACTTTCTTAATACAAACTTGGTTGCACAAGGGTGAGTCTAAACATAAATCAATGCAAGAAGTGGAGGCATCCTTTTTAGACATGTTAAAGATAGAATTTTTCTTTTTAGATGCCTTAGTGGGGGTTGTACTAATGGCTTCAAGATTAGCAACTTTATTAGTTAGCTCATCATAATGTTTGCACATAGTTTCTATTTTAGCAAGCAAACTTTTATAAGCATCTTGTGAGCTAGCTAACTTTTCTTTTAATTTTTCATTTTTCTTTACAAGTTGCTCATCATTGATTGTGCATGCATTTGTTGTTGCACTAGCCTTAAGTTGCTCAAATTTAGTAGATAGTTCAACATTTAGATTAGCAAAGTTCTCATATTGTTCAAGCAAAGTTTTGTATGCTTCTTGTGAACTATTTAGCTTTTCTTTTAATTTTTTGAACTTCTTTTGTTGACTAGTGCAAACTTTAGCATAATTAAGATTTTGTTGCAAAATTTCATCATAAGAAGACATTTCATCATCACTATCACTCTCACTAGAGGATGAGCTTTCATTACCTCGTGCCATAAGGCACACACGAGAAGAGCTTGATGATGAGTGTTTACGGCCTCACCTCTTGTGATGGTGTTCTTCTTCACTTGAAGAATCATCCCATGACCTTATTGATGTGAGGGCTTGGTTCTTGCATGCCTTCTTCTTTGTCTTGGGTGTGGGCTTGTTTGGACAAACTTCCACAAAGTGCCCCAACTCGCCGCATCCATAGCATCCTCTCTTTCTTTGCTCATTTCTTTGATTGGTAAAAATGAGATCTTGGATTTGGATAGGCACATCCTTGACATTTAGCCTTTGGATCATCTTCTCCACCTTGTTGATTAGTTTGATTGATTCTTCATCAAGGTCGGAGGTGGAGGAGGAAGATTGATCATCTTCACTTGAATCTTCATCATTATCGTCGTCGTCCTCATCTTCTTCTTCATCTTCACTTGAGAAGCTTGAGCTTGAGCTTGTCTCAACTTGCTTGCCCTTCATCTCCTTTTTCTCGCTACATGCGAGAGCTTTGCCTTTGCTCGATGAAGAGGCTTCCTCTTGACCCATCTTACATGACATTTCAAATGCCACTATCTTGCCAATGACTATGCCCGAGGTCATGGTGCTCAAGTTCTTCATGTTGTGAAGGATGGTGATGATGCTTGCATATTTCTTTTATGGTAGCACAGAGATGACCTTCCTCACGATGTCCGCATCATCTAGGTTTGTTAATCCAATTGAATGGAGCTCATTGATAATTAGATTCAAACAAGAATACATATCATGAACAAGCTCATCATCATTCATTGTGAAGGAATCATAATCTTGTTTAGCTAGACAATGTTTTTGCTCATAGACATTAGACGTGCCGTCATAGAGCTCTTGAAATTTTAACCAAATTTCATGCGCCATATTTAAAGTGAACACTTGGTTAAACACATCCATACTAAATGATTCAAACAAGCAATTTTTAGCTCTAGCATTGAAATACATTTCTTTTTCATCACTCTTTGTGGGTTTTTTCAAGATCCTTAATGGGTTTCATCCCATCATGAGTGACTCTCCAAACACCCAAATCAACTGCCTCAAGGTGGCAAGCCATTCTAGCCATATAATAGGGGAAGTTAGTACCGTCAAAGTGCGGAGGCCTAGAGGTATCCATCCCAACCACTCTAAATAGCGTCGGCTCAACGGCGGTTAAGCCAAAGATCCAAATTGAACCAACCGGCTTTGATACCAATAGAAGGGGACCGAGACACCTAAGAGGGGGGTGAATTAGGCAACTTAAAATTGTAACTCTAAACTATGGCCTCTTTTTCTAACCTTAGCAAAACCTATGCAAAAGATAAACTATCTAAATGTGCAACTATGGTTTTGCTATTGTGTTGCTATGTCTACCGCAAAAGGAGTAATACAATCAATGTAAATGCGGAAGCTAAAGAGTAAGGTAGAGATATGCAAACTCCTATCGATAACTCTGGTATTTTTACCGAGGTATCAAGAAGCACGCAAGCTTCCCCCTAGTCCTTGTTGGAGCCCCTCGCAAGGAATCCCTCGTAAGGGCCAAGCTCCTGGTCGGGTAACTCCATGGATAGCCTCGAGCCTTCTCTATGCGCAAGTGGGTCTTCGACGTGCCTTCCAGTAAGCCCCTCCCAGATGCTTCCCGCTGTCTTCACTATCAAGCTTTTGACCGAAACGTCGCGGGCCTTGTTTCCTCCGATACACGGTGGCGGCCACACCACAAACGCGGTTGGTGTGATCTCGCAAGACTATAAGCCCCTCCGATGTACAACTAAAAGGATCAAGATGCCCAAGAGGGGGGGTGAATTGGGCTAATTCTAATTTTTTTTGCAATAATTAAGTCCTATGGTTAGCCCAATTAACCCCTTGTGCCTAGAAAGTATTTCTATTGATCTACCGCACAAAAGTTTAGCAACATATGTTCCAATCCTACTCTGGCATGGTAATTCTATCAATGTAAATGACAAGAATTGAATTGCTTAAAGTAAAAGCTCAAAGTAAAGAGAGAAGGAGGAACACGGTGATGTTTTGCTGAGGTATCAGAGAGTCACCACTCCCCACTAGTCCTTGTTGGAGCACGCACATAAGGGTGTAGCTCCCCCTTAATCCATGCAAGGATCAAGTGCTCTCTACGGGTTGATTCTTTGACACTTCATCATGGTGAATCACCCACAATCGCTCACAACTTGAGTTGGGTCATCCACAAGCTCCACCGGATGATCACTAAGCTTCCAATCACCACCAAGCCATCTAGGTAATGGCGATCACCAAGAGTAACAAGCACAAACTCTTACTTGACCATGACAAGCCTAATGAGAAGGGTGGATACATACTTTGCTACTCCTGCTTTCACTAACGAGGGCTCTCTTTGGGATTCTCAAATCTCAATCACCTCATTAGGACCTTGCTCTTCTTGGCACTCTCAAAAGTGTTTCTCAGCTGTTTGAATGAGCAAAAGTACCCCATACATGAATGGAGGAAGTATTTATAACCATGTCTGAAAAATGAACCATTATGTGTCTCTGTGGGGTGACCGACGCTCTGGTCATGTTGACCGGACGCTCCGATCAGTTCTCCCTAAACTCTAGTGTTTAAGATGTGACCGGATGCATCCGGTTGTAATTTTCCCTCTCTGGAACCTTACTGGAGTCGACCAGACGCTGGGACTCAGCGTCTGGTCATTTCACCTCTCAGCATTTGGTCACACCAGATGATTTCACCTTGATCAAATGAACTGACCGGACTCTACGCCAGTGTTCGGTCACCCCAGAGCCAGCGTCCAGTTAGTATTTGACCCTCTATTCACTTCCAACTCTCGATCATATGTGAATGAAGTTTGCTCCAATAGATCTAAGAGCTTCTTAGGAGCTACCTAGTGCTAGATTTAGCAAGTGTGCACCACACCTAACTCACTAGACTCACCTAGGTCAAGCTACCTGTCCATACCTCCCTTAATAGTATGGCTAAAGGAAAAACAAAGTCCTAAACTACTCTAAGTGTCTCTTTCACTCTAATCAACACTTAGAACTAGTCTATCCTTAATCTTATCGTTCATCCTTTGAAAACCAAAATGATTTCCATTATAGGGGCATGACCATAATGATAGCCCAATCCATCTCCATTACCATGACCTAACTTAATTACCTCTGGAAAACACATCTTAGTCATAGTAATCACGTATTGTCATTAATCACCGAACCCCAACTAGGGGCCTAGATGCTTTCAATCTCCCCCTTTTTGGTGATTGATGACAACACCACCTCAAGTATGTGAAAGAGTTGAGGTTTTTAACATGCTTGGTTCATATAAGTTTTTGACAATAAGAACAAATGAGTTAGGCAAGCTTATATGACCCAAGCCAACATGATATACTCAAAAGATATGAAATAAGCATGAGTACAAGTAATAAAGCTCATTTGCATCGGAGTAAAACATGGAAGCAAAGCAAATGAGCATAACACTAGTGATATGACATATAAAAGATTCAAAGTAGAGAGCACACATGTCAAATATCATGATCACGTAGATATCACTATCACATAAATATAGTTTGATGCATGAAAGTAAATACACACGAATGCATAATAGTATATCACACATAAAAACCAAATATAATAGAATACTAAGCTCCCCCTAAGTCGCTCCCCCTTAGTCTAACATACTCGATCCCTCTCCCCCTTTGGCGTCAAACACCAAAACCTAAGGGTCGGTCAGCGGGGCTGCAACGAACGAGTCGGACGCTGAGGTACGAGGAGCGAGTTAGAACTATGTGCCATCATCATCTGACCTTGAGCTCTGAGCTATCTGACCCTATCTAGCTGGAAGCGATACTAAAGTGGTCTGGGTCAGATCAGGGACTGGAGTGGTCATGGACTATGCAGGTATCACTAAAGCAAGCGGCTCTAATGATGCAATAAAAGAAGGGACCGTCTCTATAGTCTCGGTAATAGGTGCAACTATAGAAGGACCTAGGACATGTAAATATGGCAAAGTAGGCTGCCCTGTCAACTCACTAAAAGTCACTCCAAGGCTCTTGAAGACTGAGGTATCTGACACTAGCAGTGAAGAAGTCTGAGCCGGTGTGAAGCCCGTCTGAAAAGGTGTAAACTGTGGGGCTAGCACTGGTGAGGCAAACCACTAAGACACCTGCTCTATAGGTGAAGCAAACTATGCTGGTGGCTATCCCTGACTCTAAAGCCCACTAGGCTGTAATGCTAGAGTCATAGAAGTGGTGGCAGGCTGACCAAGATGGGGTGAAGGCTATGGTGATGGAGCCCCAATAGCTATCACAACATGTTGCATAAATCCTAGTAGCTGCTGTTGCATGAGAAGCTACTCCTGATGCATGGCCTGCTGCTGCTGTATAGCCTGCTGCTACTACTAGATCGCATGCTGTTATCGCTGGAACTCATCATGTCTAATCTAAAACTATGTAAAAGTGGTAGCTGTCTCCTGAGCCTAGCAAGCCTGATCCTGCCTTATCCTCTTAAGTATGGCAAGTAGAGTGGGGTCTGTCTACGGTGCATGTGGAGCTAAACTAGAGCTACCGGCCTCATGGTCATGTCGTCGTGGAGGCATATGAGGAATAGGCTAGTAGTCATCATCTAAGTTGTCACTAGGGTCGCTCATGACAATCCCCTCCTACTGAGCATCAAGCTGCTCCTCCTCTATAGCTGCTATGCCCCTAATGGTCTCATCCTACTAAGCTACAGTCTCTGGCACCTCTAGACATTGGCTCGGCTAGCTGGGTGTCCTCACTACACTATGACGGATCATCTAAGTCATGTTATATGTAGGGAATTCTATAGTAGCATCACTATACTCTGCTAGCATCTTTAGTGGCCTCACAGTAACTGCCCTGTGGATTAGGAATGTAATTCAGTGAGCATATGGTAGCTGCCTATGACCCCTAAACCTCTCTACAATAATATCCTCCATCTCTGATAGAAGGAGATCCCAAATGGCAAACACTATTTACTACATCAGAGAGTTTAGTAACCATAACTATATACGAGTCAAGCCCTTATGATACCCCATCATCGGAAGTAGTGTCCTACTCATAATAGCATCTAGCACTCTAGCTATAGGAGTGAGATCACTGGGTATCCTACTCGACCCCTTGTCGAATGGCTCTGTAAAGCAATGGTGGACTAGATCTGTAGGGGGCACAAGACCGTCGTGAGGGTGTCTGGGAGGCATTGTCTATCCATAGCAAACCTCATGTAGCCAGATAGACTACTCCTGAAGTCTAAGTATCTCTCTGACCCTAGTGCTCATTGGCCTGTAATCTCTGTCTCTGAAAGCAAAGTGAATGAATCTATGCTGCGGGTCAATCCAAAGTGTAGCATAGAACTGATGGACCCAAGATGGAACATATAAGTCTATCTATCCGAGTAAATCTGTCAGCCCTAGTAGGTAAGATAGGTGAGGGCGAATATGCTCTCTAGCTGCTGCTACAATGATCTCAATGTTGCACACCTTCTGAGATCTAAATACTACCCCACTGTTAAGATATGCATTATAAAAATCTTTCCGCAGAGGTGTGTAGAAACCCTCTAAAGCACGCTCATCCCGCCTCGGTGGAAATCACTGCTCAAAGTTTACAAATCTAAGTTGCTGCACCTACTTGGCCATGGCAGCCCTCAAATCCAAGTGAGTCACTGGAGGCAAACCCTATGGTCTAGGCGGTGGATGAGAACCCCTCCGCTGTGTGTCTGACCTCGGTGTGACTAGAGCACGGGTATGACCAGAGCGGCGAAGCTATGGCTAAGGTGCCTGCTCTGTCTCCTTGGCCTGCTCTCCCTCTTGAGTCTGCTCTACTGGCTATGGCTGCGGCTGAGGCTCCCCCTGAGACTGACTCTCATCAATAGCGACACGCCGTCCTCCAACCATGAGAGTCCCAGCTGGACCACCATGATGGCGCTCAACCTGCTCAAGTGCAGCCCTCATAGATGGAGAAAGCTGATCTGCAATAACAACACCACTCCGAGCACCTCCTCTCTCTCTGCGCGCTCTATGGCCTCCGCAACTATGGCTGCTCTCGCTGTATCTGCATCAGGGTACTTGCACTTCCTCGCTTCATCGTCGTCTTGCCTTTTGCATCTATAGGCTGGCAAGGCAGGGGCCTTAGATCCTCATCGCTGGGACCACCCTTGACATTCTTGACACAAGCCATATGATGAAGCCGAGAAGAACAACTACCGCTGACAAGGATCAACTGCCAACTGTCACTTCTGAGACTAAATAAATGTGTGTTTAGTTCCTCCAATATCCTTCACCAGTGCCTAGCATAGTAGCATTAGCCCATAAGTATATACAATGGCCATGTCGTTATTGCTGTATGTTCTAATATATTGTACAAAATATATTTTTAGAGACTGGCCTCATAAGGGGTACACCTCTAGAAATGAGGTCGGCCCATTTACCAAGACAACCATGTTAGGAAGCCTGTCTTTGTAAATCATTTTCAGCGGCGGTCTTTGTCTAGATGGCTCCCTATTGATTTATAGAGGCAGCGGCTAAAAGTGTCCGTCTCTAAAAATAGAATATCTTGTCGATCTCCTACAATCATTCTGGTAGTAGTGACTTGTGCATTTTTCTTATTATTTTAAAAATTTGTTAGGGAAAACTTGGGGTCTGATGGCACAATAGGCGAATCACTCACCATCATGGCCCCCTTGCTGATGCCCAACTCCTTCCATGTGTCCTCTACCTCCCTTTGCGTGTAGTCATCATTGTCCCCACTGGTTGTTGCATTGTCTTCTAGGTAGCCCTATGCAAAGCTGCTCTGCCAGCCACCAATTCCTACTACGATGGTGCAAATTCTTGGTGCGATAACTGTCATTGTTGATGACGATAGCAAGGGTGGTCACCTCACCATCTAATTTCTTCATGCTTTTCTTGCCCCCATCATGTTCTCCCTTACCGCTAGCTTTCAAATCTCTTGTGGTCATTTTCATGGAGGAAAATGGAATGAATATCGTTGTTGCCACTTCTTTGGGTATTCCTTATGTTGTTCTCTCTTCCTCTCAGCTGAAAGAGCTTATGTTGCCTGCAAACCATCTAAAAATCACCAAGGAGGTGTTGTTTCATATCGGTTTGGCATGTGAGATAATGCTCCTCTCGATCGATAAACATGTATTGTATGATGACCTAATGTAGTCGTTGCTACCCCCACCCACCTCGAGATGGAGGCTAGGTTGTATGAAATATTGCTCCATGCCCTACCTTAGCAATCCATTTCAAGTTCCAACTCAATGCCCCCAACGATTGTTCTTGGTAGTGCTTCATCACCATTGACTGTGGAAGTATGCCGTCATCAATTGTTTAGTTGGAAATAGCAAAGGAGGTGATGGTTTGACTCGATTGGGTGTGTGGTGTGAGAACTCTCACTGCTGATGAGCTTGTGGTCTATGAAGACCTAATGTCATTGTTGCCTAGCCTTAAGGCGGTGTTAGGGGTGCTTATTGCTGCTTCATGCCCTACCTTTGAAGGTCCTTCTAATGTTGTCTAACTCTACGCCCTACCCTTGGTTGTTGCTCTTGGAGGGTGCCAATCACCTTTAGTTGTGGATGAAGTTCCCTAGCCAATGTTTTTCATCTTTCCATCGCTGTTAGTTACAATGGATATGATGGAGCCTCACATGTGGTTGTTAAGGTCATTGGTGTGGATGGGGGATCGCTTCTCTCACTGGTGGTAGATTCACGCTTGACATGGTGGTTCAAATTGCCTCCTCAATATTTAATTGTTGATGGTGGAGATGTCGAACCATCTCCACCATCTGGTACTAGGACACCACCGGTGACTAGGGAATTTAAGAAGTTATGCTTCAAGACAAGGTTAAATCCTCATCATGTGGTTGTAAAGCGCCAAGCCCTTACTATCCTCACTTTTGTTGGTTGATTTCGTGGAGGTCTTGGCTGCTTAGGGCAGTCACTCTTAGTTGCTAGTCATGTTGTTTAATTTGTTTGTTGCTTCTTTTAGTGTTGATCTTCATCTAAAATTGCTTTTATGTAATTACTTCTCGAGAAGTGAGAATGACACCTTTTGTGGATAGAGAGAGTAAATATACATTATATCTATATACATAGTAAAAATAATGTATCTAGAAAAAATAAAACATCTTATAATTTGAAATAGAGAAAGTATGTTATACGTTGTCTACTAAATTGAATATGTTATATTACCTATCGCAATGTCAATGGCTTACACTTTTAAATAGTCAATGCATCATGTATATATGTACCAGTGAATTATTATTGAAGTATAAACAAGCAATCCTCGCAAAAAAAGAAGTATAAACAAGCAAGCAACAAAGGTTATTAAGTTTCAAAAATATATATAGAAAATTCACAACATGTCTAGTGGTCCTCGATCATTTGCTTTCAAGTTTCAGGGTCATAGGCCCTCTTTATTAGTACGACTTCTTTGCAAACTGCTTCACCTAAAGTAGCCAAAGAAGCAGAGAATAAGTAATATTTAAGTGGTGTCATCCGTCTAATAAAATAATACAGATGACTTCACCTCGGAAGCTAGAGAAGACACGTTTAGGCCATGTTTAGGAGGGTTCCTCTCCGGCTGTTGCAGAGGACCTCTACCAAACGGTTAGTAGGAGAAACCATTTTTATTAAAAAAATAAGGAGAAACAATTATGGCTTCTCTAGAACGGCTCTACCTTCTCTACACGAGCTTTTGAAGAGGAGACCTATCAAACAAGATCTAAGACCTGGTTTAGTTCCCAAAAATTTTCATCCCAAACTATCACATCGAATCTTGCAACACATGTATGGAGTATTAAATATAGACGAAAAAAAACTAATTGCACAGTTTGGTTGGAAATTGCGAGGCGAATGTTTTAAGACTAATTAGTCCATGATTAGCCATAAGTGCTACAGTAACTAACATACGCTAATGATGGATTAATTAGGCTTAATAAATTTGTCTCGTAGTTTCCAGGCGAGCTATGTAATTAGTTTTTTTATTAGTATTCGAAAACCCCTTCCGATATTCCCGAAACATCCGATGTGACATCCAAAAATTTTCATTTCACGAACTAAACACAGCCTAATCGTCTTCACCCGTCTAGCGAAAAAAAGACACCTTCTCTCTATGGCGACGTTCGCTGGTCACAAAGCTTCAGACCAGCCGGCTGGAATCCCTCACAAAGCACTATTTATCAATCAGCCGCCACAGTGTTTCTCTCTCACAAAACCAGCCAATTTCAGCCAAATTTCAGACCAGCGAACGGGGCCTATAGCTTCTGTTGCAGAGCTATTTCATGGATTAATGTTTGACAAGACTTCACTAATATAAGAAACCAGAGCTAAAGCCCCTAGGCAAATAGAGCCTTTATTCGTATGGTTTTCCGGCACTACTTTAGTTGTACTTTTTAGTGAAGCAATAATATTTTTCTTTTATAACAAATCAGCATAAGCAGTAGCATAAGCTAAATTTCAGCGAAACAAACATGGTCAATTATTGCCATCACGTGCTCCTTCCCTTTCAAAAATAAGTGTCGTTCTCGCTTCCCGATAAGTCAAATGTTTTTAACTTTAACTTGATATATATAAGAAAAAATATTAATATTTCGATACATAATTAGTATCATTAGATAGATCGTTGAATTTATTTTTATAATAAAATTATTTAAAGATACAAATGTTGCTAATACTTTTTATAAACCTAGTTAAACATAAAAAAAAAATCGATCGTACGAATACTATAGCGATACTTATTTTATTTTGGTGCAGAGAGGGCAGAGTATGTTTTACTATTTCAAAATCTGCGTTAGAGTTGTTGGAAGCCAAAAACAAAACCGAGATGATGCTGTCGTGACGGATGGGAACACCACAGCGAGAAAGTGTCGACACCGTGTGGTTAGCGCTCCGTACGTCCGTCGCCAGTCGCCACACGACGGGAACAGGAACGAAAGCCAGTAGCGCCTAGGGGTGCGTGCCCACTGCCTCGGCGATGAGCACACCATGTCCTCATCCGGGCCCCACATCGTCCGTCATCTATCAGCCAGGTGCCTGCATCACACTCGCCAAACGCCATCTGCTGCGGATCTGCTCCCTGACTTGGCCCTGTTGGTTTTTATCCCCACGGCTAGAATTCTCGAACAATTCAGGGCCATGTTTAGTTCATCCAAAATCCCAACTTTGGCACTATGCAAAAAGAAGATTCCCCGTCACATCAAACTTGCGGTACATGCATGGAGTACTAAATGTTGACGAAATAAAAAACTAATTACACAGTTTGGTTGTACTTTGCGAGACGAATGTTTTGAGCCTAATTAGTCAACGATTGGACAATTATTACCAAATAAAAACAAAACGCTACAGTGGTACCTAAATCAGGCGGCGCCGAATCGGACCGCAACTAAACGCGGCCCAGGAATCATCAGGTGTTCTATTAGCTGCGCGGCGCCAGAGCAACGAGAACGACCGGAAAAGATATACTACTACAATATGATTTTCCAATACTTGTAAAAATGAACAAATAAGAAAATGATTCTGAACTTAACAAATCAGTTGTGAATAATGGGAACTTTTATACGTAGTTTGCTAAGATTGAACTTTTACGAAAACGATACTGGACGGTACGGGAATTCTAAAGGTTACAATATTTATCATCCTCAAAAGTCACCTAGAGCACAGGGATTTTTATATACATTATTGTTCATCTTTTCCATTGTTCTAAACAAAATTTGACGGCTTTGGGGGCGTCATTTTTCTTTTTTGTATAGGTTTTTGTACTTGCTTTGAAATTAATCATATCTTCCTGACAATAGTTTATTTTATTATTTGCTTAATTAGACTACTTTATTAAGTGCATTGTGTTATTATTATGCACCTCAACACACAGTGTCACATGTTTTTTTTTCTTTTTGGTGATGATAGTGTTGCAGAAATGCGTATGTTGCGATGGATTTGCAGTCACACAAGAATAGACCGAGTTCAGAACGATGATATATGTGATCGCCTAGAGATAGTACTAATTGAAAAAAAGCTTGTCTAACATCGGTTAAGGTGGTTTGACCATGTCCAAAGAAGACCTCCAGAGGCACCAGTGCATTATGGAGTTCTAAGCCAAGCTAATAATATGAGGAGAGGTAGAAAAAGACCAAAATTGATATGGGAGAGACAATAAAAAGATATTTGAAAGCTTGGGATATACCTAGATATCTATGTTGAATAGGAGTACTTGGAAAGCAGCTATTGAAGTGTCTGAACCGTGACTTGGGGCTCTCGGTGGGTTTCAACTCTAGCGTACCCCAACTTGCTTGGGACTGAAAGGGAGTGTTCGGCTGGTCATTTCAGCCAGCTTATTTGCTGGCTTATAAGCCATAGTATAGTATTTTTCTCTCTTAAAAAAATAGCTATACAAATCAGCACCAGCGGCTTTACAATCAGCCGAACACTCATAGTGGTGGTGATCATATGGCATAGAGTTAAAGGAGAGGCCCGGGCAGAAAAGCTTATATATCTTAGTGGCGATATATATAGCTTGTGCTCCATGCCATGCATGTCACAAAAATAACTCTATATACGCGTAATTAAGAAATAACTATAAAATGCATTGCATTGGAAAGTGGCCTTTATTAGCTAGTGTTTCTTTGGCGCTCACCGACACGACGCGGTTTCGAACTATGTAGGCGCATGCACGCTTCATGGAACACACTGCAGTTTTCATCTTGTATTGCCTGTCGATGGATGGATCTATGACCACCAGTTATACACAGTGTATCATCACATGGCAATGAGCACATCATGTTGCAAATCCCTGTCGTCTCGCAGGTGACGCGCATTATGGCCTTGTTTAGATTGAAAAAAATTTCAATCCGATGAATAGTAGTATTTTCGTCTTATTTGGTAAATATTGTCTAATCGTGGACCAACTAAGCTCAAAAGATTCATCTCGTGATTTCCAACTAAACTGTGCAATTAGTTATTTTTTTTACCTACATTTAATGCTCCATGCAAACGGCTAAAAATTGATGTGATGGAGAGAGAGTGAAAAAATTTGGAATTTTGAGGGTATCTAAACAAGGCCTATATTCATGGATCCATGCATGGGTCCATGCATGGAGGCATTTTATTTTCAAATATTTTTCAGAGAATTTTGTACCTCCCGCTGCTGCATGATTCCATGCTTTACTGAGTGCATATTATTCTTATATAATTCTACCCATATATATACTTTTATTTATTAAACGGTATTAATTTATCTAAAATAATTGAGAATGCCATTATGCATAATTTTTTTGTTCTTTTAATTGCAGTATAGACGACGCAGAAAATCACATACAAGTACCCACACTTATCTTATGATGAGCACATGATAAAGACTGAACCGATATATTGCAAAATCGACGAAATCACCACGTGCATCTCTTTGTCAATAGATATTATCGTCTATCACTGAAAAATACACCGCAAATCCTAAAATAAATCTAGAAAAATATGAGCACATCCTCTAATTCTTCACCAGAGTTGGTCCCAATTGTTTATTATTATATTATTAATCAACTCTGTGCCAACATGTGTGCCTAATTACTGTTATGTTTGTTTGGACTGGTTTGGCTTATAAGTTATGACTGAAAATACTATTTACTGGTTTGGTGTGAGAGAAAATTACTGTTCTAAGCTAAATACGACCAAGCGAACAACAGCCATATGGTCCATTCCATTTCACAAGCAGCTAACTATGTGAACATCGAGATGACCGATGACGACATAAAATGCGACCTGGATGCATGCCTGGATCTATCTGATTTACGCGGTCTTCCATGTGCTTAGTACTGGGCTAGTGCCCAGCTTGCTAGAGCCTAGCAGAGCCGTTGTAATTGACCTGCTTTGGTCTGTTCGGTAGAGCAGTTAGAAAAAACGCTCCCGTCAGAAGCTATACTGAAGAAAAAACATGGTATTCCTAAAAAAAAGAATAAGAAAAACATGGTGGAAATATGTTGTTCTGACTCAATTTCTATGTTTTAGTATAAACATGGAATGCGAGAAGAAGCATGGTTAGAAAAAAGCTAAAAAAAACACACACTGATTGGTTCCTATTTCGTTTTTTTTTTTGAAACTCTGTTTCGGTTTATTTTAGTCATAATAAACAACTTATAAGCTATACCAAATATGTTCTATATATTGAGTAAATTTAAATATATCATGGTCCTTTCTTCCTCATCATCAGTATAATTAAAGGCGTAGCTTTCCTGCCTATATATCTATCCATCATTTCTTAAAAAACAAATTATAGAGTCCTTTTGGAGCCACACATATATCGTGATTTCATGCACCCATCTCTAGATGTCGAGCTATATATAGTTCAACAAATGGCGGCGTACTAATTAATAACCTTATAAATTAAATGATTTTGAAAATGACTAGAGTAATAAACCACATTTTACAAAGCTGGTTAATTTAATTTCTTCGTTCGAAACTAAATAATGCGCGCATAGTACGTACGTGCTATGTACGATGAGATGGTAGATCCATGTTGCTTTCAAGCCCATCAATATTTTGCAAGGTACTTGACAAAAACAAGCCACCTGCCGGCTGCTCTGCCCGTCCAAAACACACGCCGGCCGTGAGCTAGCTACCTCTCCACACCTGGAGACGACTCTACGCATGCTCGATCGACTTCAACGCAGAAGAAAGAGCACCAAAGAGAGCTAGCTTGATACCTAGATAGGCGGCCGGCCATGGCGTCCATGGACTTCGTGGTCCAGGTCCTGCTTCGAGTGATGATGAGAAGAAGCATCCGCAGGCTGCAAGAGGTCGTTGACATGGCTGTAGAGATCGGCACGGCGGTCTTCGTGGCCGTGCGGGTCTCCGGCCTGGTCTTCCGCCGCCGGCTGCCGACGACGCCGTCGTCTTCGTCGTCGTCGCCGTTGGTCGCGGGCGGCACTGCAACTACTACTACGACGTACTACTACTCCACGGGGGCGTCCCCCTTGATCGGCATGTCCAGGATCGACAGGCACTAGCTAGGGTCAGCTACTTCTGGCAAGCATGTAAGTACCAATATATGGTCATTTGTGCGTTTTGTGAGTAGCTAGTAATTAAATTAAACACTAGCATTTAGCTAGCTGTGTGTATTTTTATTCTACTGCTCTCTACATATGTGTAATTTGAGGAGTTGAGGTTGCAAATCAAAATAAACTTTTTCATTGATTCGATTGAGAAAGAAAGACGAGTGATTAATTGGATCTGATAGCCTCATTACCTGTGTTGGATTTAACTTAGGCCTCGTTCGGTTAGGCATATCACGCCAGGAATCATTCTGGCCAAGAAAATTCTTATATAAATTAAGTAACGAATCCGGCCAAAAATTCTTCCTGGGGTCATTCTCGGGAAACGAACAGGGCCTTAGGGAAAAGGTAATACGCGACCGTCGCGCGGAGCCCGGACGGCGCACGACCCTCTCCCTCTCCCACGTGACCACACCCATGCGCTCTTGCCGCTGGCCGCAAGTGGTGGGGCTGGGGCGAGGGTGAGGGTGAGGATGAGGACGCTGCCGGCGCGCTGCCCTGTGGTTAGGGGAGGGCGGGACGGAGCGGCGAGGGCAGGCGATGGGTGGCACGGCCGGCGGCAAGAGAGCCACTCTCCGGGGCGACGGTGGAGGAAGGCAGGGGTGGGGAGGAAGGGCGCGAGGACGCAGAGCTGGTTCACATGTTCCTAGTGCGCGCGACTGGTTGTGCGTTAACGGCGTCCTTTAACTTAGACATAAACATGATTTTTAGCTTAGCCTTGAAATGATCACTAGCTTATTATTCATAATGCGGAAAACTAAATAGAGATGACTAACTAGCGGTTGTAGATGCCATTTATGTGCTGGTGACTTTGTTGATGCAGCAGGGTTGAAATAATTAATAGATGATGCAGGTTTTGATCTTGATCAGTTTAGGTGTTTGTTGTTCCTGTTTGATAAATAAAGAACACAAATTAGATCAATGGCGGACGGAAGGAGTAGAGAGTGGTAAAACCCTCCTATGCCTAATAGATCGGTTTGACATGTTTGTGTCGGTAGAATTGACGTGGTTGATGTCTAGGTGCGTCAACCCTTTATTTGTATGCACTGTGGACCTAGGGATGAACCCTAGTATACTTAGGGTTGCCACCGACCACAACAAAAGATTATTTAACAAATTAGATACTAAACATTATGTTCCGAACTAATATGTTGGTCTAAGATCACATTCCAAACATTATCTCATTTGATCAAATGGCTAACAATATTTATGTTTACTTTAAAATTAATTTATGTCCACACTTTGTACCATAGTAAGATCAGACTAATGCATCGTCAGTCACATTTAATCGTTACTCGGATCCTATTGCTCATAGTCAATTGGAATACCTCGTTATCCCAGATCAGTTTGAAGACTCCACTATAACGCATATTGATTTGTGCGCTTCTAATGGGAAAAGTAGCATCAAGCCTTTAATAAATAGATATTCTAGCATCAGCTTAACATTTATTTTCTCAAGTTTAATGATTCGATTTTGGGTTCTTTCTATTTTACAACATAATATTTAATGGATATGCTTGATATCATTAACTGATTTGACCAAAGTTAGCAAGGGAGGTCCCTACCTATTTTTCATTTTATAAGATATAAAAAGGGGGGTTTATGTACATGTTACAAGGCCGCATGCCTAAATGTTTTAGAAAAGGAGAAATATCAATGAAAAATAGATAGGAAAGTTTCCAACAATAGTTTCACACGCAGCTTCGCCCTGTGAACTAGCAGGGAGAGCTCCTCTTTGAAGTAAACCTTGCAAGCAGCCAACGAGATAGTTTCATTATATATAAAAATAATAATTATCGCATTATGGTGATTCCAAACAGTCCAACAAGTCACAATGACGACCTCTCTGAAAATTGTGGAGCCAAAACGCTGCCTTGCCACACTGGGCATGTTCGCTTATCGCCCAACGGCTTCAGTCGGCTTATCAGCCAGCTTTAATACCAGCCGAACATGCCCATCATAAGGCTGCAGCGAGATGTCCTAGTCAATATGCGCAAAGCGCCACCACCAATTGGTGAAACTGCAGGTAAAGAAGAGATGGAACATGGTCTCGGAAATGTTTGCACCAGCCTGTCCTTGAGCAACAACCATAAGAAAATTAAATTTTATGTTTAGGGAGACAACATGATTTCCACATCCATTTGAAGATGGGCGAGGCTGGTTGTGTACCAATCAAGGTGTTGTAGGCCTTCTTGGAGGTGAAGATATCATTTACCCAAATATATTTCCAAGAATCTAAATGCCCAGGAACTAGAGGCAAGCCATTCAAATCTGCAGTGAGTTTATGAAGCTGAGCAGAAGCAACGGAGACAACGGTGTAGGATAAATGTACTGGACAGGTCGGAGGCTAGGAACTTCGTAACAGACATGTTTTTGTCTCTGACAAAGGAGAAGAATTGTGGGAAGCGAAATTCCAACAATCCTAGGTCCCAAACATCTTTCCACATGAGAATCGTTGAACCATCCTGAACTTGACAAGCAACCATCATTCTAAAATTGTCAAAAAGAGAAAGCACATCTCTCCACAAAAAAGAGCCTGACAGTGCTTTTGCATGTGGATTGTGGTGGAATGTTCCTCTTGTAGAAACAATTTCCAAGTGAGAGAAGCCCAAGATACTCGAAATAATACTGTAATTTGATATATAGTAGTATACTATAACAGTCTTTAAATCTTAATTTTGGGACAAAACTTCATGACCCACATGGCCTGTATAAGGGCAAAGCTCTAATTTTCTCAGCGGGTGCCCGAGTAGTCAACAGCTGCATTTATGATAAATGCAACACAATATGGAGAGGGATTCGGGATATATCAATTCAACACTGCAGCAGGGGTGCAAACCAGGCGTCACATGAGTTGGCAAGGAGAGCTATGCAATCTAAACAAATTTGTACTTGTGACGATGAGCTCCCTAACTTTATTCTTGATTTTGTGATAAATGATGTATAACCATCTTCAATGAATAAAGTCCGCCATATGGTTTTTAAAGAACAGCGTGGCTAGCGCCCGGACATCCCGACGGACGCGCGCGTCTGAATACCCACGCAGCGCCCCTCAGTCCGCCTCGCTCCGACTCGCACGTGCACCCCGACCTCGACATTGCGCCCGCCGCTCCTCACATCCGGATGGACAGCCACACAGCCCGCCCCTACCTCGCACGCGCACCCTGCCCCCGTTGTGCCTCGTTCCTTCCCCCTGACACCCTCTCTCTCTCTCCGCGTGTGTGGGACCCAGCTCACTGCGCCCCCATCCCCAGCACCCGAGTTGTGTGCCCATCACTCACTGTGCCCCCCTGAAACACTACTTGCAACATGAACGAAGCACTTGGATGCAACATACGTCAGACACAGATGAAACATTTGAAACATAATGTTGCAACATATGTGGGAAACATGTGCAACATCCAGATAAAACACTTGCAACATGTGTGTGAAACATATGCAACATCCAGATAAAACACTTGCAAGATGTGTGTGAAACATATGCAACATCCAGATAAAACATTTGTTGCAACAAGTGTCTGAAAACAGATGAAACATTTTTTTCCCTAAAATGCTTGCAACATACCACGAAAACACTTGCAAAAATATGCAACATCTCGATCTACTTTTGCAACATCCATATGTAACAATTGTAACATACCTCTGAAACACTTGAAACATACATTTGCAACATAGGAGAGGAGAAGGCCGGGGCCGGTCGATTCCAGTCATCAGGTTGGGATCCGGTGGCGAGCGGCGGCGCGCGAGCACCACCAGAACCGGCCACGCTCGTGGGTGCCCTTGACTCGGTCGGGGAAGACCTGAGGCGCCATGGCACGTGTGCCCCAGCAGCCGCGGGGTCAGCGGCGTGCCCGACGGCGATGGCGACGGACGGACGACGAGGGAGCGAGCAGCACGCAGCGCGACCGGCGATGGGGGAATGGCACGGCGCGGCAGCACGACGAGCACGCTGTGGAGGAAGGGCGGAAGGTCTGAGCGGCCACACTGCTTCGGGGCGGGCGGATAAGCATATGATGGAGTGGAGATTTGTTTTTTTTTTTCTAGAGTCATGGACGGACGACCGTGTTGGATCATTATTGTTTTTTTCTGAGAGATATGGGGCTGCTCCTGTGGAGCCGTGTCGGGACTCCGTGGATCATTATCGTTTAAAAAAATGTACATGGAAGTTCAGGCGGCCGGAGTTTACGGTGGGCCGGTGGCTGTTTCCTTACGGGCTTAAGTTATGGGCTGCCAAATTTCAATTGTGTTGTTGTCTAGGCTTTGGCCTTTGGGGGTGCAGCAAATTAGATCAAGAGGGTGCATATAGGACCGAGATGGGTTGCTAATAGCTAAATTTCATTTTCAGGGAGGTTTATCTGCACCTATGGGCCACTACTGGGCTTGTCCACTAAATCTGGCGGCGCGCGGCTCCGACAGATCCGGACTGCAAATCCTAGCCACAAGCCCACAAACGACCTCGTTGATCGCCTTCGCTGCGTCCATCATCTTGATCATCACAAAGTTCTAGACTTACAGCGTCACTGTTTCCTGTGGGGGAGTTGAGCTGACATGTCAGCAGCCCAGTGACATCGCTTGTAGCGAGTGCCTGAACTAGATTTTGGCTTGGTTTTGAACACTTTTTGTTTTTTGTCACCACAGGAACATTTGGTAATGGAGACGTTTAATTCCAGCCTGCTGCCAATCTTAATAATTTTCTCCTTCCTCTGATAATAATCCAGAGAGGAAATAAGGAACACGGTTACACCCAGGTTCCTTATCCCAGAATCTCGAATTAAGCTACAGCAAGTTGAGTAGTTGTTTAGAGCACTGCAACTCAGAACCACAAGAAATGATGTCCATGATGTATATCAACTAGGAAGTTCACCTGGAAGTACACAGCAGTACCATCTGCCCCACAGTAAGCCACACAACCAGGACATCAGCAAACAGATATTATGAATTTATAAGGACCACTGCAAGCATTTGACACCTTGAGTTGAGGCCATGAGTACAGTGGCATATCACCATGACAAGCCATCATCATCATTCATGCAGCACAAACAAGCCCTAGCATACACAGCAACCATCTACTCCGTCCCATGCAGTTTCCTTCACTTGAACATGGAGATGTCAAACACACGGGCGGAGCCATCTGATGAGGCGGAGACCATGGTGTTGCCGTCGGCAGTGATGGCCAGCGACTGTACTACATCTGCATGCCCACTCAACACCCTCGCGCAGTCCCCAGAGAGGCTGTCCCAGATGCGCACCTTACCGTCAATGCATCCTGACGCAACGTACCTTGACGAGCCTAGCCATGCCAGTGATGACACGCCCTCCTGCATCAATATTATGCATGCAGAAGAATGGATGGATGAATGAATGATTGAACGAGCAAACCGCAAGTGCGCATAGAGGGAACAAGAAGCAATCGACCCACATCATGTTCGCAGGTGCATCGGCTGGATTGGTGCGTGAGGTCCCAGATGATCAGCTTTGGATCCATGCTCCCTGTGGCTACCCAGCCATAGCTGCAGACAAGAAAGTCACATTCTGTAACAAAATTGTGTTGCCATTTGCCAACTAATTTGAGACACTACCTTGGTGAGATACCAACGCACTCAATGGAATTGGTGTGGCCTATTAATGAGCCAACGACCTGAAAAAACACCAAGCATTGATCAAAAAGGGAGAAATGGTGGAGGGAGAAAAAAAACAAAGACCAGCTCGAACTATAAGCTACACCTACCTGGCCCGAGTTTACATTCACAATGTGCACAGAACTGTCCTTGGAGCCACTAACAACCGTTTGTGAATCCAAAGTCATTGATAAGCATGTCAAGCCATCAGAATGATAGCCATGGCCTACAATAAGGGAAACAGAAATACCAAACAAAATTCATGTGTCCGCTTGATTGAGCACATCTGAAACTATGTGGTCATTACAACATATTCACTCTGTTCCAAATTATACTTTCACATGAAATTTGTCCTAAATCAAACTTCTCTAACTTTGATTATGTTTTTTAGAAAAAAAATATATATTAACATCTATTCACTCCGTTCCAAATTATAAGACATTTTCGCTTTTCTAGATACATTGATTACTATGTATCTAGACATAATGTATATCTAAATGCATAGCAAAAGTTATCTAGAAAAGCCAAAAATGTCTCATAATTTCAAATGGAGGGAATACAAGTCTACAAGTTCAAATAAATGATCTACAAAAACACATTTCATGGAGAATTTAATGAAACTCATGTGATGTTCTAGATGTTGATGCATTTTTCTATAAACTTGATCAAAGTTGAAAAAAGTTTGACTTGGGATAAAGCCAAAGTGGACTAATTTGGAAAGGAGGGAATACATGGCAATTTACCTCGAACAACATGTCTGCTTTGTGCACTTCTTGGGTCCCATATCCTCAAAGATGCATCATCCGATCCAGTACATATAAGTTTACCTTCACAAGGAACAGAGCATTCATAGGTACACCTACATAGGTGACCAAACCACAACTTTATAAATAGGCAGATGCATAGAAATCAAGGAACCGTGATGGTACCATCTGGAGTAAAATCACCACATGTCACTGTGTTACTATGTCCAGCAAAGGTATTTAGAATGGCATTATGGTCAGCATTCCACATCCATAAATTACAATCCTCTGATCCTGCGATTATCAAATGTCCCCGAGGATGCCATTTAAGCCACTACAAAATCAAACATGTAAGTCACACTATGAGACTATTCATCGAATAGTGATGTATTTTGTGATGGAAAGGAAGGGTTTCACAATGGGAATAAGTTCAATTGAATGAGATCAGAATATCTCACCTCAAAACCTGACCCAGAACCCTCAAGGGTTCCCTTGAGAGTTCGTGTAGCTGTATTCCACACATTTATTTGCCCGTCAAAACTTCCACAAGCCAACAAATTCCCATCTGAACTGAAAGCCACTGCGCCGACAGTATCCTTATGTCCTGTATCAAGAACGGCTATTCTGTAAGTTTCCTGAGCTTGCAAGTCAACAATGTGGAAAAATAATGAGCATGCATCAACAACATGGAAAAATACTACTCCCTCCGTTCCAACTTATAATACGTTTTGACTTTTTTAGATACATAGTCTTTGCTATGCATTTAGATATACATTATGTCTAGATGCATAGAAAAAGCAATGTACCAAGAAAAGCCAAAACGTCTTATAGTTTGGAACGGATGGAGTACGTGAGAACAGACTAACAGTAGATGCAAAACTGCAGGAAAAGCGTAGAAATTAGATAGTGAATTACATCCATGGAGAAGATGTGGATGTCATGAAATTTGAGCACAGTACCAAATACAGAAAACCATACATGATACATGTACCACCACTATTTACATGGACAAGAACAAAGTTCATTTCATGTAATGTTCAGGATAAACAATAATTAATGAAGAGAACAAAAAATATTATCATACATGAATTCAAACAAATCAAGAGTGGGTGTACTTCACATATATATAAAACAAAAGGCACGAAGATCTCAGAGCTAGTACAGAGATATTTCGATAATAATTGCCATCCAACAAATAAAAAAAATAACAAAGAAAACTATACCAGTCAGCTCCAAGGCACCCTCTTGTGATCCAATCCTCCACAGAAATCCCCTATCATCTTTGCCTCCAGAAGCCACAAGTGATGCATCTGTAGGACTGCACGCAACAGTGAAGACTTCGTCTGTACCCAGAAAAATGGAAGGAACAATAAAAGGAGTATTAGCGTGGTTATCAAAGAAAGGCGTTCATTTTTCTTGTGTAACAACTTGCCTTTGTGGCCTTGAAATGTGTATGTAGAATCATCGACGTCTTCTGAGTCAACTGGAAAACGAAAGTAGCCATTAGATTGCATAACAAAGCATCGCCGGATGACTTAATTAGAATGTACATCAGGAAAAATGAGCAACTGAGCACATCATCGAGTGCAGGTTTCTAAACGAAAATTTCAGAAGGACAAGAGCCAACATTCTTCAGAATGCAAATGGAACTGGTATCAAGAAATTCGTTTTCGAGAAAAAAAAAAACTAGTACCAAGAAATTAACAAAAGTATGTAACACAAATGGAGCTAACTGCGCTATTTAACGAGACAGATACAGAGAACAGCCAGTTGCACTGTCTGATTGTATCTCATTCTGATGCATCCTTGGAGACCTTGAACAGCCAAGCTTAGGATGCAGGCGTCAAGTGAATAAGTGATACATACACGAACATTACATAGCACTAGAATATGAAAATCGCTCCACACTAACTATGTCAGAACAAAAACTATCTCAATCTCCTCAAGAACTATCTGAGAGGCTAGCCGAGCTGGCGAATAAACGAAAAAAAAAACAGATAAACCAAACAAAATCCACCCCTACGTACCCATCCCGTCGCCAACGTCGTCATCTTCTTCGTCGCGGTCGGGGAGATCTGACAAGGTAAGGCAAGCACGAATAAGCAGCAGCTGCAGCGATGGAGCAAGCAAGCAGGTAAGTAAGCAGAAGGGAGACTAGCACTGCTGATCAACCTTCATCGTCGATGGTTATCTCGTGGATGATGTCCTCCTCGTTGATGAAGACCTCCTCCTCACCGTCAGATCCTTCGCGGGGAAGCTCGCCTGAGATACTCATCGCCGCCGCTGTTTGGGGATCGGACAAGTGCGTGTGCAAAGCAGAAACAACGAGACAGGGAGGGCCTTCTAGTCAGTCTGGGCTGGTGGATGCGGGCGACTGATGAGGGTCGAGGGACCAAGCGCTGGGTCACCGGCGGATATCCGATAGGCTTGCAGAGTTGCAGGTGGCGGCGGGGCGACCGGCGTGCACCTGTCCGGTGGGGGACTGGGCCTGGGGGTGGTCAGCGGCAGGGGGTATTTTTCGCGCTTTCGCTCGCTCGTCCTGAGCAGCTGGTGCCACGAGCCCACGACCCGACCCGACCCGAGCCTGACCTACATTTTATTTGGGTTGGGCCAGCATAGACCAAACAACCAAATTGGCCCACCCTTGCTCTGGATTACGCGGTTTCATTATGATTTGATGGGCCAATGACAATTCTAGCTTCCAAGTTTGGGTTTCTCCGCCATCCAGGTAGAAGCGGCACAATCCACTCAAAAAAAAAAAACGGCACAAAAGTCGCCGAAGTTTAATTCGTCGCTGCAATAAGCAGCTTCAGTCGGTAAATAACAAATGTTTTGCCACTTAACCTCGTTTGGTCACTATAGCTTAAGATCCTGGCAATAAACATAGCGTTGCACCTAACAGTGCTGCCAAAGAATGTCTTCTAATGTTGTCCAAAAAAAAATGTCTTCCAATGTATCCAAACCATTCGAATAGCAACTGAGACCATTAGAACATGCTTGCATTTATAACCTATGGAAGAACTTCACACTATAGCATTACGAAGCCAAAGCCAAGAAATCATTTGCTTTCATTCATAGATGATGAGAACGCCATGTTACAGGCCTAGTTGATAGGCAAACGCCTCTTCTTGGATAAATTTGGCAAGGTAGTACATCTACCTCCACATCCTCTAATGTGAGGAAAGAGAAAAAGGGCAAAGCATGGCAACAAGGTGTCGTCATCAAAATTTGGATCACTTTCTTGCACACAAGCACTGACACACAAGACTCGCCTACCACCAAACCAAAGGTTGGTTCCTCATGGGAACAAGCTACCTGGATAAAAACTTCGACTTCTTGATTGAGAGGATCTTGTCAGCTAAACATACTCCAGATCTCATTCATCTACCAACTACCATTCTTGACATTGCAGACCTGTCAGATCCTAGAGATCCAAACCACACACCATCATCACCATTTGGCAGTCGGAACCCTTGATTCAATAGTTTCTCATGTACTGATCGAGCTTGACATCCAACAGTGCAAGAATCTGCAATCCTGTTTCTTGGTTCTGGTGTCCTGCATTTGCATCTCCACTTTGCTGTTCGGTTCCTTACCTGCTTCTCCACACTCAAGAACATAACATTGACCAAAAAAAAAATGACAATCTTCATAACACTTGGGCTTCTCCACACTCAAGAATAAACATCATCCTCTCTATGCAGTGTCAAGGCAAGGGAGTAATCCAACGTCATGTTACCATGAATACGTCTGTGCGGGGACACATCAAAATTGCACAGGGCTCTTCACTGGTCCATGTAAGGCCCAGCCAGGCTTTCAGCTAAAAAAGGAACGAGCTAAAGATTGATGCTCGCTGCTTAACTGAACAAACGATTCCAAAATCTCTTTCACCTGCACAACAAAGGGACCTGATAATTGTCTACTTTCAGTGGCAATTTTGTCAAATGGCAGTGGAAGGACGCTGACCAATGCACCAACGGCAGTAAACTGAACACTTAAACTCCATCAACAACAACAACAACAAAGCCTTTAAGTCCCAAACAAGTTGGGGTAGGCTAGAGTTGAAACCCAACAGAAGCAATCAAGGTTCAGGCACATGAATAGCTGTCTTCCAAGCACTCCTATCTAAGGCTAAGTCTTTGGGTATATTCCATCCTTTCAAGTCTCCTTTTATTGCCTCTACCCAAGTCAACTTCGGTCTTCCTCTGCCTCTCTTCACGTTACTATCCTGACTTAGGATTCCACTACGCACCGGTGCATCTGGAGGTCTCCGTTGCACATGTCCAAACCATCTCAACCGGTGTTGGACAAGCTTTTCTTCAATTGGCGCTACCCCTAATCTCTCACGTATATCATCGTTCCGAACTCGATCCCTTCTTGTATGACCGCAAATCCAACGCAACATACGCATTTCCGCGACACTTAGCTGTTGAATATGTCGTCTTTTCGTAGGCCAACATTCTGCATCATACAACATAGCAGGTCTAATCGCCGTCCTATAAAACTTGCCTTTTAGCTTCTGTGGTACTCTTTTGTCACATAGGACACCAGACGCTTGCCGCCACTTCATCCACCCTGCTTTGATTCTATGGCTAACATCTTCATCAATATCCCCGTCCCTCTGTAGCATTGATCCTAAATATCGAAAGGTATCCTTCCTAGGCACTACTTGACCTTCCAAACTAACATCTTCCTCCTCCCGAGTAGTAGTGCCGAAGTCACATCTCATATACTCAGTTTTAGTTCTACTAAGTCTAAAACCTTTGGACTCCAAAGTCTCCCGCCATAACTCCAGTTTCTGATTCACTCCTGTCCGGCTTTCATCAACTAGCACTACATCGTCCGCGAAAAGCATACACCAAGGGATGTCCCCTTGTATGTCCCTTGTGACCTCATCCATCACTAAAGCAAACAAATAAGGACTCAAAGCTGACCCTTGATGTAGTCCTATCCTAATCGGGAAGTCATCCGTGTCTCCATCACTTGTTCGAACTCTAGTCACAACATTGCTGTACATGTCCTTAATGAGCCCGACGTACTTCGTTGGGACTTTATGTTTGTCCAACGCCCACCACATAACATTCCTTGGTATTTTATCATAAGCCTTCTCCAAGTCAATAAAAACCATGTGTAGGTCCTTCTTCTTCTCCCTATACCGCTCCATAACTTGTCTTATTAAGAAAATGGCTTCCATGGTTGACCTTCCGGGCATGAAACCAAATTGGTTCATAGAGACCCGCGTTATTGCTCTCAAACGATGCTCGATAACTCTCTCCCATAGCTTCATAGTATGGCTCATCAACTTAATTCCTCGGTAATTTGTACAACTTTGAATATCCCCTTTATTCTTGTAGATCGGTACCAATATACTTCTCCTCCACTCATCAGGCATCTTGTTCGATCGAAAAATATGGTTGAACAGCTTGGTTAACCATACTACAGCTATGTCCCCGAGGCATCTCCACACCTCGATTGGGATACCATCCGGTCCCATCGCCTTACCTCCTTTCATCCTTTTCAACGCCTCTCTGACCTCAGACTCTTGGATTCTCCGCACAAAGCGCCTATTGGTGTCATCAAAAGAGTCATCCAACTGAAAGGTTGTGTCCATATCCTCACCATTGAACAATTTGTCAAAATACTCTTGCCATCGATGTCGGATCTCATCCTCCTTTACCAAGAGATGCTCCATTTCATCCTTAATGCACTTAACTTGGTTGAAGTCCCGTGTCTTTCTCTCACGAACCCGAGCCATCCTATAAATGTCCTTCTCTCCTTCCTTCGTACTCAAATGTTGGTAAAGATCCTCGTACGCTCTACCCTTTGCCACACTTACAGCTCGCTTTGCAGTCTTCTTTGCCACCTTATACTTCTCTATGTTGTCCACACTCCTGTCATGGTACAAGCGTCTATAGCATTCTTTCTTCTCCTTAATAGCCCTTTGGACTTCCTCGTTCCACCACCAAGTATCTTTAGCCTCACGTCCCCTTCCTTTGGTTACTCCACACACCTCTGAGGCTACCTTCCGAATGTTGGTTGCCATCTTGTCCCACATATTGTTTATGTCGTCTTCTTCCTTCCAAGAGTCCCCTTTGATAACCCTTTCCCTAAATACCTCTGACGTCTCCCCTTTCAGTTTCCACCACTTTGTTCTTTCAATCTTAACTTGTTTATCCCTACGGGCACGCATCTGAAAACGAAAATCTGCCACCAAAAGCTTATGTTGAGAAACAACACACTCCCCTGGTATCACCTTGCAATCCAAGCATGCTCGTTTGTCCTTTCTTCTTGCGAGGACAAAGTCAATCTGACTACAGTGTTGTCCGCTACTGAAGGTCACTAGATGAGATTCTCTCTTTCTAAAGAAAGTGTTGGCTATCATCAAGTCAAAAGCTACCGCGAAGTCTAGAGCTTCCTCCCCCTCCTGATTCCTACTACCATACCCAAAACCTCCATGAACTGCCTCGAAACCTGCGCTTGTAGTACCTACATGCCCATTAAGATCTCCTCCTATAAAAAGCTTCTCACTACTAGGTATAGCTCTAACTAGGCCATCTAAGTCTTTCCAGAACTGTCTCTTAGCACTCTCATCGAGGCCTACTTGGGGGGCATACGCACTAATTACGTTCAAGACCATATCACCAACGACAAGCTTGACTAAGATAATCCTATCTCCTTGCCTTCTCACTCCCACCACACCATTCTTGAGGCTCTTATCAATCAAAACTCCTACTCCATTTCTATTCGCGACTGTCCCTGTATACCAAAGCTTGAAACCTGTATTGTCCACCTCCTTCGCCTTCTGACCCTTCTATTTAGTCTCTTGAACGCATAATATATTTACACGCCTCCTAGTCGCAGTATCAACTAATTCTCTTAACTTACCTGTAAGTGACCCTACATTCCAACTACCTAAACGGATCCTAGTTGGTTCGACTAGCTTCCTTACCCTTCGCACCCGTCGACTCTGATGCGAAGACCCTTGCTCATTTTTCACTACACCCGGGCGCCGATGTAGCGCGCCACTAAGGAAGCGACGACCCGATCCTTGATTACTTGACACCATGCCCAGATCACGACACGGCGCGTCACGGGGGTGACGACCCGGCCCTTGCCCATTTAACACCATACCCGGGTTCCGATATGGCGCGTCGCTAAGAGGGTTACGCCCCAACGATTTTCTTTCGGGTTTCATCTCCATTTAAGTGGCTAAGTTTTTACATTGGCTCGCCACGCCTAACACAACCCTCCTCCTTTACCAGGGCTTGGGACCTGCTATGCTGTGACACCAAAGGCGCCCCACCATAGGCGGAGTTAACACTTAAACTCCATGACTCTGTAAAACTTGTCCCTGTTAACAATGATGATAATTTGTTCCTCAGCTTACTAACACTTCTCTCCTCATAACCAACATCATCGACAAAGGACCTATAAATTGGGACATGAACGGAGCAGATCATAAGCATCAGGAACAAATTTAGAAATACAAGTCAGAACAAAAGATATACTTGGAACTTGCATGAAAATACATATAAAAGGAGACTGAAATCAGAACTGTATGAACATGTATCGATCCAAACGACAAAGTGTACATTCATGGCAGAGACCTATACATTTTACAGAATGTTAGTTTTAGCTTGGATGATGAAATACTGGAAATTAATATATCAAATTTTGAGGAATGGGAAAAAAGTAGATCAAAGAATGTACCAAGGTCCAGGTATTTTAATCACATATCTGGAATTTTGCAATTGCCCTACAGGGGAGGAAGTTACCAAACAGCTATACTACATGATCTTTACATCAGCCTGTACAGTGGAATAACTGGTAGAATGACCAGACCTAGCTGTCATGTAAAGCTGTGTGTAGTATAGATCATGATTGAAAAGCTTTTAGAACTTCGGAGTTGGATTGATTAGTGATTTTATTCTATACAGATTCTTATAAAAAACACCAGTTTAGCAATTTAGGGCCATATTCATCCAAATCTCCATCCAGGATGAGAGATTTGAATGATTTGTTTCCGATTGCACAGGAATTCGTTCCTTGTTATATTGGTGGCCTTCCGTATATGCTTCCTCTTATGGATAGCATGATATGGCACTAACTGTAATCCTATATGATTCTATTTGATCTCTCTCTATATAGGTGCCCCCTGGACCCAGCCCCTTTAGGTGTGTGCGACGTTATCCCCCTCTCTTCTCACCCTCTCATTTCTACACAGGATTCCAGGTAGAACAGAGTGCCACATACAACACATGCACATCAAGAATTCTATGGTGGTAGATTCTCTGTTCATGCATTGGAAAATAAAATACAAAAAGAAAAGCATGGAACAGTTCAATTACAAGACAGTATATGGGCAACAGGGCAAACTTTCCAAGTTGGCTGACAAGTACTAACAGAGCAGCTGAATAGTCATGGCACATGCATGATTCCAAAATCTCCAGAAGACGGACAACGACATTGTTGTATGTCCACTCGCAGCTCTAAAAATGGAGACAAAATAATCAGTCGATACTGGAACAGATCATATACAAAGTCGATACTGTTCATAAAGTCAGAATCAATGGCTTACAGCCCAAAAAGTTATATTAGCGCATCAAAATTTGTATGCATGTATACTTGGTGAAAAAACAAAAAATATCAAAGAGAAAAAAAAATTAAGAAGAGATCACAGATGATCATACCATATAAATCCCAAAGAGCTCGAGCAAAGAAATTAGCTCGGTGAAGTAGCATAAGTTAATTGCTGCAGGGTAGTTATGAGTATCCTCAGATAGTTTTCCTTGCTTGAAGATATTACAAGTTTCACTACATCTGGTTTCAAGTCCACTTGATCCCAAATGAGAACTGCACCTTGCGATAGTTTCATTTGAGCAGGCGCGGTTATTTCACTGCAGAGAACATAAATCCAGCTCATCCAATAGTGAAGAGATGAAACCATCTATGGAAACCGTATCCACATTAAACAGGCAATGTGCACAGGATGGTAATGTTGTTGGCTTATTTGACTGGATATATGATGACACAAGGCACAGAGAAGTGTCCTTGCTCTCAAGAAGCAGGACAACTAACCGTATAGCTGTCATGAGAAAGTTGCAACTCTTTGGTGGGTGAAACTTATCACCAAACATGGAACCAAAGACATGGAGAGCCAGCAGAGTCCAGAAAAGATTACTTTTACCCATCTGAAGAACTTTGTACGAAACCTCTAATACAATGTCCACTCTACCCACTTCCACACATATTGAAGCCAACAGAATGCAAGCCGTGATAAATTCATTTAGTTTTGCAGGTTTAACAGATAGCTGTATACCAGTTTCATCATCTAATTCATGATCCTTGCTTGCGCCAAAAACCTTCTGTGTCATTTTCTCGCAGACTACAACTTCTTTGTTCAGGAGAAAATCTTCAATTAAGGAGAAAAGAATATCCAGCTCATCCCCTCTCAGAATGGTCCACCTTGTTTCCATATGAGATTTCACTGCAAAGAAGATAACAAATTGAAATTGTAACCCAGGAGTTAGCATATGATACTGATCAAAGACTAAAGGGTGTACCCAGTGCAGAGAGCTCCCGCTCTGTGCGGGGTCTGGGGAAGGGTGTTAGTGGCAAGCCTTACCCTCGCCTGTGCAATGCGAGGAGACCACGACTCGAACCCGGGACCTTCCGGTCACAGGCGGTAAGACTCTACCGCTTGCACTAAACTATCAACAAATAAATATAATAGCTTCATCAAAGCATAGAATGAGTTAGTAGCAATGTTGTTGATGTAAACAAAAGCGCATTGGGTAGTTGTGAAGAAAGGTAGGAAAAACATCACATTCCATAGTGTGTGCATCAAAGCAATTCTGAACTACGTAATAACATGTACGTGATAACAGGCCACTGATAGAATGCTACAGCTACATGACAAGCAAACCCTTCATAGACAACTAGTGGCCACATCTAAAAGGCATAGAAGCCTATGATCAGACATTTTCACTATTGACCAGAATAAAAAGAGAGGAAAGTTTAACATACAAATTTTGGACAGAATCCGAGCTACAAAAACAGAAAGAAAGCAATTAAATTGTAAAAGACTTTCAGATGTCATACCACTCAACGAAAAAGCTGATGAGGCAAAATTTCCATCCGCAAAAGTTTCTTCTGCGAATCTAATATCCCACAACAAAAGGGAAAATATGAGGGAAACCTTCTCACTGCAAAATGAAATTAGATCATTTAGTTTTTATAATAAATTGCAAATGAAAGAGTGCATATAAATCCCGAGCTAAACAAGTGCAAGCAAACCTACTCTGTAGGTAGCAATGTGTTAGTTGACACTTTATCAAGCAATGGACCATCAACTAAAGCTTTGTTAGAATACTTTTGAGATTGAGAACTCAGCATCTCCCAATACCGAAATATGTTCATCATGTTGCTTCTTTTCATTCTTGTAAATCCAACTAAGTGCATTGGAGGTTTTTCAGATCCACAATTATGCACAAGCAAACTATTAGAGACTGAGTTGTTTGGCTTGGTCACTGTTATTTCACTTGTCCCAACATTAGCTTGCAGCCCAGGACTTGATGAATTGTCACAAATCTGATGTGAGCTGTTTTTGATAGGCACTTCCTTGGATAAATGTAAAATGGAATTTGAATGACCACTGCAGGTACTTCCTGATAACACTGGTCTGCTTATACTGTCTAATCCCTCAGCAGAAGATGCTACAGAATTCTGGGCCACATCCTCATGCAAAAGGCTGCCAAAAGAAGCGCTCATTGGCACTACAACCAAACTGGTGCTACAAGAAACATTGACAGCTGCATTGGATTTATCATTTGCGAAAAGGGGTTTAGCAATGTCACTACACTCGATTATATTTGACGATGGATCAAGCTGGATACAATTTTGAGTCGATTTCTGAATTGCAGGCTCTTTAACTTCCAATGCTTTGGACCTTGTCTTGTAATCAATGGCATCAGATCCTAAGGCAGGACAATCGTTGAGAGATCTACCCGAACTGTGAGGTTCTGCATATGTAGGCACCCTAGTTCTACAGGGTCGAATAACGGTCAGGTTTGGTGAAAGGGGTCTCTCCTTTGCCTTTCTATACTTTTCCTCATCTGCGTCATCATCCAAATTGAGCAACTTTAAGCAGTTTTCCCTGACCATTTCCTCAAAGGGGATCAATGAAGCAAACTTGCTACTAGCAAAGCCATTTCCTCCACAAGAAAACACTTTAGAAGGGAAACTGAGTGGAGGAGCTCTATCAGAGACAACAAGATATTTTCTCCTATGATTTTCCATGTCACCTTCAGTCACACACATGGTGTTATTTCCTTGCTGCAGACACAAAGGATCATCATCAAATGCTAATGCAACATTTGAAGTGGCAGCATGCCCCTTTGATTTCAAATGCAGCAAATCATTTTTAGAGGGAAGATAAGCAGAGGGTTCTGGAGACCTTTTGGTCCTTTTTCTCTTCCTATCACCACAATGTGTTTCTCTTTTATCTGTAACTTCCGTACCACAAGACAAGGGTATCCTCAATGCTTCTGGAGGCAATGCTCTATCATTACTAACTTTAGGAGGCAGCTCGGGAACAACTGAATTCTGTTTTTTTCTGATATCTGTCGATGAGAGAAATAGGCTATCCTTACCCTGTGAGCCCATGAATTTTTCATCAGATATGGATGTTGGACATGAAGATCTGTGCTGACTTTTTGACTTTGTTCTGTGAGAACTAGTACCTGAGATTGGTCGTGAGCAGCTTTCTCTGGGTAACTGATATGAAGTGTATTCACTTGGGATAGAAGAGCCAAATGGAACCATCCCAGCCTGCAACCCAAAATATGGGGCAGGAACTGAATCATTAGGAAGCAGCTTCTGTTCAAAGCCACGTATCTCCGGATGCTGATTCAACTGTAAATATGAGACAATGACAGTAATCACATCAGTATATACATAGAACATAACAAGTATAAATGAACTTTAAAAAAACATATGCAATATATCAGGAACAAGATCAAAGAATACACAGGTGATATCTACTACAACATAATTTATGAATTATAACTGCTCAAAGTCACTGTTCAGTGATCTAGAGGGAAACCCAATATTGTGGCATTTCAATGCATATCATGATATCAACATTACATTACACAAGTGATATATTAGTTTGACCCAGCATTCCATTCGCAGAAAACATAAAGACAAAAGGTACATCATGTTTGCCATGTGAAGTCACAGCCCCCGCAACATTGAAGAAATCCCCCCTCTATTTCACAGATTCTTACCATTATGTTGAGAATCGCCCTTTTCGCAATGTTTCCCCTTTTAAAACAGGTGTGGCTACTGCAACATTTCCCCTATCTGCTAATAAAAGCAGGTTTGAGTAGTTTTATTTTCCGGGCTGGTGCCACATTGTCTGCGGGGTGGGCCTGTAGCCTTGGAGAAATATCATGGAGTGCTTCACTTAAAAGGTACACCCTTCACCTAAGAGTCCCAAATTTTCTATTTTTATAGTTTTTTTTGTGTAGTAGCCAGGAAAAAATTGCAGAAATGGTGATACTATCATCAGACTAAAGAAGTAGCATGATAAAATTTCTGCAACAGTGTGTGGAAACAGCCAGCTTCCTAAAGAAATGATGATACTATGAACAGAAAACCATCAGCATGAAACAATTACGTAAAATACTCTAATGCAATAAGATTTTTTTAGTATGATCTAGCAGGCTATATGGAATTAGATGAGAAAAAATAATCTTGTCAACCACCCCAAGTACGAAATGACATGGGCTAGTGATCAGAGAGGAATATCCAAGCATTTACTCGTGGTACTAGCAAGTGCACATCTTAGGCCTTTTGCAGTGTACGCTTGAAGTGAAGCCCTAATAGTAGAGAGACGATTTGAGCATCGCTCCTACCACTACGACAACTGATGCCCACGCCAAAATTTCTGGGAGCGGCGAAAGTATAGGAGCCAATGCTTGAAGACTAAACAAAATCAAGGGCCCACATGCAGACATGGAATGGCTTGAAAGGTCAGCAGGGCATTGATTGTCGTCCTGCCATTTTGTACTGTTGTGAGGCATGTTAAAATGGGAAGAAGTGAGGCTGCACAATGTGAGTAGGAATTGCACCAGGCATCACTGTGGCGTGGCTAGCCTGTACAGTTTCAAGCGTCTGTACAGTTTCAAGCACCACTCACGCTGTGGAAGGCCTTATGACGCTTCCCCCATTGGCCCACTCATATACTTTGAAAAACAAAGAAGATTTTTTAGGACAAAAATGAAGACTGAGAAAAGGTGCTATTTCAGATGGAATGACTGTCCCCCTATGATTTGATTAACAAATCAATTTTTTATTTGTATTAAAAGAAAGAAAGTCCATGAACAAATGCCAAATTGCATAGAGATGAAGAACAGTTCATTGTTCTATTAGGATGTCAGAACTATTATTACCTATTGCTAAGATATTCTTGTTTTTACCAAAATTACCTTCACAAACATAGATGAAGACAGTAATAACTGGCATGCAGGATACATACCTCTGTTAAGACATGAATACCTTCAACACCGCGAGCAAGGTGGTCATCCAGCATGTTGAACCGACTCAGTAGCTGTGTCCAGTCTTGCTTGAAATGTTGAAGCTCTCTTCTTATTAAAGCAGTTTTTGTTTATCTAGCTTGGACGCATTCTTTACATGCTTTAGTTGTTCTTTCTTCAGCTTAAGCTTCTCTTTGAGAAGCTTTACATTTGCACTCTCAGAAGTTCTATCAACATGTCGCCGCCCATACTTGCCAGAAGAAATTACATCTCTACCTGCAGAGAATTCATTTGCCTTCCTCTGTAAATATTCAGTCTGTTTTCTCACCTCTTCTAATTTCTGGAACAAATGGTCTGCTCGTTTTTTCTCTTCTATTGCATTCTTTGTTTCAACCTGTATGCTAGTTCGCAAATGTTCATTGAGTTTCTTCTGCTCCTCTAACTTTGCAAATAAATTGTCAGCACGGCACTTCTCTTCCGTTACTTTTTTCTTTTCAACTTCAATAAGTGCTTTGTTCTTTTCAGATAATGATTTCTCTGAATCAGCACGTTTCTTTTCTCTGGCTACCTTCTGCTTCTCCGCTTCGGCCCTTTTAAGTATTTCTTCTGTTTTCTTAACCTGAGCAGTCAAGTGTGCTCTGATTTCATTTGCTTCACTCCTCGACCTTTCACATGATGCTCTCCAATCATTGGCAGCTTTTCTTTCCATATCAGCAACTCTTCTATACTCTTCAGACTTCTGTGTTTCTGACTTCATTATCCTTTGCATTTCTAGAGTTTTGCACTTTTCTTCTTCAAAATTTTTCTTCTCAGAAGTAATCTTCTTCCTTTCTTCCCCTAAAACCTGTATGAGCTTTCTATTTTCTTCCTCTAATTCAGAGATGCGTAAAAGTTCATCATTATTTTTGCAGGTATTTTGTGTTTGCTTCAAACTTGAGTTCTGTGTCTTTAATTCAATTATCTCCTTTTCCAGTAGATCTCTGGCATCAGACTCAGTCGCCCTAGCTGCTTCTGCTGAATCACCTCGGAGGCGTTCCTCCTTGCACGCTATTCATCACAGAGAAAACAGAGAGAATACAACATTAAAGCAAGGTACACTTAAGAATGGTTTCAAGATGCATGCATGATACACATAACTGTTCATCAAGAATTGCATATGCTTCGTGTGGGTGACATCAAATCACGTAATCAACTGTTTGAGAGTGTACTACAGTAAGGATAAAATTGAGGGGCTAATAGATGCTAACAAATAAACGATGCATTGAAGAGAAATCAAACATGATGTTAACGAATACATGAAGCATTAATGAGAAATCAGACATACTTTGAAAGGCATCTTCTCTGTGATGTGATAGGCACCTTCTGCTAAAATTCCTGCTAACATGCTATGAAATTAGAACTTAGAGTATTAGATACTTTATAGAAGTAGTTTTTTCATACGAAAAAAGTTCACTTTCTTTGAGTGCAGCCTAGGTATGAAAAAGGAATCGCCAAAATACTTGCCTTTCAGCACAAATCACAAAAATCAACAGTATAACTACACAAAACGAAGGTCAAGAATTACTAGATACAATGCGTACAGTCTGAACATGTACATTACCTCTGCATACTTAGGGTGATCTTTTCTTTCTATTTGCAACTAGAATCGCAATGCAGCAAATGACAACAAAGAAAGCAGCACACTGGGAAAAGAAATCAGGGAACACATTAGGAACCTTTGCTGAGCTCCGAGTTGTCCTTGTGCAGCTTCTCGTTCTCAGCCTGCAGGAGCTTCACCGCCTCCCGCAGCGCCGTCCGGCTCGTCTCCAATTTCTGGTACTTCTTCCACAGCTGCGGAACCCACCCAAACGGGCAAAAGAAAGAAAACACCCCAAAAAAAGAAGACACGCCAATGAAGAAGACAAGAACCGAACAAGACATGATGCGGCGTAATGGTGAGAAGAGGGAGGGTCAACTACCTTCGCACAGCACGGATTGGGGCCGCCTACGCCGGCTGCGGCGGAAGAGGTAGAGGCCGCGAGCTGGGCATCCAGCGAGGATGCGGGCTCTGGCGGTTCCGCCGCCATGGCGCGGCGGCGAGAGTCCGAATGAGACGACAGGTTTAGGGCCTCAGATAATAAACAAGTTAAAGCTCATGAAATACCTGCAAGTAGCAATTGTCTGATGCCGTCTGTTGCTTCATACGGCGCTGTAGTTCCATAGGATTGTACCAAAAAAGGGAGCCTTAATTTTTAGTATTTATTAATTAACATGAGCCTTAACTTGTTTATAAAAGGACAATGCTACTTGCTTTGTTTATCTGAGGCCAGGAAGAAGGAAAAAGAACATGAAAAAGCAACAGACGGTGCTGAAGCAAGGAAATAGGAAGCTGCCAAACTTGTATTCTCAAATATTGAGTTGGTATAAACAGAAGCACCACCATGATCTCATATTCTCATCAGAACCGTGTGCATACAAAAGGTAAACAACATAATAAAAAAAAATAAAGCCGGAGTTGATTCAGTACAGCGGTCCCTCGGTTCTGCAGCCATACAAAATCCTACACTTCATCTATTTTACCACTGCCACAAGAGGCAAGCACTGCAGACATTGAACCATCATCACCACTTGCACGCCTGCCTCTGGATCTTGGAGTTCATGGTGCCCTTACCCTTGTCCTTGTAGGCGTTCCTGGATGACACTGGCCTTCTCCGCCCCCCATGGGCAGCTGCTATTGCCTTTTTCCTTTGCTTGTTCAATTGTTTCGTGAGCTCAGCATCTTCTTCTTCATCAGCATCCTCTGACGAGTCATCATCATTATCGTCATCTTCCTGGGACCCAGATTGAAGCAGTTTCATAGCCTCTCCATTGCCACCTGAGGGAGGACTTTCCAATCTGTTCTCACCGCTACACCTTGTTCCATTCTGTGCAGTGAAAAAATGTAAGAAAAATAGCATCAAAAGTTTGCTTATTCAGTCTGATGCTGATGGATGGATGACTAACCTCTTCAGAAAAAGTTCCAGGCACATCTGAATCCCTTGAGGCAAGATTACAATGAGGCTCATCAGAACCGTCCTGAGAGACAGAGCCAAAATACACTTCAATAACAGTGACTTCTAACTAGACTACTAGAGACTAGCCTGACTGCCTGACCAACGGTACAGTAGGGCAGACGTACCTGCTGGTCTATCTTCAAGGAAACCAAAGGCACAGCATCACCGACCTCGTCATCGTCGTCATCATCATCATCATCTGAGCTGGAATCATGTCCTTCAGCATCTTCCTCAATGTACTGTACGAAAGTTTGCCACAAAAAAAAAAGCAGTATCAGAGAACTAAGCTGGAAAACAATCTACAAATGTATGCATGAATAACAAATTTGCAGAAACATCTGACCTACCTTCTCCATCTCCACTTGCTCTTTCCTGGTAAATCCACTGGCAGCTAGTTCCTTGTCCAAGGAACCAGCAGCCTTTTTCACAGACAAAAAGGAAGGCCTGCTATTTCCTTCATCATCACTTTCAGATCCAGGTTGTTCTTCATTTTTCTCTGACGTCAGATTGAACCTAACAGGAAGAAAAGGAATCCCAATAAGAAAAAGATTCTACAGAGTTAGGATGATTTGAAGCTTTCTTGCATATACTATAAACCTTTTGTTAAAGAACTTGTAGATACACTCAATGTCTCGGTCAAAAAACCTGCAAAAGCAAAACTCATTTAAAAAAAAATACAAGACACTGCCACATTAGTTATCTGAGTAAGCTACAAACATTTGAGCATTGCGATGAGAAACAGACACCATCTGTGGAAAGTCAATAACCGTAATTTTCTCATCATCATCAATCTGCATGACATTGGTATCAATGAATTTAACTATACACCAACATATAAAAAATATTATCACATGTAGTATCATTATATTACTATATCACAAAACTAAGTGCTGGCAAGCTGCAACTAGAAATTATTCAAACAAATGGATCCAGTTCATGTGTTTGCCACCAAAAAAAGTCTTGTTCCATAGTATCTTATCCAGATAAGTTTTACTTCTACGAAGGATTTCAAACTTATAAATCAACACAAACAAGGAAAGGAAAAGGAAGAGATACCATGATATTGAACTCATTAAAGTCACAATGTATCAGTCCATGCTCTGCCAAACGAACTATAAGACCAAGAATTGTGTCAAAAACATCATCTGGATTTTGTAACTCTTTCACTTGAACACTACAGAGCATAAAGAAACTTGTATCAGGATCTGCTTGACAGAATATACTATTCAACTAATATGAATCCACAGTAGACAGATATATGCTTACAGAGGATATCCCTGCACAAGTGACATGATCACACAGTGCCGATTGCAATCCACAGCAGTTGGAACAGGGAAACCATGGTCCCCTAAAGCCTGGAGATATAAGCAGTCAAGGATCAACCAAACAAAAAGGAAAATGAAAAGAGCACATAGCTCAGATATACAACAACAACAACAACATAGCCTTTCACATAGCTCAGATATACTTAAAATAAATAGAATGAGAAAAAAAAAGGACCTTCATAAAGGCAAATTCCTTCAAGGCTGCCAGTCGTGAGAGGTATAGCCAGTTAAAGCTCCTTCGGTGCCTTAGATAGTCACGTTTAGATTTCACAGCCCTAAAAGATGTCCTGCCCAACCTATGAAGCTTCATGGCGAGTACTGTGCCATCCTCTGTGGCAACCTCAAATATATCTGCATATCACAGAGATATTAGAAACAACTTCATGTGCCTTGGCCACATTACTTATAAAACAAAAGAACACACACTATGAACACAACATACCAGACTCCTTTCCAACACCGATCTGACGGCCAACTGAAGCAAAAACTCCTCGATTAACTAAAGTCTTGATGGCAAGGAAGTCATATCCTAGATAGGTGAGCCGATATCCGTCGTCTGTATGGAACAAAACCGATAAAGCAATAAAGACTTGGAGCTAAGTGCTACTGCGCTAGCAACCCAACATTCTATAATCATGATTAACTGTCAACGACTCACATTTAGTGGCATCATGATGCACTAGCTTGTTCTTCAAAAGATTCCTCAGCACTTTGTATGTACCTCCATGCCTAAATTCATAAAGCATAAGAACATATTCCACTGAGATAGAGTACAAATTCTTTCCACTCAGCAAACAATAACTTCATTTGACATTTGTTTTAAATGGTTAGACCAAAAATAAACATCATTAAGAGTAACATTAAACATCATTAAGAGTAACATTAGCTGCACTAAGCCTCCATGTTTTCAGACTAATTGTTTTCAGCATATTGATGTTTATACAAAACATTAACATATCTTTGTTTTTTCCTGTTGAAAGGATAAGCAAAAAGATGGAGATTTCATGCTAAGGTAGAATAGCAAACCAGAACTAAAGAAATTGCATACTGTGCAAGGTCCAATCACCAGCAGTACTACCTCCGATCATTAATCAACATGCTAAAATTGCAATTACATCCCAAAACAAATGATTTCGATATCACAGCAAACATACTACCAGTTAACATCTAAAACTATGTTCTCAAAAAAAAACATCTAAAACTAGCAACCACAAGCATATCCTCAGCATAGCCACAGATTGCAGGACCGCGAACAAAACATAATCTTACTTCAGTCGGGCGATCCTGTCGACAAGTTCTGCTGGAACAATCTCGTGCTGTGACAAGTCCAAAGCAAAAAAAAAAACTAACTTAAGTCGCGGAAACCGGCGATTGATTTAACATGTAACAGGATGCGAGGTCGGTGCAGGGTATTGGGGATCTTACGTTGCGCATGCCCATCTCGACGGCGGTGAGGACGCGGAAGTCGTCCTTGGAGAGGTAGCGAAGGGCGTTCACGTCAAGCTTCATGGTGTCCTCCTCCTGCTGCTGGCTGCTGCAGCCAGGGCGGACCACCCGATGACTTTTGCAAAAAGTTCGAAGTAAGCAAGGGCGGACTGGCACAGCAGGCAGGGAGTACAAGGGGTGGGAATACCTGGTGAGTGATCGTCGCCGGCGAAGAGACAGAAGGGCTCGGCACCCGGCTTAGGGCTGCAGCGGCGGCGGCGGTATCGCAGAGAGAGAGAGAGGGACAGAGACAGAGCGGACGCGTGGTGGAGTGAACGGTTGCAGCGAACGGCGGTAGCCCAGTCCGGGCCTCCAGGGGTCCAGCCCAGGCGGAGCGCAATGGGCTGACGTGGACGCTCTAGCTGCCCTCAAAGAGTCAAAGTGCAGCAGCACAGGCAGTAGGGGCCGTTTGGCCCAGCTAGCGGCTGTTGTATGGTTTGCCCCCGGGGCGCATCATTGCGGACAAATCGGCGAAGGGGAGGAACGGGGTCGACGGCGTAGGGTCGGAGGTGGGCCGACGGCGGCGCTGCGCTGGAGTCTGGAGAGGGGCGGGCGGGGTGAAGCCGGCGCAGGGATGGAGCGGGGCGTGGATGGAGCGGTCCGAGACAAGGCCGGGCCGCCGCGAAGGGAGCAGGCGCCGAGGTGGTGGTGTTGCGGGGCGACGGCTGCGTGGATCTCTCATCTCACAATCTCACTCTCATCTCATCGTCACAGCGAAAAAGACCACAGAGTGGAAACTTCGCCTCGTCGTCCTGCCCGTGCGATCCCACAAGTCTGACGCCCGTACACCGGTCTCCTCGCGACAAGAGGAGAGAGCTCAAAAGGAAACCTCGCTCCCATGATTCGTCCGCCCGGCGGCAGTTTCGTGATACCACCGATCTCGCGCGGCCATCATCGCCATCGTGCGGGCGCCCTTCTCCTCGCTCGCGCCCTCGCTCCATGCATGGCCGGCCACAATCGTCCGCATCTGTCGCGCCCCCATCGTCGCCCTCAGCTCGCCGCATCGCCGTTCCATGGCATCCCCTTCCCCCACCCCATGGATCGGGCGACGCCCCCAACCACGCGACCTTCCCCCACCCCGACACGTGGCCATGGTGGCCCTCCCCCACCCCGACGACGGCAGCGATGGCCTTCCCTCACCGTGACGGATGGGGCAGCAGGAGTCGATGGGCCGGCGGCGAGCGTCGTCGAGGCCGGTCGCCGGGTATAAGAACAAGCCCAAGCTGGTGGTCACGCGGGACGTGGATCCCGCGGCGGCCATGCGGCCGCACATGCTCGAGATACCCAGCGACGGAGCGCGCGCCGCCGCAACATCGGGATCTACGTGCTTGTGGGGACGGCCACCGTCACCGACGTCTCACTCCGCCACCCGGGACAAAAAGGAGCCCTTCTGCTTCCTCTGCCACATTAGAAGGTGAGGCATGTGTGGTTGTATTTTTAATTTATGCTCAGTGTACGATTAGTCACCGATTTAATATCCTTCGGTCCTCCAGTGAATCTCTCAATATATGAGTGTCGAGTTTCATTCGTTTTCAGTGTTTTCAATTTCAAAGAATGAAAATGCATTTGCCCCCTATGTTGGTTTTGGTGTATTGATGACATCCAAATTAGGGACTAATGTGATCTTAATGAGATATGTTGCAGCTATTAGTCCCATGAAAGATTCAAAGAGTTGATAAAGATGAAATGGTATCTCTCAATTCTTGAAGTTGTAAAGACGGACGAACTTAAAACGATCTCCAAAAGTTTTAATTTTGTTTTTGAGTTTAGGATCCGCCGCACTATAAAGAGGGATGCAAGTTTAGTTGGTCTGAGGAATATAGAGTGCTCAAGCATTTAAATAAAATCAAAAGAGTCACTCTAGCACTTCACGAGCACATAGAATAATTTTCTGTGACTTTCGATGTCGAAAGTTCCAACGTAAGTCGGAACTCCCGACAGTCGGAAGTCCCGACCTAAGCCAGGAGTCCCGGCACCTGTGCTTCTGACTGCTCGCTGTCTGTGCACGTCGGAAGTCCTAACATTCACCGAGAGTTCCGACCATCAGAACTCCCGACATTCGCCGGGAGTTCCGACACTGACCTGACTCAAGTCGGGAGTTCCGGCATCAGCGGTGCTGGCTGTTTGTTTAACTGTGCACGTCGGAAGTCTCGACGAACATCGGGAGTTTCGACCATCGGAAGTCCTGACGTTTGCCGAGAGTTCCAACACTGACTTTCACCCGTGGACTTCTGACCCGTTGTGAACAGTGTTTTATGTTGATGTCGGAAGTCCCGGGATCTGCGTCGGGACTTCCGACGTAGATCTAAACGGTTGGATTTTCACTTGGAGTATAAATACTCCTCTCTTTACTTCTAACCGTTATGGACTCATTTCACAGTTGACTCACTTCGTGCTGAATAGCTCCTAAGCAACTAAAGCACCTCTCTCCTTCTTCCTTTGCTCTAATCTTCGATTCCCTTAGTTTTTGAGTGAAAGGAGAGTGGATTAAGTGAGAGCATCACTTTGGAAAGCTTGAGCACTTGATTTCTTCGTCAAGCCGGTTGTCTTTGCGTCTATTACTCTTAAGGCTTTGCCCCTAGCCGGCTAGATGTTGCCCAAGAGCTTTTATCTTATGGAAGAGCCTTGGGAAGTTTGTATCACCCTTCGATTTCTTAGTGGAAAGCTCAAGTGACCTTTGTGGTCGCTTTGAGAGAGGCAAGGAGGTGGAAAAGACTCCGACCTTAGTGGTCACCTCAACAACGAGGACGTAGGAGCTCCTTTGTGGGGTTGTCAAACCTCAAGATAAATCCTTGTGTCCCGCGTGCTTGTTGTTGTTGTGATTGCTTAAGATTACTTGTATGTGTTTGTCTCTTTGTCTCCAAAATCTCCATTTTAGGGTTTGGACTCGATCTATGGTTTGGAGGCATTATGGCGTTAAGGGAGTGACCCAACATCTTCACCAAACCACTAGGAAGTGAGGTTGTAAGATTATTTATCTGCAAAGTTAAATTTGGCACTGCTTTTGTAGTTCACTTAGGCGTCGAGACTGCTGACGTTTGCGTTGGAACTTCTGACAACGTCGGGAGTTCTGGCCCAAACGTTGGGACTTCCGACAGTGGCTGACAGATTTGAACTTAGCATTTATAATAAATTTTTAGATACGCCTATTCACCCCCCCCCCCTCTAGGCATTGTTAGATCCTTTCAATTGATATCAGAGCAAGGTCTTCTCTTTGCGTTTCACCACATGAGAAGAAACAATGTCGGAGACCGACAAGATGCAAGCTGTTACCATCGAAATGGCCAAGAAAATAGCTGAAGAGTTGATGAGTACTCAAGTCAAGCTCTTTCAAGATGAAATGAAAAAAGATGCAAGATGAGATGAGCAAGTTGAAGGAAGAATTGAGCTAGAAGGTTGATGATGCAATAAGTGGCAAGAATGATATTAGTGACAAGAATGAAACAAACAAAGATGCCGCTAGTGATATTGGAGCCGATGAGCATGCTCATGGAAAAGGAATATATTCACACATGAGTTTTGACTATGGACAAATCATGAAAGGTTCAACACTACATACTCCGTCCGTCAATATTGGCAAGCCACCTCACTTTGATGGAACAAGATACACCGATTGGTCTTACAAGATAAAGATGCATCTAATAGCCGCAAGACTTTGGGAAGTTGTGGATGTTGGTGTGATGATTCCTACCGATGAAGATAGAGAGATAACTCCGGAAGAAGTGCACAACCTCCATCCAAATGCACAAGTCGTAGCATTGCTTGTGTCAAGCCTAGCTCCGGATGAGTTTAGAAAAGTGAATGGAATAGAAAGTGCAAAGCAAATTTGGAATACTTTGAAAGTATCATTTGAAGGAGATAAAAGTGTGAGAAAAGGCAACATAGAGTTACTTCATGGTGAATTGGAAAGATTTGTATTCTTGCAAAATGAAACAACACAATCCATGTTTGATAGGCTCATGGCATTGGTCAGCCGCATAAGAGCTCTTGGTAGCAACAAATGGGATGACAACAAAGTTGCTAGAAAGATGTTGAGAACCTATAGAGCCAAGAACAACATGCTAGCGTCCATGATCATGGAAAGGCCCGGTTATGATGAGATGACACCTCAAGAAGTTCTTTCAAAGCTCAAGCATCATGAGTGTCTAGATGAAGATGCAATCAATGCTCACAATCAAAATCCTAATGCAATGGGATTCAACAAGAGTGCCGCCCTTAAAGCAACTCAACAACATGAAGGTCAAGTTTCAAGTCAAGAAAAGAAGAAGAAAGAGAAGGATGATTCCTCAAGTGGAGAAGAAGATTCCGATGTGGATGTTGCATTTGTGATTAGAAATCTTAGAAAGTTTATGAAGAAGAAAAGCAACCGCAAGACCTATGGTGATGATAAGAGAAGGTTCAAAAAGAGATTTTGCTATGGATGTGGTCAAGTTGGTCACTTCATAGCCGATTGTCCTAATGAGAAAAAGAAACACAAGTATGACAAGGATGAAGATAAGAAGAACAAAGGCAAGAAGAGAGGTGAAGCTCATCTTGGGAAAGAATGGGAGTCAAGTGATAGTAACTCAAGTGATGATGAGAAGAAGAAGAAGGGAGCCGTAAACATCGCCATCCACCACTCTTCTTCACCGACCATGATCTTCCTCGACTCAACTTCATCACCAAAGCTCTTCTCCAACCTATCTTCACCACCGAGGCTCTTCTCCAACCTCATCGACAATGACTACTATACACCAACTTGTCTCATGGCAAAAGGGGAGAAGGTACATACTACACCCGTTTCCTCTAGTGATGAGTATGATAGTTGTGATGATAACATAGAAGAAATTGAAGTAACCATGATAAAGAAATTTGGTAAAAAGTCCTTCACTAAAATAAAAATGCTAATGAAGAAACTAGAGAAGAGGAATAGATGCTTAGAGTTACAAGGAGATATAATTACTCAAGAGAGAGAGAAAAACCTTGCACTTAAAGCATCTATTATCGAGGAAAAGATGAAGGTTGAGAAGTTAACCATTGAATTGTCTTTAGCCAATGACTCAATTGGGAAATTGACTAAGGAACATTCCTCGATTAATGATCAAATAGCTAGCCTTAAGAATGAAAAGAGTATAGCTCAAGAAAGCCTCACAAGCTTGAAAGAAAAATATCAAAATCTTGAGCTAAACTATAGTACTCTTTGGGCTAGCACTTCAACTTCTCCTAAGGCAACTGAAGTCTCTAATGTCTCCACTAGTGATGGTTGTAAAAGATGCTATAAAATTAATGTAAATGCATATGCAACTAATCTTATTGAGTTAGAGAAGAAAAACAAGGAGATTCATAGGTTGGAGATGATATTGAAGAATGGGTGTAAGTGTCAAAAGCAATCTAACAAGACTATATACAAGTCATCAAGGCACCCATCAATCAAGGAAGGCATTAGCCACAATAAGTATGATGGAAAGGCAAATAGAAGGAATATAATAAATGGTGTGCCTTGTATGAAGTTCAACAAGGGTGTTGCTCTTGATGAGCTTATATGTAAGGCCAACAACAAGGTATACATTCCAAAGATCCAACCTACAAATACCAAGACAATCAAGATAAAGCAATCTGATGTCCTCAAGCCACAAGCACCACTTCTACGGTGCTATGCTAGTGACTATATGTGTTGTTAGGGCAAGGATGGCAAGATTGTGGTTAAGTATGTTGGTGCCCAAAAGAGAAAGAAAATTATGAGGAGTGTTTGGGTGCCCAAGTTTTATGTGACTAACCCCTTAGGACCCAAATCTTTTTGGGTACCTAAAACAAAAGCTTAATTTGTTTTTGTAGGAATATTCCTTCGGTGGAACAAGTTGGGTGTTGGATAGTGGATGTACCAATCATATGACCAGAGAGAAGGACATGTTCACATCATTCCAACCAAGTCATGATCAAAGTGGAAATATTGTGTTTGGTGACAATGGAAAAGGTGAAGTACTCGGTTTGGGTAAAATTACAATATCAAATGATAATTCTATTTCCAATGTCTTACTTGTGAATTCGTTGAGATACAATTTGTTGTCCATTTCATTACTTTGTGAGATGGGTTATAATTGTCTCTTTACGGATAAGGGTGTGGAAGTCTATAGAAGGGAGGATTCCTCTATTGTATTTACAGGTCATTTAAAGGGAAAACTCTATCTAGTTGATTTCACATTAAATAGAGTAAATCCCAAGACTTGTTTAATGGCAAAATCTAGCATAGGTTAGTTATGGCATCGCCAACTTGCCCATGTTGGGATGAGGAACTTGGCCAAACTTCAAAAAGGTGAACACATCCTTGGACTAACAAATGTTTCTTTTGAGAAAGATAGGATTTGTAGCGCATGCCAAGCGGGAAAACAAGTTGGAGCTAAACATCCCATCAAGAATGTTGTGACAACAGAAAGGCCATTGGAGTTGCTTCACATGGACATATTTGGACCCATCGCTTATATAAGCATTGGTGGTAACAAATATGGCTTTGTAATTGTTGATGATTATTCTTGTTTCACTTGGGTATTCTTTTTACGTGAAAAGAGTGAAGTCCAAGGAATCTTCAAGAAGTTTGCGAAAAGAGTCCAAAATGAGTTTGATGTCAAAATCAAAAGAGTTAGAAGTGATAATGGGATGGAGTTTAAGAACACCAACATTGAAGAGTTTCTTGATGAAGAAGGAATCAAGCATGAGTTTTTGGTTCCATACACTCCACAACAAAATGGTGTTGTGGAGAGGAAGAACCGAACGCTCATAGAAGCCGCAAGAGCAATGTTAGATGAGTACAAGACTCCAACCAACTATTGGGCAGAAGCGGTTAACACGGCATGTCATGCCATCAACCACTTATGTCTTCAAAAGATAAGAGAAAAGATCGCCTACAAACTTATAACCGGTAAAAAGCCTAAGGTGCACTACTTTAGAGTTTTTGGATCCAAGTGTTTCATACTTAACAAGAAATCCAAAAGTTCTAAGTTTGCACCAAAGGTTGATGAAGGTTTCATGCTTAGTTATGGTATTAACGAACATGGATATTGTGTTTTCAATAAAACCACCGGTTTGATTGAAATTGCGGTAGACGTGACTTTTGATAAAACCGACGGCTCTCAAAAAGAGTAAGTCAATGTTGAGAATGTAGGTAATGAGGAAGCCCCACATGAAGTAATCAAGAAGCTTGCTATTGGTGAAGTAAAGCCCATTGAAGACGAAGATGAAGACCATGTTGTGCATGATGATCTTGATCCAACCATTCATCATGTTTCATCAAATGAACATGGTGAAGCTTCTGCAACAAGAGATAGTCAAGATGGGAGATCAAAAGAAGCACAAGGTCATTCTCATGAAGATGGTGTCAACAATGGAGAAAGTAGTGAGGTCAACCCTCCACAAGCTCATGATTGTGATCTTCCAATCGATCATGACCATGATGATGATGATGATGGCCCTATCCAAAGATCAACTCAAGTGCTGCATCCTAGAGTGCATCAATCCATTCAACGGGATCATCCTGTTGATAACATATTGGGGAGCATTCGACGAGGGGTAACTACACGTTCCTGTTTAGTAAGTTTTTGTGAATATTACTTGTTTGTTTCTCCTTTAGAATCTCGTAGGGTGGAAGAGGCACTTGATGATCCAGATTGGATGATAGCCATGCAAGAGGAGTTGAATAACTTCACTCGGAATGAAGTCTGGTCCTTGGTGGAAAGACCCAAGCAAAATGTGATTAGAACCAAGTGGGTTTTCTGCAACAAGAAAGATGAGCATGGCATGGTAACAAGGAACAAGGCAAGGTTGGTGGCTCAAGGATTCACTCAAATTGAAGGCTTGGATTTTGGGGAGACCTATGCACCGGTGGCTAGGCTAGAATCAATTCGTATTCTACTTGCCTATGCCGCCCATCATGATTTCAACAACCACCAGGCTTTGAAGACCCCAAGTATCCAAACCACGTCTACAAGCTCGACAAGGCGCTCTATGGGCTCAAACAAGCCCCTAGAGCTTGGTATGATTGTTTAAAGGATTTCTTACTCAAACAAGGTTTTGAGATAGGAAAGGCCGATGCTACTTTGTTTACTCGCAAAGTCAATAATGATATCTTTGTTTGCCAAATATATATCGATGACATAATATTTGGTAGTACTAATGTGGCTTTTTGTGAGGAATTTAGTAGGATTATGACAAATAGGTTCGAGATGTCCATGATGGGAGAGTTGAAGTTCTTTTTTGGATTTCAAATCAAGCAACTCAAGGATGGCATGTTCATAAGTTAAACCAAGTACACTAATGACATGTTAAACAAGTTTAACTTGGACAAGGCCAAGCCCATCAAGACACCCATGCCAACCAGTGGACATCTTGATCTTGATCAAGGAGGAAAGGACATCGATCAAAAGGTATATCGCTCCATGATTGGATCACTCCTTTACCTTTGTGCATCTAGGCCCAATATTATGCTTAGTGTGTGTATATGTGTAAGATTTCAAGCTAATCTAAAAGAATGTCATTTGATGGCCGTTAAGAGAATTTTTCAGTATTTAGTGCACACTCCTAATCTTGGCTTGTGGTATCCTAAGGGCTTCACTTTTTAGTTACTTGGCTATTCCGA